>NC_059181.1:20508377-20808586 GCF_019923935.1 Bubalus bubalis
TTTAGAGTTGTAACTTTCACAATGTGATCTTTAATTTCTAGAATATATGGTTTGAGGTAGGAAATCCAGGTTTATTTTTCTGTATAAAATGAACTGTCTTTAAAATAAATGTAATAGTATTTTCTTTATAAGATGTTAAATAAAACAGTTTACATAAAGTTCTGCATATGGTGCCTAACATGCTCAAGTTACTGCTATGAATGTAAACTACTTTCAGAATGCAGAAGTATTACATAAATTTGCCCTCATATCTCAGTCCACACTGGCATTAGATCTTGCCTCCTTTTGACCTGTCATTTTTTCCAGTGCCTTCGAGCTAGCTCTGGTTGTCCAGAGTATATCCTCAGGACTTGACCCTTTTAAACATTTCTTCCCCCAATCAAAATGGAGATAATATATTGAAGATGTTAACTAAGGATTTTGTTCACTGAAACTATTTAAAATAACCTGTGTTCATGGGTATATTCATATGATGATAGTAACACGGACATTTAAATCTGGGCTTACCCAAACTGTCTTAACTCAAAAGAAGGCACTGTGATAGACCAATACAAGAGAGAATTCAGGATAGAATAGACTTTGAGGACTAAATCAGATAATATAAAGCTGTACAAAGTTTGGGATATTGCATTTCAAAATAAGCTTTATTTTTTAACAAGTTAATTTACACTTTTTTGGTTAGAAAAGATGCCAAACTACTTTTTTAAATTTATTTTTTAATTGGAGTATCATTCCTTTCACAGTGATTTGTAAACTTATTTTTCTTAATCTCTGTTTTTTTGTAGAAATTTTTATCCATATCCTTTGCCCATATTTCCCTGCAGTGATTATCACCTTCTTATTGCTTCTCATCATTCAAGACTCACATTTTCACAAAGGGTTTGCAAATATATTGGACTGTCTCTTGACTTCTTTTACAGGTCCTTGACTTTCATACTTTATTCCTAGCATTCTTTCTTCCCTTTCACCCACTTTGTTTCCATCCTCTAAGGCTTCTAGTTTTCTTCCTAGGCCTTATGTGTCACCAGAAATCTACAGTGGGAGGTAGCACTTAGCAAAATACAGAACATTCACTTCTCCAGTTCAGGCCATCCCGTTTTCTGTTATGGAAATACCTGGGCGAAAGAGGCTGGTAATTAGGAGTTTACTTTGGGAATAGAGAATTAGAACAGAAGGCGATAGATAAGTAACTTGGAGGCCTTTATAGACTATTTCTTACTAGAAAAGAAATGTAAGTCATTATAGAAAATGTTAAATGAAAGTAAATTTCTTGAAAAAAATAGCATGTATTGTAATTGGTAAACTGCTTTTTAACTTTACAATGTATTACAAGCATTTTTCAATATTATTAATATTCTGCTGCTGCTGCTGCTAAGTCACTTCAGTCGTGTCCGACCCTGTGTGACCCCATAGACGGCAGCCCACCAGGCTCCCCCGTGCTAGTGTTATTTTAATGGATATATAATATTCCAATGTTAAATGCCATAAATCAATCTGCGACCCCTATTATTTCCAATTTTGTGATATTATAAACAAAGCTGTGAGGAATATCCTTATAACTAAAACTCTCTGTATATCTATGATTTTGGATAATTCCAGAAATTTTCAAGATAATACTGAAAAGAAAAATTGCGATCTTGAAATTGAACAAAGTTTTATATGTACATATTGCCTTGTTGCATTTACATTCTTTTGTGTTAATTGAGTAAGGAAAAATGGCATCTCATTTTAATTCACATTTCTTTGATTGTAAAAGAAGTTAAACAGTTTTAAATGGCCATTGTATTCTTTTTATTTATCCCCATCCTTTGCCCATTTTGCATGGAGGTGATTATTGCCTTCTTACTGCTTTTCCTCATAAGCTCAGCTCCACCATTTGATTTGTTACATGTGAATATATTAAAACATCATTTAAATATAATGCTTATTGTTATGTTTTCACCTATTATAGTCTGTCGATCTTTGCCTTATGCTTTCCACTTTTGACGATGTGTTTTGAAAGTCTTCTCAAGATTTTATAAATATTCATAAATGTTTTCTTGAAATAATTTTATGATTTCACTTTTCAAGCATTCACATTGTTGATCTACATGCAGTGTATTTTGATGTTGGTGCAAAGTAGGCATATAACTTTGTGATTTGCTATCTCCAAATGATTAACCAGTCATCTCAAAAGAGATGGTTTAGTCTTAGATTTCTCATACCAGCCAAGAAAAAGCATAAACATATCTTTTAGAAAGAATAAATATAATACGTGAAATTATCTCTAATTTGATAAATAATTTCTATTTATATAGGAGGCAATTATTTATTTTTTTCTCAATTCAGTAATATAGAACTGAGTATATTTCATGTTTTAATTGATAAAGTACTTAAATAATTAGTTTTCCTTAAGATAAGTTTTTACTTTTATTGAAATAGTGTTTCTCATTTCTAAACAATATCTAGAGATTATTCTTATATATATCATTATCTAAAGGTACTGTTTTCATCACATTCTTAATTAATATTTTTTTTTATTTTTGCTTCTTAAATTTTCTAACTTTAATTCCTATTTCTGTGGAATTTTAAGTATTAAAGGTTAAAAACAAAATCTGTCTTTGAGATAAATGTCCTGATTTTAAAGTAGGTATCTTATCTTTAACTGTTTTAGTTATATGATTAAGTATGAAATACTGCATTTCTTGATTACTTGTTCATATATATGCATTAATTTTAATCATAATTTAAAATCAGGAAAATAAGAGGTTAGGATACTATGAATTTGTGTTTTATATCTTACAAAAATTGAACTTTTTCTATTCATAATAAACAATCGTTTTAAAAGACGTTGGTTAAGTGTGCTTTTTCCCCCATTTAAAATGCTTCTAAGATCATTGTAGTTGGTTTTTTAACTTGCCCGATTTTAGAGTGACTTTTGTAAAGATGCTACTCTAATAGATGCTTATTGGATTTAAAATGTTCCATTTTTCTTGTTCATCCTCATTCTGCACTCACTAGAACTGATGCATATGTTGTCTCCTTCATTTAAGAAATATTGCATACCTACTATGTTCTGGGCTCTGGGGATTCTACGGTAAGTAAGACAATTTTTCTCTTTTATAATACCATTTATTTTTAAAGCAGTAAGAATGTTCTGAATACTCCTGTGTTGTAGGCATGGGGTGGCAAGGCCAAGTCTTAGAAATATGATAAGGAGAGTGTGGACTTTCACCTAATCAAAAATGGAAAGCTATTGAAAATTTCAAGTAAGAGAGTACCATTAACAGAATTGCATTTTTGAATGAATCACCTTGGCTGAGGGTAAAATGTGGGTTGAAGGGAAGTGAGCCTGGAGGCAATAAAATTGGTTAGGAGACTATTTCACTAGTCTCAGCAGGAGATGATGGTGATATAGAATAGAATGGTGGCAGAAAAGATCAAAAGAAGAGGACCAACTCAAAAGTACATCCACTATATTTGATGGTTTCATATAGTTTAGGTTCAGGAAGGCGTCAAGAGGACTTCAGGTTTCTGGCTTGGATAATTAAATGATGGGAGTGCCATTTATAGAACTAGGACACATCAAGAAATGAGCAGTTCAATTTAGACCTCTTGAGTCTGAATACCTGAGAGGACTTCAAGTGGCCCATTGAGTATACAGATCTGGAACTCGAAAGATATTAGTTGGAGTTATCATGTGTAAACTGACACACACCAAATATGTAGTTGAACCCATGGGAGTGGATAGATAGTCTGGGGAGAATGTAGAAAAATGAAGAGGGAAGAGAAGGCATCCTAGATAAGAGCTCTCAGGATCACCAGCATTTAGATGAGAAGGGTACAAGGAAGAGGAAACAGAAGGAGCTTCAGAAAAATTATGGTAAGTAAATCGTAAGTAAAAGTTTGGTATTAGAGAAACAAAAGGAAGAGCATGTGTCCAGAAGGAGATACCAATAATATGAGGTGTGGTTGAGAGAGGCTGCATAATATCCATGCAATTAGCTTTAGTTCATAGATAATCTTAAGAGGGCAGCCTCAGTACGGCAGTACAGAAGATGAGCCAGGTTGTAGTGGATGGAGGAGTTGTGGGGACAGGGGGAGGGAGAGGTGTGCAGATAGAGATTGCAAGTGCAGAAAATGCCCTCAAGAAGTTACATTTGGAAAGGCTGGGGAGCAAGAGTGTGAAGGGGCTTGGTGAAGGACGTAGGGTTAGTTTAGGAAAGTTTTGTTGTCATTGTTTTAGCAGTGGGAGGATCATGAGGCATGTTTTTGGTGCTAATGGGAAGAACCTAGAGAAAGAAGGATCATCATGGGAGAAGATGGGATCCAGAGCACAAGTAAAACAGCAAGAGGGATGCCCTTTGTCAAAGGGGAGAAAGAAGAAATGTGGGTCTGTTAGGGGAACCACTGACTGAAACCGCCTGTGCTGGGCAGGCACCATAATAAACACTTGTGTGAGTTATCTTACAACAGGACGTCCTGGTAAGGAATGCAGAACTAATAAGCTACCACCAACCGGAAGAATTCAGGAAAGGTCAGAAGAAGAGAGGAGACTCCAGTCTATGTGTCCTACCAACCTCCAGAATCCTTCTCACTGGCATCCATCTTGGCTGAGTGATGCACTGGCCACCAAGAAGGACCCCGAGTCAGAGTGATTGGCCAGAGACAACCCAAAACTAACCCCATCACCATAAAACCCGAGACTACAAGCCATATGGCAGAGCAGTCGTCCTGGGTTCCCTCGCTCTGCTACTCTCTGCCCTGGCACCCCTTCCCAATAAAGTCTCTTGCATTGTCAGCTCGTGTGTCTCCTCAGACAGTTCATTTCCAAGTGTTAGACAAGAGCCCACTCTCGAGCTCTGGAATGGGTCCCCCTTCCTGCAACAAGTTCACTGTCATTCTCACTGTTTGTGAAGGCCGTTGGTAAGTTCCTCTCAGTTTGAACTTCATTGTCTTTACATTCAAGCTCTCAAACTAATTGGCCTTCATTTTAGGGGCAAGTCAGCTTGGGCTGGTAGATGATTCTGCCCAGAGCTCAATTGTGCTGGCAGATTGTTCTGCCCAGAGCCAAGCCCCTAGCCTTTCAGACCAGTTCCCAAGTTTTTGAATGAAAAACCCCAGCCCTTGATTCTGGTCCCAGTTGGCACATTTGGCACTGCTGGTGGCTGCTGCAGTTCTCCATTTTGTCTGGAATCAGTCCTCAGTCCCATTGCTTTGGGTTTGTCTGTCCAATCTTTCTCCAGTCCAAGGGTCCACGAGAGTTGGTGGTAGAGTGTACTGGGCCATCTTTCAGCCGGGACATAGTAACGTCACTTGCTTACTGTCAGTATCTTAGCATTTTCTTTGACTTATTTTTTGTAGATAAAGATTAATTACTAATGGGATCTTTTTCATCCAAAGAGCTGAACGTTCCAGTCTAAAATAAGCACACTTGCTTATTTTATGTCTGAGAACTGTGATTCTGGAAGCTGTAGAAAGTTACAAAAATGGTAATATCTTGCTAAGCTTGTTTTGTGGCCTAAGAGCTTAGCTTGGTCGCTGAAAGAATGGACACTTCAAAATATGGCTGGAATAGAAATGTAAGTTAAATTCCATTTGCAACCAGGAACCTACTAACCTGCTGCCAGTCTTCAGGGAAATTACAATGGCCATTATAAAGAATGTTCCAAATAGGTAAGATCATTTTTAAAGTGACTTAAAAGCAAGAATTCTCAAACAGATGAAATGGAATATGGATTTTGAGTAATATGCAGAAGGCTCTAAACGTTTTTGAAATTCCAAACTTGATATTCAGAGCCTGCTAGGGATGTTTTTAATGCCTTCTCTCTTTAGCTAAAGCAAAACCTTGTACTCAGAAGGAAAGATGCAAATTAGAGAAAAGGTAGTTAGAGCAGGTTAGCCTCTTTATCATTCAGGCTGCCTTCCCAAAGTTTAAAATTCACCTGCTGTTTATTCTTTGCCAATTCCCCAGGCCTCACCTATTCCTCTCAAAATACAGAAAAGAACCAGTACATTGGAAACAAAATTGACCTGCACTTAATCTATGCCTTTGTGATGTAGATTTTCTACCCCCATCTTCTTCAGCACCATTGTTTGAAAACTTTAGGAAGAAGTTTCTCATCGAAATGAAGAAAAAATAAAACAGGAGGTACTTGGTAATTGGGCTAAAGAGAAATTTTGCAAATCCTCAACAGATATTAGTAACTGTAACTTCTCTGTTTACATCTGTCTGTATATATCTACACATACACATATATAGCTATAGATATATAGTAAATTAATTTGTTAACCCATTCATCTGGAGCCCCTTCTCTGGGAGAAGCAATAAGCCGCTAGCTTAAAGATTTCACATTGCGGAAGCTTTATCCTCTAAAAAGACTTTCTTCCTAAGAAAAAGGACACATGAACTTATTGCCAAACTTAGAAGTATGTTTCACAATGGGCATTTTAAGACTACATAAATGTGTGATGTTTTTCTATCTCTCAATGGTATTATTGCCAAACTTAATTTGTAAGAGCTCTATTTAGTTGGTTTGAAGCCAAGAACTTGAAAGGATTGGGCAGTAACAAACTAACCCAAATGCTTTTCAAGTTCAAGTAATCTGGGATAATCTCTGGTAAATAAAAGTAGTTTAAGTTCATTGGTTTAGTTAACATATGTCTTTAAAGTTATCAACACTGAATATAATGCAGACAACCAACTTTTATTCTACCTGGTCTTATTAGTCAAATAACTTCATGTTATCTCTGTTATGGAATTCGTCAACAAAAATAACTTGGAATTATGGCTGATTTTTGTCTAATGTCCCATGAAGTTTTGTTAGGTAATGTAAACATAGTCGGGAGTGGTATCCGAAAAACTGGATTTGCTTCTTGGTTAGTGTCAAGCCAAAAGACATAACCAAGCCAAAGAGCAGAGAAAGGAAGGATTTATTACTTGCAGTAAGTAAGGGTACAGGCATATTCGTGAAGGGGCTTGAGTCAAGGAGAATTCAGCATAGAACTGGGACAGAAGACAGAGTCCAAGCTTTATAGGTGGTTGAAGTCATGAGGGTCAGTAAAGGTCAATTATCATCATCCCTTAGGTTTCATTTGATCTAGTGGTTGAGTGCTTCAGGGTAGTCTTTACCATTGAAGCAGAACTGGGAGTCTTCACAATCAATTTCTTATCTTTGCTATTTTCATTTCTATTCTCTGGTGACAGTTTGTTCTTCTATTCTCTTAAGATCATTGTTACTGAGACCTGTTCAAGAACAAGCATTGTGGATGACTTAAGCAAAAATGGCTTCTCTTTTGTCAAGAAAGCCATGCCTGGTTTTCTTTCTCTGTGGACTCCATACCCTATCTGCTTAGAGGAGTAAATGATTTAGATAAATGTAAGTAGGATAAGTTTATAGTTAAACTTTTTAGAAACAATTATATTTTCAGTTCAGTTCAGTTCAGTTGCTCAGTCGTGTCCGACTCTTTGCAACCCCATGAACTGCAGCACGCCAGGCCTCCCTGTCCATCGCCAACTCCCGGAGTCTACCCAAACCCATGTCCATTGAGTCAGTGATGCCATCCAACCATCTCATCCTCTGTTGTCCCCTTCTCCTCCTGCCCTCAATCTTTCCCAGCATCAGGGTCTTTTCAAATGAGTCAGCTCTTCTCATCAGGTGGCCAAAGCAATTATTGGAGTTTCAGCTTCAACATCAGTCCTACCAATGAATACCCAGGACTGATCTCCTTTAGGATGGACTGGTTGGATCTCCTTGCAGTCCAAGGGACTCTCAGGAGTCTTCTCCAACACCACAGTTCAAGAGCATCAATTCTTTGGCACTCAGCTTTCCTTATAGTCCCAACTCTCACATCCATCATGACCACTGGAAAAACCATAGCCTTGACTAGACAGAGCTTTGTTGAGAAAGTAATGTCTGCTTTTTAATATACTGTCTAGGTTGGTCATAACTTTCCTTCCAAGGAGTAAGCGTCTTTTAATTTCATGGCTACAATCACCATCTGCAGTGATTTTGGAGCCCAGAAAAATAAAGTCAGCCACTGTTTCCCCATCTATTTGCCATGAAGTGATGGGACTGGATGCCATGATCTTAGTTTTCTGAATGTTGAGCTTTAAGCCAACTTTTTCACTCTCCTCTTTCACTTTCATCAAGAGGCTCTTTAGTTCTTCTTCACTTTCTGCCATATCTGAGGTTATTGATATTTCTCCTGGCAATCTTGATTCCAGCTTGTGGTTCCTCCAGCCCAGCATTTCTCATGAGGTATTTAAAAATAACATCCAAAATCTTTTTGGTAACTTGAACCTTTTGCATTGTGTTAAATTAACTGATAGAAGTTTATTAATTATCTAGATTATTTCCAAATAAAATAATGAAATGTTAATTACTGAACATAGGTTTATCTACTTTTGGCTTTCTGTTGCTGAAACACTAAAGATGAAAATTGAATCTCTTTGTAAACATATTTGGTGCCAAGCTGAGAAATTTTCTATGAGAAAGCACATGTTTCAAGAAATTATAAAAAGTGTTTATGTAAGTTTGCCTATCTTCAGAATGCTAATATAAAGGATAGTTCATAATTGCTTACTTATTTTTTGGTAGAAATTAAGGTTTCTAAGGGTTAAGAATTCTAATTAATATACATAATGAAACTATTAGAAATAATAAAGGAAAGAACTCTTTATGCAAGGAAAGTACTGTGTGTTTTTGGTTATAAAAAAGTATGAAGGATAATTTTGTTAAGGGAAATGAGAATTTTGTTTAAACTAGAACTTCTGGTTATGAAGGACAAACTAAATGTGTGCAAAATGTTGAAGAGAGGAAAGGAGAAAATTGTGCCTTCTGTAATCAAGCTGGCTAAAACAATAAATATTGTAAGAATGCTAAAATAAGATTTAGCATCAATAGTATACTTATATAAAACTAAAACCAGGCTTTCTTTCATCTGCTAAAAGGACAAAGTGTTATTGGACCATTGGTGTGCTCTTGATAAGAAATTGTAAAAAAAAAGATTTTTGTTACCTTTTCAGTAATCTGCCTAGAAAACAAAAATTCTGTTTTATCAGAATGATTTGCTGTTTCCTGTGTTCATCAGCTTTTTGATTACTTATGAAAACCAAGTCCTAAGTTTTGCTAATAGATAATTAAGTATTATTTCATAATGATCTGTGATCCTATTAAGGCAAGTGTTCTAAAACTGTTTTTAAAATATTTTTTATAAACTTCCCCAAATCAAATTCCAAATGAAGTCTTTTGACCACAAACCAACTTTGAAAATTTCCAGAGGGCCCTTAGGACATTCCAAAATTTTGTTAAACTCCTAAGTTGGCTTCAGTCATGTCCAACTCTTTGCAACCCCATGGACCGTAGCCTGCCAGGCTCTTCTGTCCATGGGATTCTCTAGGCAAGAATACTGGAGTGGGCTGTCATCTCCTTCTCCAAGGGATCTTCCCAACCCAGGGATTGAACCCACATCTCTTATATCTCCTGCATTGGCAGGAGGGTTCTTTACCACTAGTGCCAACTAATTAGGCTTATTTGATATATTAAACTACATGGGAAGCATTGTCAAGTAAGTAGTACTGAGCTTTCTTTATGTTGTACAGGGATATCAGTGTTCTAGAAATTTTGTGAGATTCCTAGAAATCTGATATATCCTGGTATAAAGTAACTTTTAATCCTAGTCATTATCTTAAAATATTGTATGATGTCCTCTGCAACCCAATCAGAAATGGACAAGTAAATGATCTTATTGCTATTGTCTTACTTCCTGAAATTGCTGCTGTCAAAATTGAGGGTCACACTAAAAGGACTGAACCTCATTACCAGAGCATTGCAATAACTGACTTTCATTCAAGGTAGCAGCAACAGAATCTAAAAAGATTTTGGCACATGCAGATGCAGTCCAATCTCCTTCTGCAAAAAATGATCCCTCATTGCCATATTTTTGTCATTCTGGTGTCCTCGTAACGGCAGCAGTCTGCTCCTGAATCAGAGAAACTAATATGAGTAAACAATAGCTGTGAATTAAACAAACAGTCAGGGTTATGGGAAAATGAAGGCAGCCACTTGCTTCCTCCTGGCTCCCTGGCAAACCAGATTTTTTGGTTTTTGCATTCTCTCACCCACCATAGTGCATGTAAGAAAAACTATTTTTGTACCTACAAGCCTCAGACCTCCTCCCACTAGACCTTTTAAACA
Organism: Bubalus bubalis; assembly: GCF_019923935.1. Lineage (NCBI taxonomy): Eukaryota > Metazoa > Chordata > Mammalia > Artiodactyla > Bovidae > Bubalus > Bubalus bubalis. The sequence continues at coordinate 20,518,556 of NC_059181.1, forward strand.
CCTGCAAGGGGACTTTTTTCAACTGTCACTTACTGTGGGTTACCAATATGTTTTTGTTATTGTATGTATGTTTTCTGGATCGTTGAAGCTTCTCACTTGCTGTTAGGGTAATGCTCTGACAGTGGCAAAGAAACCATTAGAAAATGTGTTTACCACTTGGGGTATATCTTCCACAGTCTCCAGTGATAAAAGCACTGGGCAAATCATACAGGCCTTAACAAAACTTAGCAAGCTTCTTGGAATTATCCCTTTCCCTATCACTTGAAATTATCAGGCAAGGTTGACAGAACTAATGGAAAAGCTGGATTCAAGCAGAATAAGAATTAATAACATGAAACTTAACTGATGGGGATAGTTATAATTTTTATGACTGTGTTAAAATATTGCTACCCTGCAATGTTTTTTCCAGGTTTAAAGATATATTTTCTCTTAAGCTACTCAACAATTAGGTAAGATATACTTTTCTAAGCAAATATGAAATACTTATGTTTTCTCCCTACCCAGTCCCTCCAGAATTCAGAAACTCTCAAAGAGTATTCTTATTTTCATACAAGATGATACAATAGCACACAATTGGAAACACTACCTACACTTTGACTATAATGGTATTACAGGTAAAGCATGAGACTTCTAACAAAAAATTCCAGCAAAGACATTTTAAAAAGAACTTAAATATCAGTCACTTTTCTTGTCCACTTTACTTACATAAATAATCAGGCAAAGTTTATTACAAGCAGGTTAGTTTTACTGTGATGATCTTTGGGGAAAAAATGGGGGTAATTGTGGGAAGAAAAATCATGTTTATACCTATGTAGAAATTAGATTTCAGTCCTGTTAGTTGTCTTTGAGATTTTGTTATATATGTGAACTGAACTGGATCCTGAATTCTTTTGATTTCCTCAAATATCTGGCTACAACTCACCAAACTAGCTTTTCCAGTTTTCTCTTGCCCTTCTAATTTAGAATCACTAAGAACAAAGACTGCCCTTGAATCTGCTTGGAAGGGACTATATCATATCTGCTTCACTACTCAGATGGCAGTCAAACTTCAGGAACTTGAGCCTTGAACACATCTCACAGCTGAAGAAGACCCTACCTGATAGCCGGTCCTCTGCAAACGTTGGAGACCTCCAAGTGAGATCTATGAGATTGAGAAGTAGCTGATATTGATGTGGACTGCTTCTTCCCAAGATGCCAGATGAAGACTTCATGCTAAACACGAAAGTGTTCTTCTCTTTCTTCCCTTTACTCTGGCATTGGCCTGGAAAGATAATGCCCTCATCTGTATCTCCCAGGTCATTGTTAAGGGGAGAGTGAACCTCTGGAATTTGGAATGACTTTTTATTTCAGGCTAGGAGAATCTTTTCCCACATGAGTTAAAAACCTGAGTGACCTCTGAATCTAACAGCTAAATGCAGAAGTCCCTGTGAATGAATCCATTAAGGGTATTTTCTTAACAGGAATGGTTTGTGCCCACAAGTCTCATCTTGGTCTGTGATAGTTATCATCCTTGGGCCTATGAATACCTGAATGGTTATACACAGCTGGGCTATGCCTCTGGGTTATCTAACTGTGCCTTTGTCTTAGCTAAAAAGTATTAACTTAAAAGTATTGTAGAATTCACTGCTAAAACACTGGCTGCCCAACAAATTCCTTAGGTTCACTGTCCAAGATTGTTTTTGACAATAGAAAAACCCTTGATTATCTTTTAGCTAAGCAAGGCGGTGTCTGTGCTGTGGCCAGTATTGTTATTCCCAAACTGAGTTCACCTCTTGGTGGGTGTCGTCCAAAAAAAACAAAGATCCAGGAGAGGGAGGTGATGCTGAAAACTCAGCCTCTGTGCACCAAGGCCAAATCAAATCTTGGAGACAAGGTTTTGGGTGAAGTAGAAAAGAACAGCTTCATTGCTTTGCCAAGCAAAGGGGGTCACAGTGGGCTAATGCCCTCAAAACTATGTCCCAGGGAGTTCCCTGGCAGTCCAGTGGTTAGGACTTGGCGCTTTCACTGCTGTGGGCCCAGGTCCAGTCCTCTGTCAGGGGAACTGTAATCAAACAAGCTGTGCAGCATGACCAAATGGGAAAAAAATTAAAAACAAAACTGTGTCCTAACAAGGGAGGGTTTGGTGAGGAATTTTATAGCCATGGTTCAAGGGAAGGATTGCTGATAAGGAGCAGCGTGTGTGCAGAGCCTGCATTCCTTTACTCTGGCCGCAGGTAGTCTCCTGATGTGCATCTGCGTATCCTACTCTCTGGATGGGGAGTGCTTCATCACGTGATTTCTTACAGGTTTTCATTCTGTAGAAAAGCTCAACTATATTGTTATGTGTATCCCTTGAGGTGCAACCAGGACCCTGCCCCAAGGCTGCACTACAGTTTCTTGACTGCTCCTCCCTTGTCTCTGCATTCCCTCACTTACCTGATTAGCAACTGTTTCACCCTGCCCTTCGGCCTCAGGGAAGATCAAGGACGCTGAAGTCTATTCCGTTCAAATAAGAAATGGGGGACACAGAAAAGGCTTCCCTGGCCAGGAGCCCTACCAGGTCCTGCTCAGTTTTAGAAGGAGTTATTACTTGCACCAAATAAGCAGAACCCTGGGGATCTTTTCCAAAGCAGTGTCTCCACAAACACCAAAATAGGAGAAGTTTAAAGCTAAGGGTACATGCATACTCGTGAAGTGGTTTGAGCAGAGGAAAATTTAGCATAATATTAGAGCAAAGCTTGACAGTCAGAGCTTTAGTTGATTGACGTTCTGAGGGTCAAGAAATGTCACATCCTCATTCCATCCTTCACCTGGCTGGGGGCCTTTGTTCCCACAGACCTCAAAGATAAGTATCAGGTTGTTATGTATATCCCTTAAGGCAAAACTAGTACTCTGTTTTATCTCTGAACTATTTCTTTTTGGGGGGGGGCTGCACCAGGTCTGGGTCTTAGTTACAGCACTTGAGATTTTCTATCTTTGCTATGGCATGTAGGGTCTTTAGTTACGGCATGAGGGATCTTTAATTGCAGCTTGCAAGCTCTTATTTGAGGCATGTGGGATCTAGTTTCCTGACCAGAGACCGAACCCAGGCTTCCTGCATTGGGAGCTTGAATTCTTAGCCACTGGACCACCAGGGAAGTCCACGAACTATTGTTTCTTGACTATTTTTCCTTTGTTCCTGTGTTCCCTTACTTTCCCTTAAGATCATTAATTACTGAGGTCTGTTCAAGGGCAAGCTTTGTAGCCAGACTTAGATCACAAAATGGCTTAGGCCAAAAATGGCTTCTCTTATGTCAAGAAAGCCATGCCTGATTCTCTTTCTCTGAGGACCGCCTACCTTATCTACATGTACCTTGTCCACTTTAAAGAAATAAAATGCACAGTCTGTAAGTTGATAATTAAGTTTTATTCCATGGACTTTCTGAACTTAAGCCTGGAAAACAGCCCCTCAGCACTGAAGGACTGCTCTGAAGAGGTTAAGGGAGCAACCAGAATATAAAGGAGTTTTTGCAACAAAAAAACCAGGTAGTCAGAATATCAAAAGATTGCTGTTTATTAAAGAAAACTAGACATCCCAAGTTAACAAATTTAGCATTTTTCTATGTAGGGGAAGATGAATGAGCCTGGGCTCTTTGAAATCATTCCTTTGGTATACACCTTAACTATCTAGGGCCAGTATCTTGCTTTTCTCCCTCCTGAATCCCCTCAGGGTGCACAGTCCAAGTGGCTGTAGTGGCTGTTGTTGCCTGGGTGGCCTCAATATTCTTTTTTACTGATAAGGCAGGCAACATTCTTTTTTTGTTTTTTGTTTGTTTGTTTGTTTTTTGGAATGATAATAACTGTTTAATCCAGGAACTGGGTGTCTGGGTTCATTATATTTAGTTCATTCTTCTTTTCTGTGAGAATTTGAAATTTTTCACAATAAAAAGTTTGGGAAGTTCAAAAGCAATGTGATATCCTAAATTGGATCCTGGAATTTAAAAAAAGGTGCATAAGTGGAAAAACTGATGAACTCTGAGAAAAGTCTGAGATTTAGCTCATAGCAATGTACCAGTGTGGGGCTTCCCAGGTAGCTCAGTGGTAAAGAATCCACCTGCCAAGCAGAAGATGGGGGTTTGATCCCTGGGTTGAGAAGGTCCTCTGCAGAAGGAAATGGCAACCCACTCCAGTATTCTTTCCTAGAGAATCCCATGGACAGAAGAACCTGGTGGGCTACTGTACATGGGGTCGCAAAGAGTTCAGTTCAATTCAGTTGCTCAGTCGTGTCCAACTCTTTGCGATCCCATGAATTGCAGCACGCCAGGCCTCCCTGTCCATCACCAACTCCCAGAGTTCACCCAGACTCACGTCCATCGAGTCGGTGATGCCATCCAGCCACCTCATCCTCTGTCGTCCCCTTCTCCTCCTGCCCCCAATCCCTCCTGGCATCAGAGTCTTTTCCAATGAGTCAGACATGACTGAAGTGACTGAGCACACACCAGTGCTCATCTCCGAGCTTTAACAGATGTACCTTGGTTAGGAAATGTTCAGAGGAAACTGTGTAAAGGGTATATGGGCATTCTCTGTGCTAGATTTGCCACTACTCTGCAAACCTAAAATTATTCCAAAGTCAAAAGGTTAATTTTTTAAGTTAGATAAGAAACAACCAAGGAGGAAAAAAAGGCAAAAATTGCAAAGCACCCAAACATACTTACAAAAGTCTTCATAGAATCGCCCCTTGTGATCCTGCCTAATTGAAGCTCGGTTTATTTCAGGAAATTCATCAAGAGATTTTGCATCATAAAAAGTCCTAGAAAACAGGACTACTGTCACTTCATGATTGGAGTTCTCCTTCCAATTGGTAAAGAGATCAGCAAGGAAACCATTCACAGATTTCTCAAAATATAGATCCCCATAAATATCAAAATCTGAATAAATATGTAAACCATAGCCGATGTAGAAGGGAACACTACCCTCGTATCTTCGCTGATAAACCACACATGACCTTCTCATTCTTGACCCACAGCTCACCAGCCTGTGCCCTGATGCCAGCAAATTCCACTTTCTGAGTGATATAGGTACATGTGCTGACCAAACTTTTCTTTAGTTGCCACATATCCCCATGGCCAATATATTGATCCTTAAAGATTAATTCCACAAGGTCAAGGGTCACATCCTTAGGGTCTACAACATTCACATACACATCTTAATGAGGTCTTAGCCTGAACACCTAAGTCACTGTCTAGTCCACATTGACAGTTTCTTTCTGCAAATCCTCCTTAAGCGACTTGACCTGAAAAAGCAGAGGGCTGTACTCATCGTTGGGGTGGGCAATCTCCACTATGTCTCCAAGCTTGATGTGCGGAAATACTCTGTGGTTCACAACTAGCTCATTGTCACTTCCCCTGAAGCCCTTCTTCTGGATGACGAGTGTGTAGACCTTTGTTGTTCTCATCCTGTACTGTTTCTTTCAGCTGTTCCAAGTTTGGGGGAGAGAAGTCATCTTGCCTCCCTGAAGCTCCGGAGCCCCTTCCCGCTTGAGGCCGGGGGCTCTGGTGGCCGGACCCTGCCCGGGTCCCCGCGCCTCCTCTGGACGTCCCTCCTGCGCCCGCCGAGTCCGTGAGGATCCCGTGCCAGATTTCCAGGCGCTGGCCACGCCCCCCGCCCCCCCCGCCCCCCCCCCCCGCCCCCCCCCTCCCCCCGCTCCCGCCACAGAGCGCTCACCTGAGAACCTGCTCCGGTGGCCGCAGGCGACATTCTTTGTGCACAACCTGCATCACTATTTCCGGGAAAGTTGGAATTCAGTTATGTAAGATCACTGAAGAAGCCATGTGTCTTAAAACGGGGTCTTTCAATGGAGTCTTTCTTTGGTTTGGGCCTTGGGGATATCGGTGAAAAACGTTGCCTCAAGCCATCAGCCATTTCTGCTGCCCCTGAATATGAGTGAGCCTGAGGGAACTCAGGATGGAGAGGAATGGGTTGCCCACTGCCAAGCCGTCAGCCATTGCAGCTACCCCCAGTGGCGCACCCCGAAGGGACTCAGGTTGGAAAAGAACAGGGTACTGGCCCTAGAGAGCTGAGGGGCATATCAAAGGAAAAAATACAGAGCCCAGGCTCTTGCATCATCCCATATATAAAAGCACTAAAATAAAATGCATTAACTTAAAATTTCTGGATTTCTTTAACAGTAATCTTTTGATATCCTAACTACCTGGTTTTTATTGCAAAAACTCCCACACATCCTGGCTGCTCCCTTACCTCTTGGGAGCAGTCCCTTAGAGCTACCTGACAGGCTGCCTCTAGGGTTTGGGGCCCTCAGAAAAATCAGCCATATAAAACGAAATTCTCAGCTTTTAGGCTGTGCATTTTTTCCCTCCAGTCAACAGGGACTATGGCTCCAAAGCAAACTTCAAATATTGGAAATTATCCTGCTTATGGTTAACTTCCCTCATAGCTCTGTCAGTAAAGAATCTGCTTGCAATGCAGGAGACCCTGGTTCGATTCCTGGGTCAGGCAGATCCTCTGGAAAAGGAAATGGAAATCCACTCCAGTATTCTTGTCTGGAGAATTCCATGGACAGAGGAGCCTGTCCATGGGGTCAAAAGAGTTCGACAGGACTTAGCGACTAAACAACCAACAACCAATGTGTTATCGTAATGATTTTCTTGGCATTGTGTCCTCTCAAAAGCTTCAAATGCATGTTCACAGCCACAGACCACCAGGCAAATGATCCCCCTACGGTAGGACTGTCAAGGAGAGGATGAAGAGAATGACCAGTTTAAGAATTATGACCTGTGACTGTCACAGGTATTAAACAGAAAGTCATGACCTGTGGGTCATCAAGGATCAACAAAGCTGTGGGAACTACAGAGCGGAAGCTGAGAATGGTGGTGATGCCTTAAATTTTGATCACTGTTGGAGTGAGTTTGATGAAAAGGGAAATGTTAGAAAGAAATAATTAGACCCAAATGGAATCATTTGCCGCCAGGGACAACAGCAGACCACGTCTTACTTGCAGTTTCAACCTCTCCTAGGAATGTGACCAGATGATCTGAAATTTCTTGATCAATAGTAGTGAAGTAATCTTCATGATAAAGACCCCTGCTGTTTCCTACCCCCCTTCTCCAAAAGATGATGGCCTGGCCTGAAGCAATCCTTTCTTTTCTTTTGTTAATACCTTCTTGTCCCACCCTCCTTCTACCTATAAAAACCTTCCATTTTGTACAACCCTTCAGATTGCCCTTCTGTTTACTAGATGCGATGCTGCCAGATTCATGAATCATTGAGTACAGTCAATTAGATCTTCACATTTACTCAGTTGAATTTAGTTATTTAACAGAGCTTAAATGAAGCCTTCCTTCCTGGAACTCCCTCTTTAAAAATATTGTTGTTTATCTGGTTTTTCTGGATATGAACCTGAACTTTACTAGGATTGTAAAAATTTCTCCCCACAGTGTGGACTATAGATGTGCATTTGATATAAATTATGTGGCTATTAAAAAAAGCTACCCAACAACCAAAATAGTGGAATGGATAGATTAAATTATGTTCACATAAGGCTATTAAAATTGTTTTTATAGCACATGTGATAACATGGGGAAGTATTTCATTAAAAAAGAGAACAGGATATGTGGCCACCTAAAAAATCTTTGGTGCCTCAGTGTTTTCCTACGCATAGAGTGAGCACCTACTTTGCTTGTACAGATAATGTGAAAACATTTCACTTGGAAAGAAAGTTACTACCCAAATCTAAGATCTGATTTAAGAGAGAAGGTAAAGAACACCAAGTTCATGTTAACCTTCCTGGTGCTTATAATTTAAATGTCTTTTTTTTTTTTCAATTGAAAGTTAGCAACCCATTCTTATGTCTTTGAAAGTCTGATCTAGAACACGAGAAGGAAATTTGTTTTCTTTTTAAGAACTGACTCATTGGAAAAGACCCTGATGCTGGGAAAGATTGAAGGCAGGAAGAGAAGGGGACAACAGAGGCTGAGATGGTTGGATGGCATCACTGTCTTGATGGACATGAGTTTGAGCAAGCTCTGGGAATTGGTGATGGACAGGGAAGCCTGGCCTGCTGTAGTCCATGGGGTCACAAAGAGTCAGACACATGTGGTAATATGGGGAAGTATTCCATTAAAAAAGAGAACAGGATATGAAACTTTGTTCACTGCATGACTGTATTTAGCATAAGAAAAGAAATCAAGCAAATCCTATAAAAATGATATAATCAAAGCTGCTTACCCAGAAATTCTACACTACTTCTTTTTTAACATTTATTTATTTGATTGCACCCAGTCCTAGCTGTAGCACTTGTGATCTTTGATCTTCATTGCAGCATGTGGGATCTAGTTCCTGGAACAGGGATCAAACCCAGGCCCCCTGCGTTGGAAGCATGGAGGGGAACCATTGCAGGACCACTGGAAATCCTAGAAATTTTACTTCTAAGAGACAATCCTAGGGAAATGATTGGCTGTAACAAAATTAATCACCATGCAAAAAAAGAAACAACTTTAATGGTTGTTTAGTGAAAAAGTAGAAACAACACAGATGCCCAACAACTCAAACATAAAGGATTAGTGAAGTTAATTATGGTACAAATATATAATAGAAAAATGAGCAACCAATAAAATGATGTAGAATCATGTTTATTGACTTAACAGTATTTCACAATATATTAGGTGAAAAAAAATGCTGGTTAAAAGGACTGCATACATTAAAAGTCCCTTAAAAGAATAGGAAGAGATAAGAATGATTGTATGCATAAATACAAGTCTGTAAGAATATTTTCCCCAAAGATGGCTGGTTATCTTTGAATGGTGGGATTATAGTATGGTTTTCTGAAAACTGTGCTTATAGAGATTTTTCATATTCCTATAATTAATTTATAATCAGAGTGGTTGTACTTCTGGCACCTTCTACTGGAGTCTGTGGCCAACTTGGTCTTATTAAGATAGAAGCATTGAAGAAAGTACACAGATGTGTCAGGTGGAGGCCGGAAATTGCAAGAGACTAGGACAAGGTCTTTGTGAAATCAAAAAATAGCAATGCATTTGTTAATTGTGTATGGCAGAAAGAAGATAGAAAGCATACCATACATAGATAGGAGGCAACCTTTCGGATTTACTCAAGAGCAACTCAACTAGGTTAGAAATGTAGTGTGTTCCTGTAAGTCTGCTCTGATTTACCGTACAAGCTCCCCTCTTGTAGGTAGAAGTGGGGATGGAGGGACAAGATCAAGTCCAATTTATTAACCTCAGTTCAATCCTGTAATTTAAAATGTCGTTGTAGGTAAAAGCCTCTACTTGGATGACTTAGCTAAGTGCTCAGCCGGTAAGAGTTACGCCCCTCCCTCTGCTCCTCTCCTAGAAGGCATCTGGGTGTTTGAGGGAGGGACGTGGCTTCCTTGACCTTAATGTGGCAAAGGGTAGATGTTAATCCTGCCAAGGAAGAGCAGACTCCAGACCCCGCGCCTCTTCCTGTCCTCTGCTTGCCCAGCAACCTTGCTAACAGACCTCCCGCCCTAGTACTTCAACCTGGAACAAGGAGCTCAAGACAGTCGCGCCATGCCCTGTGATCTCTCTCCCAGACTGCCCTGCCCCTTTTTTTTTCCCTACAAGTAAGCCCAGAAGGATTGGGGGCGTACTTTTCCCCCTTCTCTTCTTTACAGCCTGGGAAGTCTTCCTTCTATTCTGCACAAAGAGCCTATACATCAAAAAGGAAGCTTTGTTATTTAGAAATCGCCTTCTCCAAAAAGCCTGGGCTTTCTGTACGTTGTCTTACTAAAAAGAGGTCAAGAAAACCAACTTTGAAATTCAAAGCTGATGAATGGCCACTCTGTTCTGGGCAGCACCTGTCTGTCCTGTCTTTCCTGGGACAATAAGCTTGATGACTTTGTCAGAAGGCTACTACGAAATAGGATTTAAAGAGGGGGATCAAAATGCATTGGTTTAATTCTTATAAAATGTGTCAACTGAAAAACTAGTCACAACCTGAAAGTAGAGAGTTATTTTATTTGGTGGGAATGTTAAGGACTCTGAGCCCAGGAGGCAGCATGTCAGTTGCCCTGACAAAGGGAGTCAGGCTATATACAAGTTTGCAACAAAGGGGGCAGGCAGTCTGAACATCTAAGATTATTGTTAAGTAGTAAGGAAAATCAAATATCAAGCTAAGGAATTTAAAGTTCTTCTATGTATGGGAAGATGCAAGCCTCTGGGCTTACTTTATAAGCACCTCAGCTATCTGAGGCCAAATCCTGGTTCTGTACCATCTGAGCCACCGGGGAGGCCCCTAAATCCTGTTTCTTGATTGCTTACCTCCTTAATTCCTTGTTCACCATAAGGAGTGGCAAGTGTGGCGGTTGGTTACTTCTTGCATCCCCCACTCCCCCAGCTCCTCAGTAATCACTTTGGGGGTGGGAGTGCCAGCATCTGCTGGATCGTAGGCGTTGTGTTCCCATTTTGGAGACCTCATTCACATTTGGAGGCCCGATATCGCTGATGGCTGTGACATTTCTTGCCCACCGATATGGCAGGAAATATTTCATTTCGGAAATGCAATCCCTTGAGAGGTGAAATTAGATGAGCTAAAGTAATGAGATTCATTTTCTTGGATGTCTTGTGAGATGCATCTCTTTTCACCATAGAGACAAAGTGTAATTTTAAAAGACCTGACCCTGATGAAAATATAGAGTGAATACTTGTCATGGGGTTATGCTTTAATGGAGAAACCAGCAGGATAGTAAATCTGGTACAAAAGAGAATTCAGAACAGAGAGATGTGTATGTTCAAAAACAAAAAGAATGCTAAAATAAGTTTCCTAAACTAGAAGCAAAACAGGACAATAGAATCATAATCTTTGGGACTGTCACTTCTGCACAGAAATCTTTTGCATCTCTACTGCACAAAAATCTACAAGTTAACTGTGTCTGAGCCTTAATCAAGCCACAGGGCATTCCCATGGAGAACTGAATCCTTGGGTGGGCCTGTTAGAGAAAGAACTGTAAATGAAGTTTCATTTAGTCCCATGTTGAAAGGACAAGCAGTCATCCTTTTGCCTTGTTTTCAAGTGTTAGGTAATTTTTTCTTAATACAGTCAAATACTACATACATCTCACCCTCCTTAACAGAACGAACCCAGTCTGGTGAGAGCTACTGGAACAAACAGCCAGGAATGAATTTATAAAGAGCCTACAAAAATAAAAGATAGGTGTTTAAGAACTCTGGGTTCTGCATTAGAAACACAAGCTTATCTTTAAGAACCTAGAATTGTGATGTTGCTCCAAACCTATAGTTTTACAGATATTTTATTACAAAGTACCCTTTCTGTTTTTAGATTCATATCTAGATTTAATTAGGCCTAAATGATTCCATTACCAAAGCAGATTAATCTGGTTAAATGAAACCACAAGGGCACGTGATACTTTTTTAGTCATCTTGCTTTATGTATCACAGCCCATGAAATGTACGCTGGTCTATTAGGTTACTGAACCGACAAACATTATTTCATGGATAAGGGATATTCAGAGTTGGTTTAACTTTAAGGAATTTAGCCCAGTTCACATTTAAACCACTCTCCAACTGATAATAGTTTCCAAAACATTTCTGATTTTTAAGAAGCTCATGACAGCTCGTGTGTAATACCATCCTCCATATCCAGATGGTTTTTGAAACATCCTATTAAAGAAAAATAAAAGAAAACAAATATTATAAGCAAACAAAGCCAGCTCTGAGTAGCAGTTTCCCCATGGAATTTCATTTTCTGAGAGTAAGATCATCTGATTAAAAAGCTCAAATTCTCTGAAACTTTCTACTGAAGTCTATGGCGTGTAATATGAGCACATTACCATAGCAAGGTTATTCAGCTGTGGAAAACACAGTAACTCATTTAAAGCTTTTCCTTTAAAAGTTGATGAAAGCTAAGACACCACATGTTGGTGCAGAAATGAGAAATATAAAGGTGTTTGTCACTGGCTGCTTGGCTCTTTTGTTTTTGGTTTTTTTTCCCCACTGCAAGAAAGCAAAAACAAACATTTGGGAAGGCATTGGAACTCAAAAGCATGACCAAAGCTAAGAAACTTAAGTAACTGTGTCACAGAAACATGGGAACACAGATTCTGTTGGCTAATCCAAATAGATAATTAATCGTGTTCTTGACAGTGTGGAATGCAGATTCGCCTGCTATTTGCAGAGACTAGCAATCAGAATACTGGTGCCTGGAGTGGTTGAGAAATTCCAAGTCAGCGATTCCAAAATCTGAAGATTCTGGGACCAGTAAACTTTGAAAACAACATTGAAAGCTAACATGGTGTTAACTTCTTATTTTGCCAAAAAAAATAATACTTGGGGGAGGGGAAACCTTTTTATTTACAATTGCTGTCATTTCATGGAAGATAGGCCTTCACAGGCTAGTTCATAGTTGGATTCATCAGTGAATTTGGTGTCCAGATATCTTTGGGTAACTTCTTTCTCAAACCTTTCATTAGCGACTAACAGGCACATTGGAGTACGTGTCATCCATGACCGATCAAAATGAATCCTACTCAAAATGATCAAAATGAGACAGGTAATTGTGACAGGATTAGACTTTTTCTCCAGATAAGGACTTGGTTCTTGAGAGTTTTTCTTTAGAATCCTCTTGTCTTAAGGAAGATTTTTTTAAAAGGTGAGGAGGTAGGAGATTTAAACATTGACCAAATTCTTCCCTGCCTAACATTTATATATTTATTTATTCATGAAAGAAATGGGAAATTTTATTCGAGCCAAATTTGTTTGAAGATTATAACCCAAGAAGAGCATATCAGAAAGTTCTGAGAACTGTTCCCCTTACCTGCCTTGGAAACAAGAATCAAATCAATTCCTTGAATGCCTGTTACTAAGAATGTTGGGCTAAGCTTTGGGGCAAAGTTTCTCAAACTTAAGTCTACATAATTACAGCCTGAGAACCTATCAAAACAGCAGATTTCTAGGTTTTAGTGTCATAGGCTGTGAATGATGTAGATATGGCAGCACCGGAATCTCAATTTTTAGCAAGCAGAGTGTAATTGTGATGCACATACTCCATGGACCCCCGCTTCTTGAGAAACATTGCTCTAGGAGCTATAGGGAAATAACACTTCCAGTTTCGGTAATGGCACACATATATAACTTATTAAACGTTATTTTAAAAGCATCAAAAAGCTAACAAAATACTAATCAATTAACTGGGGTGAGATCCAGAAGAGAATAGAAATTGAGGCATGAGCTTGGCTAATTTTGAACTTTTTTCCCTTAAGGTCATGAGCTGATTTTGAAGACAATTGAGAGGGTAAGCTGTCTTTGTAACAATCTCATGGGAATAGGGGGACCAAAGTTGGATCAGGGGCTGTCACGGTGGAGGTCAGTAATACGTTCCCCATCACACACACACACATCCCAGGAGTAAAGGTGAATTGGAAGTGGCTTGCTTAGAGAATCTCAAACCTTGAACTAAGCCCAACCTGGAAAAAGCAAATGAACGTCCTCTCTAGAGGAAGATAACATCAACCTGGGTATCAAATTATTTCTACAGATAATTTGTACACAATCAAAGATAACTAAAGCCTTAATAGACAGAAAACCATGAGCAGGAACCACTAGGAAAAAAGAACAACAAAACAGATACAAAGGGATTCCACTAGGTAAATCAAAATGATCATTGACAGTGTGAAATAATTATTATTTGTTCTGTGGGGATAGATAGATGGATATTTAAATGACAATAATACCATAAAGGTTTAGGAGGGCTTTAAGGGGTATTAAATGTTCTAAATTTCTCACATTTGGAGGAGAGGAAAGATACCAGTGAACATTAGATATTTCTGAATAAAGAATACATGCTGTAATTCTGGAATAACTACCAAAAGAATAGAAGAAGAGTACATGATTTGTAAGCTAAAAGAGATTTTTGTAAATGAATGATAAAGAGACTTCCCTGGCAGTCAGTGGCTAGGACTTCACCTTCCACTGCAGAGGATGCAAGTCCAATCCCTAGTTGGGGAACTAAGATCCTGCATGCCTCTCATCCAAAATAACAAAACAGAAACAATATTGTAACAAATTCAATAAAAGACTTTAAAAATGGTCCACATAAAAAAATCTTTTAAAAAGTGAGTGATAAAAATGATCAACCCAAGAGGAGGCATGGGAAAAAAATGAAAAAGGAACCCAGGACAGGCAGGAAAAGAGATATATATAATAAGATAGTAGATTTGAACAAAAATGTATCAGTAATTATGTTGAATGTAAGTGAACTCAATTCCCCCCCTTTTTTTGATCCATATATCTATTTGTTTTCAGATTCTTTTCCCGTATAGATTATAACAGAGTATTGAGTAGAGTTCCCGGTGCTATACAGTCGGTCCTTGTTGATTATCTATTTTATGTATACTAAAGTTTATATGTTGATCCCAACCTAATTTACTCCCCCATACCTTTCAGCTTTGGTAACCATATGTTTGTTTTCTAAGTCTGTAAGTCTGATTCTGTTTTGTAAATAAGTCAATTAGTATCATTCTTTTAGATTTCATACAGAAGTGGTATCATATGATATTTGTCTGATTTACTCAATTTTCCAGTGGAAAAAACAAAGGTTGTGAGATGGAAAATAAGCAAACAAAACCCAGTTATATGTTATTTAAGAGATACATTTAAAACATAAGAATAAAAACAGGTAGAAAGAAAAGAAATGACACGTACCCCACAATTGCTAACTAAAAGAAAGCTGATATAGGTATTAATCTCACCAAGGTACTCACTCTGTACATCCCACTTTAGGTATGATCGTGGAAAACATTGGACAGGGACAAGGCAAAGTTCAGAGAGGACCAGGTGCAGAGCCTTCTTCCAAGAGAACAGACTCAAGTCCTGACGCGAGAACTTCCTTCACTCAGAGGCAGGGAATGTATACTTCTTGTCCAACATGGTTCATTTTTTCTATGCACCAATGACTGCTAAGTGCTTTCCTTTCTTCTCTTTTCCAAATGGAAGTTTTCATTGTAGATAATTTGTTTTGTTCCACATTACATACTGAAAGTTGAGTAGTAGTGGGGGAGTCACGTCCTGTTATTAGACAGATAGCTGGAGTTAGACTCGATGGAGAAGGCTGCCCATCACCCAGAGATGTTAGACTTTATTTTGTACTCAGTGAGCGGATTGTACCTTGGATTATTTTCTGAGGGAAGGGACAAATGTATTTTATGCCTGGAAATAAGGGTGTGCATGGATTTAGATGGCCAGGGGTTTAGAAGTGTCACAGTTTGTAATTATTCTTGGTGATCATTTTCCCTTTCTGCGTTTCAGTAATAGAGCCTTTCTGAGTGTGAGCTTACCACACAACTGCCCAGCAACATGCTACATTTCCCATCTCCCTCAAAGGTAGGTGCGGTCATGTGATCAAGTTTGGGCAAAGGGATGTGAGCAGAAGTGATGTGTATTATCTCTATAAAGATGAAGCTGCTTGCCCTGATTATTTTTCCCCTACCAGTTGGGAAATGGCGATGATTGGAACAATCGCTTCAGTGGTAACAGAGATGCTGAAAGGGACAGAACTGCCCACCAGCTTAGGTTCCTGTATGTTGTGGAACAGAGCTGTCCTGTAGCCCTGGATTGTTATATAAGAAAGAATGAAACACCTATCATATGTAAGCTATTGTACTTTGGGGTTCCTTTGCTACAGCAACTTTACCTATACCCTAACTAATACAGAGTTGTGTTATGAAGAAAGGGGAGTTAGAAAGGTGGCAGTGAGGAGGAAGCAATTGTTTTGAGCCTTAAAAACAAGCCCGGGCATCATGATTGGAGAGACTTGGAAAGGTCTCTCTTCCTGAAGAGAGACCAGGCAGATGGTGGTGCCACAGTGTAGCTGCCTTAGCTACCTTGTGTGATGTTTATAATTCTGTATCTCTAGGCACACCTTTCCCAAGAATTCCATGACCATGTTTCCAAGGGCTGGCCAGAATTTATCCCTAGAGGTCAAATAGGCTCCTCAAACTCAGCCTTTCAAAGCTTCATTTTCTTCCTGTTTAAGTTGGGATGTATGTTAAGAAAGTTTTGTATATATATGTTAAAGATGTTATATATATATGTTAATGTTTTATTTATATATATATATATCTCCTGTGATAAACTATAATGGAAAAGAATATCAGAAAGAATTTATACATGTGTAACTGAATCACTTGCTGCACAGCAGAAATTACCACAACATTGTAAATCAACTATACTTCTATAAAATAAATTAAAAAAAACTTTTTTGTACTTTTCAACATCAGCCTTCACCAGGTTGTCCTCAATAGAAACTAGGGTTGCCCTTGATTCCTCCTTTGCCACCACACCCAGTTTGTCATAAAGATCTGCTACTTCCATTCTTTGCTTTCATTTTTATATTCCCATGGCCAGTGCCTTGATTCAGAGCTCCATGATCTCTTACCTCAAATGTTGCAGTAGCCTTGTTTATAACTTATCCCTCTGATTTTGATTTCTTCCACGCTTCACATTCCTCTCAGGACTGTTTTTCTAAAACACATACCTGACTATGTCATGTCACCTGTCCATACACTTTCCTTCCATTTCTTATAAGCGAAGGAGACCAGACTTGGTGCAAATCTGGTCTCATCTGAACTCCTATCAAGCCCCTCAGTGTGCTGTGGATCCTGAGCACACTGGGTGTTGGCCGAGTCCTCTCTGCCTGTAATGTCCTAGTCTTCTCTTCACAGACTCCTACTCAGCCTTTGAAGCTCAGCTTAAATATGACTCATGAGAAAATTTTCCCAGAATTCTCTTGCTTAGCTGCTTAGTTATCCTCCCCACAACATTTAATAAGTGAATGAATGAATTAAAGTTTGAATACTAAGAAGTAAATCCCAAAGAATACACCCTGAAGAAAGGCAGAAAATTTTAGAAGTATAGAATTTTACTGTATTTTATACACATAGTGAAAGGAACTTAAAGATTTTTTAAATTAATTTTTATTGGAGTATAGTTGACTTACAATGTTGTGTTACTTTCTGCTGTACAGCAAAGCGAGTCGGTTATACATATATCCACTCTTTTTTTTTTTTTTTCCTTTTGGCCACACTGTGTGGCATGCAGGATCTTAGTTCCCTAACCAGGGATCAAACTCATGCCCCCTGCAGTGGAAGCACAGAGTCTTAGCCTCTGAACTGCCAGGAAAGTCCTATCCACTTTTTTGTAGATTCTACTCCCATGTACATCAGTATAGAGTATTGAGTAGAGTTCCCTGTGCTGTACAGTAAGCCCTTATTAGTTATTTATTTTAATATAGTATTGTGTATATGTTAATTCCAATCTCCCAATTTATCCCTCCCCCTCACCCCTGTGAATCTATAGATTTTAAAGCTCATCTAAATGTGTTTATAGATGAGGTTCAGAGAACTTAAATGACTTTCCCAGGATCAGACAGCAGAACTGGGAATAAGACATGGATTTTCTGGTTCTGTTTCTGGTGTTGTTTTCCTACATTTTGCCATAATAGTCCTAGAGAATAATAGAAGGGTTTGTCTGGAAGGTTGAATTTAAAATGTAGAAGTTTTAGCCTGAGGTTGCACTTCAAATCACATATGGAATGATCAAAATGTCACTGTAATTTTGTCACAGCAATGATTATCTAAGTTGTGAGTCATTTTCCAAGAATCATTTTCAGTAGAGATCTTGCGCATGTACCAATGTGCATGTTGAAAGCCAGAGAACATTCAGTCCAGGGGCTCTACATGGTTTTTTTTTGACCCAGGGGCCCTTTCAGTCTGACTTCTCAGAATAATGTTTCTGAATGCATAAAACTTTGTATGCAGGAATACAAAGGAAAACTACATCAAAAATGTGATTATCAAATTATTAAATATCATACATGTGTGATAGAAGTACTTCTTTATTTAATCTATTAAATAACAAGATCTAGGAGCAGTCTAAGAACTACCCATGATTTTGAAGTGGCCATGAGTGTAAGTGATATTTCAAGGCATCTGTGACAACTGTCGTGTGATAGGAAAATACTTATGATATCTATTGGTGACAAGTCACAGGTCCTTCCAACACAACTGTGCTTTGGTACTTATGATCACAGTTGAAGGAAACCCTTAACTTTTGTTGGAGATCACTGAAAGTGAATCTTTTTCTCTTTCAAGTTTACTGATCTGCTAAACCCCAGGTTGAGAATGCCTGGGTTAATACACTCTCTTAATTTTAAAGGTGAGGAATCTTTTATGTGAAATATGTAAGATAAATTCAAATAAAATTAATTCAAAGAAAATCACTGATGGTGTCTATGCAGTTGGCCTCTCTCTACTTAGCTGATCTCCCTCAGGGAGCATGGGCTTAAAAGCAAACTTGGAAAAGGGAAGTTGCTTTCAAACCATTTCTGCCTTCTGCTTGGTGTTCCTAGTCCCTAAGGCTCTCTTGGTGCAAAGGCCCTTGGGGAGGGGAGATATGAGAACCACAGGCAAATTAATATCTCAGTAAATTATCCTGCCACTGTGTTAAGAACAAGAAGAAAGGTGACATAATTAATTTTTGAATAAATGCCAGCAATATGTATCCAAGTAGTATGTACAAATATGGGAATCGAGTTGTATACCTGAAATTCATCTAATGTTATATGTCAATTACACTTCAATATTTAAAAAAAGAAGAATGTGACTGTAGGTTTAGGATACAAATTCATCTGAATTATATTCTGTTTTGTTTTGTTTTGTTATTTGTTTGTTTCCCATTTGTTTTACTGACACATGGATGCTCAGGCCTTGACCCTGCTGGAAGTACTTGAACAGCCTTTGCTTCCGCTGCTGCTTCTTGGCCTTCAGGTCTTCTTCATGCTTGTTGAGCCGTCGGCACATGCCACGTGTTTTCTTGGGCTGAAGATCCAGGGGCTTGTTCCTCTTGCCCGTATAGAATTTCCTGAGGTTCATTTTCTGAGTCTGGTTAATGACGGTGAGTACAGGCAATGGATTTGCCAACAACTTGAATCTTAGAGAGTTTGGAAACTGTGCCACCTGTCACTTTAGCCGCACACATCTGGGACAGCTCTACTTTCAACTCCATCCTCAGCTGTTTCAGTAACTCCTTCTTTTTTTGCCAGGAAGGTCTCAGGCCTTAATCTTGGCCAGGGCTGTGTAATCTGCCTCCGCCACTTTCTCAGAGGGAAAGAGCTCTGTTTTTGTTTTTATTTATTTTTTAAATTTTGGCCATGCTGCCCAGCATGTGGGATCCTAGTTCCCCAATCAGGGAATCAAACCTGCACCCCCTGCATTGGCAGAGTGGAGTTGTAACCACTCGACTGCCAGAGAAGCCCCTATTCTGGTTGTTTTTAATTTGACTTTTAAAAAACATACATTTTGTAGGGTGTGGAGTAAGGCTCTAAAATATTTTGAAACCAAATAATTAACTAAAGATGTCAAAAATTTACTGAATTCATGTCACTACCATTGATTTATGGTGCCTCCTTTATCGTGTATTAGATTATTACATGTACTAGTGTCTACTTCTTGAGCATATGAATTTTTAATTCTTGTGCCACTCCACTCATGTACTATACTGGCTCATTTAATTACATCTCTGAAATTTGTGGTGTTTGAAAAATAGTAACAATAGCAAAAAAGCAATAATACAAAAAAGTATTCAAAAATGCCTGTTAAAGAACAGAATGCCCAACCTTGAATTGTCCAAACAGAACGCCCAACCTTGAATTGTCCAGAGGTCCCGAGCAGCTGAATCTTTCGAACCTTTCTGTGACCCATGGTAAGAAATAGTTTCTTTTTATTTGAATTCATCACAAGCATGCATGTATACACATATATGCAATTCAAACAAAACTTTCTCCAGACAGACATCTCTTAATAAGTGATGGGGCCCACTGATATTTCTTATTCTATGCCATTTAAGTCCATTCAAAGAGATGCTGTCCAGTGATCTGCTATTTATGACGAAGGAATGAGTTGAAACAGTTTGATAAACATTGGATTGGATGAATTCCAAGGACTCTTGAATTCTGAGATTCTATGATTTATTTGTGGATCATATAAATAAGTACAGTATTAGGGAGGGCAGATGTTTTCAGGACATACTCATTTTATTTTTATCTCCAACTCTTTATTTTGGAAAATTTCAGAACTACAGAAAAGTTGAAAAAATAGTTCAATAAATGCCCTTTACCATTTACCAAGATTGGCAGGTTTTTTTTTAAACCACATTTGCTCCTCTGTCCAAACACACACACACACACACACACACACACACATTTTAAGTCTGTTCTTTTTCCTTTTTCTCTGAACTCTGTATTTAGACATTCCTTTCTATTTGTTG
Source organism: Bubalus bubalis (assembly GCF_019923935.1). Lineage (NCBI taxonomy): Eukaryota > Metazoa > Chordata > Mammalia > Artiodactyla > Bovidae > Bubalus > Bubalus bubalis. The sequence goes on from NC_059181.1 coordinate 20,538,847, forward strand.
ATTTCTTTGTGGCCCCGTGGGTCCTCGTTGCTGCACACAGGCTTTCTCTAGTTGCAGGGAGTGAGGGCTACTCTCTAGTTGTGGAGCACGGGCCTAGGGCTCGTGGCATGTGGAATCCTCCTGGACCAGGGATTGAACCCATATCACCTCATTGGAATGTGGGTGCTTAACCACTCGACCACCTGGGAGGTCCTCTTCTTTTTTTAATTTGAATTATAGCTGATGTACTATATTGTGCTAGTTTCAGGTGTATAGCATAGTGATTTTTTTTTCAGATTATATCCCATTATAGGTTATTGCAAGATATTGAATATAATTCCCTATACTGTACAATAAATCTTTGTTGCTTATCTATTTTATATATAGCAGTTTTTAATCTGTTAATCCCATTTTCCTAATTTGTCCCACCCCCATAAGTTTATGGGCTTCCCGGGTGGCTTAATGGAGAAGGAAATGGCAACCTACTCCAGTATTCTTGCCTGGGAAATCCCATGGACAGAGGAGCCTGGCAGGCTACAGTCTATGGTGTCACAAAAGAATCAGACATGACTTAGCTGCTAAACAACAACATGAATGTATTCTTCTTACTTTTGCTGAACCATTTGAAAATAAGTTGCAGACATTCTTATACCATATCCTGAAATATAGTACTTCATTCAGCTTATATCTCTGAGAATAGGGATACTCTCCTCTAAAGTCACAATATTATCATATCCAGGAAATTTAACATTAATGCAACTAGTGTACAGACCACATTCACAATTCCCCAATTATCCCCATATGTCACTTTTTTCTGGCTGTGCTGAGTCTTCGTTGCTACGTGCAGGCTTTTTCTCTAGCTGTGGCGAGCGGGGGCTACTCTCTAGGTGCAGTGTGCAGACTTCTCATCACGATGGCTTCTCATACTGCAGAGCTCAGGCTCTAGAGTGTGGACTCAGAGGTTGTGCAGTACAGACTTAGTTGCGCATGTGGGATCTCCTGGACCAGGGCTTAAACCTGTGTCTCCTGCATTGGTAGGGGGATTCTTAACCACTGGACCACCAGGGAAGTCCCTCCCCAGATGTCACTTTTACAGCTATTTTTCTCCCAGGATCCAATCAAGGACCATGCAGTGACTCTTCCATATGAGACCCTAAGAAAAAACTACTCAGCTGAGCCCAGTCAACCTACAAGACAACTAAAGATAATAATGTACTTAAAAATTTTTATTGACCTAATTTCAGATTTACAGAAAAGTTTCAAGAATAGTACAAAGAATTCCCAGCTATCAAGTCCCCAAATGCTTTACTATATTTGCTGAATTCTTCTCTAAATTTCTATCATCTATCACTCTCTGTATTTCTCTCCCTAGTTTTTTTTCCTCAACTGTGTAAGAGTAAGTAGCAGTATGATTCTCCTTTACCCTTAAATATTTCAATGTTTCCTAAAAATGAATTATCTTATGTAATCATGTTGTTCGTTAAGTCGCTAAGTTGTGTCGGACTCTTTGCGACCCATGGACTGTAGCATGCCAGGCGCCTCTGTCCTTCACTATTTCCTAGAGTTTGCTCAAACTCATGTCCATTAAGTTGGTGATGCTAACTAAGCATCTCATCCACTGTAACCATATAAAACTGTAAAAAGCAGTTATGGAACATTGATGCAATACTACAGCCTGATCTGTATACCTGATTAAGATTTCACCAATTGTCTCCATGATGATTTTATAGCAAAAAGCAAACAGAAAAACCCCAGAAAATTCCAAGATAATGTGCTGTTTTCAGCTATCATGTATAGTTAGTCCCCTTTAACCTGGAAGACTTCCTGAGGTATTCTCTGTATTTTGTAACACTGACATTTTTCAAAGAACGCAGCCCAGTTATTTTGTAGATGCTCCCTCACTTGGAGTTTGTGCACTGTTCCTCATTATTAGATTCAGATCATGCATTTGGGGCCAGAATACTTCAGGAGTGATACTGAGTTCTTCTCAGGGCATCCTACCTGGAGGCACACCCTATCAACTAGACCTGTTACTGAGAATGTTAATTTTGATTGTTGGGTTAAGCTGGCACCTGCCAGTGACTATAAAGTTACTGCTTTCCTCTTTGTAATAAATATATTTCTTCTGAAGAGATGCTTTAAGACTCTGTAACTATCCTGTTACTACTTCAAATGTCACCTACTGGGTTTAGCACATATTGATAATTCTTATCGGAATCAGCTATTATTATGATAGTGGCCAAATGGTGATTTTTATATTTTCATCATTCCTTCTATATTTATCATCTGACTTTCTACTGTAAGAAAGATCTTTCTCTTATTTATTTACTTGTTTGTTCATTCAGTTAAGTGTGGACTCATGGATCCTTACTTTATTCAATAAATTATAACTCTTAATGTTATTATTTACGTTTATGCTCAAATTGTTCCAGAGTTAGCCAGGAGGATTTCTTCAAGCTGGCTTCTGTGAACTTTTAACATGTCCCCATCATTTTTTGAGCTCTCTTTTACTTTTTAGCACAGATAATCTGCATTCAGTTTGTATTCTCCTTACTCCAGTCATTTCTCCAAGGATTCCTCGTTCCTTTTAGTGGAGAATATTATTTGAAAGCTATGATCTAGGTCCTAGGTATGTTTATTGTTACTGGAATCATTACTTCTAGACCATCTCAGCAGACAGAGCTGAGAAATAGATGTATAAATGTAATGAACACATATACACAGTCACACACAACTATATGCATTTCTGTATCGATCTATCTGTTATCTCTACTTCCCATCCAACACAGCAATGTTCAGTCAACTTCTCCCTCTTTTCCCTAATTGTGGAAACAGAAAAACCTGGATCCCATTATGCAGAATATATTTATTTATTGGCTTAATCATAGAAAGTTTCAGAATTGTGAACTTTTGCCTACCTAAAAGAAAACTTTCTTACTAGAGAGTTCAGTATTTGTTTAGAGGTTTTTCTCTTTAGCCTGAGGGCATGTGGTGCAAATTCTGTCTCAAAGGTACTAGGATTAATACTCCCTCCCCAATGTTATCATGTTATTTACTTGAAAAATGCTTTAGTTCATTGGTTTCTGTTTGTATTCAATTTTAAGGTCCCCCTCAATTGTTATTTTAAGCCACTAACTTCTGAGGTGGTTTACCAGGCAGCAATGGATAACCCAGACACCCATGGCATCATATCATAGGCATATGATGTCAGTTTGCCCTATTAACAGTGATGAAAAGTTGTATCATTTGGCTAAAATCTTGTCTACCCAATTGCTTCATTATAATTAATAAGTAATCTGTGGGGTGTCTCAGCTTCTTTCTTCAATAACTCTTGCTACATGGATTTAAGACACCATAACAGTAATAATCAAGGGACTCTACTTCAGAGGTACATTTTTCTCTGTGGAAATACCTGCCTTAATGCCGTTGGAATACAGACAGAAAGTGAGCTCTGGTAACTGATTACCCAGCAAGTGGACTCCACAGCTGGCATAAAAAGGTAGATATCCAGCTGTGATGAAAACATTTGATTCTATTTGTAGTTCAACAGAGTCTGTGCTTAAAACAAACTCTGTGTAGCTTTGCCAACTGGTGATTCTGACCCCAAATCATGAGATTTGGAGAAAGAAGAAAAGCAAAGAGCAGTCTTTTTTATTTTAAGCCGTCTAAATGGAGTTAGGATCCGGTGCCCACTGAGAGAAAGTCTATTAAGGACCTCGCTTCTCTCTTTCACAGCAATGCAGTTGTTTCCTAGTCAGGATGAACATCCCACTGTATAAAACTAGTTGGGCCTACGTTGCCTTCTTGGTTCCATGTCTCTTAATTTCTGCTTTTGTACGCTAAGTTGCTTCAGTTGTCTCCAACTCTTTGTGACCCTCTGGGCCGTAGCCCACAGGGCTTCTCTGTCCATGGGATTCTCCAGGCAAGAATACTGGAGTGGATTGCCATGCCCTCCTCTGGAGGATCTTCCCGACCCAGGTGTTGAACCCATGTCTCTTAATTCTCCTGCATCGGCAGGTGGATTCTTTACCACCAGCACCACCTGGGGAGCCCCTGATGTAAATGTAAATGTGTTTGTAGTTGTATTTATTTTATAAGGCATTGTCAAAATATTCACAATTTAGGCACACTGAATAGGGATGGGCAAAAAAAGCACAGAATCTCAGTAAGCAGCCAAAAGAACCTAACATAGTTATAGAAAAGACAGAGAATTAATTGCACAGGCTCAGTGTCATCGCCATCATCATCATTTTTTTTTTTCATCATCATTTTTAAAAGTAGCCCTTGAATTGGGACTTCCCTGGTGGTCCAGTGCTTAAGAATCCACCTGCTAATGCAGGGAACATGGATTCAATTCCTAGTCCAGGAAGATTCCAAATGCCACAGGGCACCTGAGCTCATGTGCCACAGCTATTGAAACCCATGCTCTACAACAAGGGAAACCGCCACAATGAGAAGTACATGCACTGCAGCTAGGGAGTAACCCCTGCTTGCCACAATTAGAGAAGGCTGGAACCAAGTAATGAACACCAAGTGCAGCCAAAACTAAATAAATATATTTTTTTAAAAAGGTGGTACTTGGGACCTCCCTGGTGGTCCCGTGGCTAAGACTCTGCCCTCCTAATACAGGGGGCCCAGGTTTGTTCCTTGGTCAGGAAACTAGATCCCACATGCAACTAAGACCTGGTGCAGCCAAATAAATATATAAATATTTTTTTTTAAAGTGATACTTGAATCAACTGACAAGTACCTAGGATTACCAGTGTTGCTAAACTGCAGTAAGAAAAGGCCTCCTGCAGTGAACCTGTGTTAAAATTATAAAATATTTTGAAATTTATCTTTGTATAAACTGTAGTTTTAAAAAAGAAGACAAAGAAAAATATTTTATTTTCTATTATTACATGTTTTTTGGCCTTGCTGCATGTGGGATCCTAGTTCCTGGATCAGGGATCAAACCACACCCTCTGCAGTGAAAGCGTGGAGTCTCAACCACTGGACCACCAGGGAAGTCCAAGAAAAAACATTTTAAAATCAGGTATGAGTCCACCCATAGGTAATGGTAAACATCTTTGTTTATATCTTTACTCTTTTTCTAGAATGTATATACTTAAAAATATATGCTGCTAAGTCACTTCAGTCATGTCTGACTCTGTGCGACCCCATAGACGGCAGCCCACCAGGCTCCCCCGTCCCTGGGAATCTCCAGGCAAGAACACTGGAGTGGGTTGCCATTTCCTTCTCCAATGCGTGAAAGTGAAAAGGGAAAGGGAAGTCGCTCAGTCGTGTCCGACTCCTAGCGACCCCATGGACTGCAGCCTACCAGGCTCCTCCATCCATGGGATTTCCCAGGTAAGAGTACTGGAGTGGGGTGCCATTGCCTTCTCCGATCATATTGTTAAGTGAGAAAAAAATAGATTACAAAAGAAAATATAGATTAGTCGTATTTTCATATATTTTTATGGAGAAGGCAATGGCACCCCACTCCAGTACTCTTACCTGGGAAATCCCATGGATGGAGGAGCCTGGTAGGCTGCAGTCCATGGGGTCGCTAGGAGTCGGACACGACTGAGCGACTTCCCTTTCCCTTTTCACTTTCACGCATTGGAGAAGGAAATGGCAACCCACTCCAGTGTTCTTGCCTGGAGAACCCCAGGGACAGAGGAGCCTGGTGGGCTGCCGTCTATGGGGTTGCACAGAGTCGGACACAACTGAAGTGACTTAGCAGCAGCAGCAGCAGTAACAATATGATCATCTTTCTACATCATCACATGTTCTCCTAGGATATAAAATTAAAGGGTAGCACTATATGGAAAGAATGTTGGAATAAAATTGCTGACTAAACTACAAAGTTAGATATAAATGCAACTATTAGTGTTATTTTTATTGGGCAGAAATTCTTTGCAATTGTACTGGACCAAAATATATACAGTTTACTCACAAAGGTGGCACTAGTGGTAAAGAACCCACCTGCCAAAGCAGGGGATATAAGAGACGCAGGTTTGATCCCTGGGTCAGGAAGATCTCCTGGAGGAGGAAATGGCAACCTACTCTAGTATCCTTGCCTGAAGAATCCCATGGACAGAGGAGCCTGGCGGGCTACAGTCCATGGGGTCACAAAGAGTCAGACACGACTAAAGTGAGTTAACACGCACGCACTCACAATCTTACCAATCTTTTCTTCAAGTTAACATATAAATATGTAACTTCATAGAGTCTGGACCCTAATCAATAGTAATTAATAAAGTCACATTTTTCTTTGGCTACACTAACCAATACATAGCCACTACCCACCCATGGCTACTGAGCACCTGATGGGGTAGTGTGACTGACCAGGAAACTGAAGTTTTAGTTTTTTATAAACATTTTACTCAGCTTTAATTTAAATTTAACACTGAAGCAATGTAAAATATTTTCCCATTAAATTCAACTTGGTTTCAGTAGGACTACATTTCACTTTGTTACATCAGGTGAATATTACTGTACTGAATTCTGAGAATCGTCTCCAATATTGCATGTAAACGCATCATACAACTAGTTAGTGTCAATGAATGGAATCTATTTAAATTATTTTTTCTACATATTAAGTTTACACTGAAATGTGTTTATTTGAATATTTTATATAGAGAGCACCGTTTACAGTGACACCTTTGTGAAATACTTATACTTTAGACAATAATGTAATTAAGCTATTTTTAAATTAAAAAATAGTATGGACTAATTTTTAAATTTAAAACAAAAATATACTACTGAGGCAGAATTTAATGGGGATGTGGATACTAGCATTAATACCAGAAGAGGAAAGAAAAACAGATTAGAAGAGGGTATTTCATGTAAATTTCATGTAATTTGCAGCAGCAGACCAAGATTTAAAAGCTGTTTATTATGTAAAAATTGTTTAAAGATAGTAAAGTGGATAATATTAAGAGACATTTTCAGTAAGTACAGAGTGAGTTTGATGAGAGCAGTCCATAGTCCAAAAAGAGTCAATAAAATTAGTTGCCTGCATTCGAAATGACTGTTCAATAAAAACTGTTTAAAAAAATGATCACAGGCTCTGAACTTGTAACTTTGGCCAACTATCTTTTTTTAATGTTGGTTAGCTTTATAATGGGCTGGATTCTTACACGTGAAGGAAAACAGTTTTAGATAGTGATAGTAAAATAAATTATTTCTGTTATGGAAATTCTGTTTTAAAAATATAAAGGGAAGACTGAAAAAGATATTCTGAAAAAAAGAGAATGATCTTCAATTAAACTGTAAAATAATTGTCTGTAGAATACAAGAGCTTTCTAACAGTATCCAAGATTAATTGATTCAAAAATTGGAAATATTGCAAGTACTTTTCTTTAGTTTTCGATGATTCATGTGATACAGGACACTGTCTTATTAATACTTTGGGTGTGTTTTGTCTCACAGTACTGTTGTATTTGCAAAAAAAATACCAATTCGTAGCCTAAAAAATTGTGGCATAGATATTTTTGAATCTTTTACATCTGTCAAAGAAGAAATTCAGTTAAATATGAAAAAAATATATCAGTACTCCATCTGTTAGGTCAAAATTTTGGATCTCTTGGATTTTTAAAAACAAGAAACTGATGTTTTTCTGGTGACTTCATATCAGTGTATGACACATACCGAAAATATTTGTGCTCCATTCTCTGAAACAGACTTTATGAAAAGCGTCATGGATACAGTTGTTAAAATTGTTCAGCATATACATGCAAATGCTGTGACTCATCACCAGTTCATGGAAGTGTTGAAAGAAGTAGACAGTAAATTTAATGATCTTGTATTTATTACCAACGCTTCTTGCTTGAGCCACAAAGAGTTTTACAAAGTTTTACTGTGTTGTTAACTCCAATTCAAGATTTTCTTGAAACAAAAGTAGTTCTTGCCAAATATTCATTAACAATAATTAAGAACAGGCAATGTGTCTTACATGTATTCTCATGGATTTCACACTGCATATGAACAAGATAAATTTGAACGTCCAAGGAAAAGCTTATGATTTAGCTAGACAGGTATAAGAATTTATGTTAAAGTGGAAATTTTTTCATGGTTCAAAGCATTAACAGTAATTTTATACACTTTTCTAACATGAATCAATGTATAGAAGATTTTAATTGTAAGAGCATTCTGTAAATAGACTGTAAATACTGGAAGAAAATTTGAAGAATGCCTCATTTATGTTGACAAATGTAGAATTGCTTCTCAAAAAGCATAGTACCCCTTGGGTTTAATGTTAAGAATACTAAGTTAAAAAAAAAAAGAATACCAAGTAGACACAAATTAGTGCATTTGCTTAACTTGGACAGATGTGGTTTTGAAATTGACATGCTTTAACTTTAAAGTCAAATCAATTCTTAAAAAAAATAAACTAGTTTTATCAGGGCAGATGCAAATGTTGAAGGAAAATGATTTTTGGTACTCTTTTCTAATATATTGAAAGGATAATATTTTGGATATATTGGGTAAAGTGATATGCATTATTAACATCTATTTTTCTAGTTTCCTTTTATTTATTTTTTATTATGGCTACTAGCAAATTTTAAATTGCATGTGCGGCTCCTCTGGACAGCACTGCTGTGCATCGGGTAACACAATCGTATTATCTGACATCCTCCAGTATGACATTGAAAGAGCACAGGATAGTTATTTTATTATTTGATAAGTAATCTTATTCCCAAATTTTGGATAATTTTTCTTAACATTATTGGGTCATGAAAGACCTTGACATGTCTGAGACTTGCAGTAACTCACCAGGTTTTGAGCCTGTGTCTTTGGAAGAATGATAGCAGTTGAGTCAAAAAAGGAAGTCTACGGCCAGACTGTAAGAAGTCTTTTTTTTTTTTTCCTTTAAATTTATTTGGCTGTGTCAGCTGTGGCATGTGGGATCTAGTTCCACCGACCAGGAAGTGAACCCAAGCTTCCTGCATTCGGAGCACAGAGTCTTCTTAGCCACTGGACCACCAAGGAAGTCCCTGTGAGAAATCTTTAAGCATTTGATCTTTAGGCTGTCAGCAATTGGCAGCCATTGAAGAGTTTTAGCAAAGGGTTTTTTTTTCATCGTTAGATTTGTATTCCAGAAAGGGAACTGTTGAAGCCTGTGGGGCACAATTTGCAGGAAGCCAGTTATTACTATGCCAAATAGAAAAAAGACTCAAATGTAAGTAATTGGGAATAAGGGGTAGGGGAAATGATGAGATCGATTTAAGAAAAATTTGGAGATTTGTAGAGTGTGGGAAGTGAAGGTAAAGAGTCAAGAATGAGTCTGAAGTTTTTGATGTGCTCGGCTCAGTGAATGGTGATGGTACAGACCATCACTATTTTCTGACATGTAAATACCTCAAGATTGAGATTACTTGAGAAAGATCAAGTTGGGGAGGAAGGTCAGGAGTTCAGTTTGGTCATTTGACTTTGACTCTGTAAGGTGTCGGAGAAGGCGATGGCACCCCACTCCAGTACTCTTGCCTGGAGAATCCCAGGGACGGGGGAGCCTGGCGGGCTGCCATCTACGGGGTCGCACAGAGTCGGATGCAACTGAAGCGACTTAGCTTCAGCAGCTGTAAGGTGTGAGCATAACCAGTAGACATGTCCAAAGCTCGAGGGAAAAGGTGGGAGCTAGGAATGGAGATTTAGCAATTTTCTGCATCTAGGTGGCTAGAATTGTAGGAGTAGGTGAGATAACCTTGATAAAGAAGTTCTCCACCTTGGCTGCACCTTACAGTCACTCAGAGGGACTGAAAAATCCCAATGCCCAGGCCATATCACCAACCAATCAAATCAGGGATGAGACCCAGGCATGATAACTTTTTTTAATTTCCCAGGTGATTCTGTTCCCAGTGAAAAACTCTTGTCTCAGAAAAAATTCAGAAATGAGACAGGGAGTTCAGGTAAGTTAGTAAAGTGAGGATTTAAGTGATAGTATGCTCTGGAGATGAGAGTGGGCAGTTTCAGGAGAATAGCTGCCCTGAGTTTCTTTGGCAAGCTGGTTATGTGGGGTGTACAAATGAAGGGGTGGAATATTCATTGGGGAAGGTGAGTTTGGAGGGGGGTCATAGTCCCTGATTTTCATCCCGTTGCCACCTTCCCAAGGGGAGAAGGGATTTTTGTCCTTATTTTGCTTTGATTCGAAGTGTCATGGCCTCGGTGCATGATGGGTACTTCTTATCTGCAAGGCTAAGTATATTGTAATGACAACATAAGAGCAAAAGTCAACATTCAGATGCTGGAGATTCTCACCTTTGCCCACCTTTCTTTGTCTGCCTCCAGGACACTTTTCACCCCCTAAATGAGTGCTTTCCTGTAGTCTGGAGGTCCTGCTTTTCTTTTCTGCCCATGGACCCCTGCTGTTTACAAGCTGTGTAGTTTCCTGCCATCTGGCTCACACATCCCTTTCTCTGCTCATACCTAGCTACCTGCCTCCTGTAACAATTCTCATATGCAGCCAGGTTTGAGAATCAACTTCAGGATAAGGAAAGAAGACATGCCAAGGTAGAACCCTGAAGAAACTCAACATGTAGAGAGAGAACAGAGAGCAGGGCAAAGAAGCAGTGGAAACCCAAAGAGAGTAATGTCATGGAAACTATGGGAAAAGGAGGTTTCAACAATATGGAATAATTTCAAGGAATAAAAGAATCAAGAGGAACTTCCCTGGTGGTCCAGTGGCTAAGTCTCCATGCTCCCAATGCAGGGGGCCTGGAGTTTGATTCCTGGTCAGGGAACTAGATCCCATAAGCTGCAACTAAGAGCTGACGCAGCCAAATAAATAAATATTGGAAAAAAAAAACCAAAGATGAGAAAAGATTGTCAAATAAGGTGGGAGCCCAATCATGTTGGGGGAAATAGTCCCATAATCATATACATGTGTGTGCACGCACATACCAGTCAGCACCAACATGAGGTTTTCCCCATTATCCTGAGCAACAAGTGGGAAGGACCAGAAGAAGCAAAAGGCTAGATTGATCCAGGGTTGGGAGTTTGCAGGGACAAAGTACAAGGGCTTAAGAGGTTGAGGATGTGATGACTAACCATAGAGAGAATAAGGAAATAAGGTGAGTGATACAGTGAAGGGAAATTGGGTGGTTTGGGGACTGAAGGTCTTCATATGATCAAAGAATGCGTACAGCACATATACTCGGAGTGGCCAATGGCCTTTCCACCAAGCTGCTTCCTCCTCCTGCCCCGCCCCAAGTATCCGGAATTACTGGAGTTGAGATTAAGGAATTGAGGCAGGGCGGTGGCTGAATCTTCCCAGAGAAGCCAAAACTCCACCCAGGATGAAGCAGCACGGCATTGAGGTCACACAGGTGTCAAAGCTGTCAGTGAAGGTGAGCTGAGGCCTGGAGGCCTGGTAGAGAGTGACTGGGTTAGATAAGGCACGTATCTCTTGGGTGGTTGTTGTTTCTTCATTAACTCTGGGAACAGTGGGTTGCAAGTATCAAAAAGGCCCCCTTCCTGTTTTTCTCAACCCTGCACTTTAAAAGGCAGACTGTTTGTTTCCCTGAAGTCAAGCTTGTCTATTACTGAGATATTTAAACCTGTCTAAGATGCTGCTGTGTCATATACGATTCAGGAGCATTGCTTTTCTTTTTTCCTTCTTTTTATATTCTTACATTTTTTACACATTCAACGTTTTTGGTAACTTTTCATTTTGATATAATTTTAAATGCATGCACTAAAAAGCTGTAAAAAAGAGTACAAGGAATTCTTTTATACCCTTTATCCAGATTCAACCATTGTTGATATTTTGCTCCATTTATTTATCAGTCACTGTCTTTCTCTTTATTTTTACGTTCATGTTTTTGTTTTCCCACAAACCACTGGTTAGTTGGAGACCTTATGGCCCTTTACTCCAAATGGTTCAGTCTGTAATTCCTAAGAACAAGGACATTCTCTTATGCAACCACGGTACACTGATCAAAGTCAGGAAATTTACCACTGTGATAAGGCTGTTGTTCAATCCACAGTCCTTGTTTCACTTTTGTCAGTTGTTCCAACGACGTCTCCTATTTCTATTTTTCTTTCCTGGTCCAAGATCTAGTCCAGACTAACAAATTGTGATTTAGTGGTCTGGTCTTCTTAGTTTCTTTTCATGTGGAACTGTTCCTCAACTTGACTTTGTATTTCTTGACCTTGACATTTTTTGAAGAATATAAGTCATTCATTTTGTAGAAGGTCCCTTAGTTTTAGTTTATCTGATGTTTCTTCATGAGTAGATTAGATTCATTTTTGGCAAAAAAGACCACAGTAAGGATGTTGGGTTCTTCTCAGTACATCCCAGCGGGAAGCATATGATGTTGGTTTGGCCCGATTGGAGATCTTACCATTGTTTTATAACAGCAATGGAAGGTTTTTTGAGCTTTATTTTTCCCATTTGGCAGGCATCTTGCATTGCAGTATGATTTTCTATTTTGCACAAGCATGATACTGTGAAGTTTCTGAATTAGTTTTGATTAATTGCAAATAACCAAAGCGCAATAACCTGTTTTTTTCTTAAAGGAAGCAAGTTTAAAATAATACCCATTCATTTTTACTTGTGAAGTTTTAATGACAACTGGTATACTTAGATCAAAACAAAATATACTTAGACCCAGCAGGCAGGAGTGGGAGCAAAACACACACACACACATATATATACTATTTCAGACAATAATGAGAAAACTATATATTTGCAAATCTATTTTTAAAATATTAATTTATCCTTAAAGTCCAAGACCTTTATGATTAACATGGTGCTCTACTACGTAATATACTGTAAAAACAGAAGAAACCCCTATGGCATACTGGAGAGAAGTGAATTATTTTTGTAGCATGGATCTTAACAGTAACTGCTGCATAATGATTTTGGGCAGATTCTCAGAGCCTGACAGAGGGGAGTCATGGGACTGGTTGTGCCAAGGGGAAGAAGCTGAAAACTGAGCCAAAGAAGATTTTAAAATAAGAGCTGTGTCAACATGCATAAATTCACTTGCTTTGAAGAAGCTGTAATGGGATCCAGGAACAGGAAAAAAGAATATTTATTGTTTTGCCTTTGCATGCCAAAATGTAATCTCTCCTTTTCTTCTCTCCTTTCCTTAAAACAACAATTATCTGCATGTAGAATGAGTGAGTTTTAAATGAACCATTCAGTGCTCTTTTCTGTTCTCACTTCCAGGACTGGGAGGCAACACCATAGACTAGAAGTCTCCTGACTTTGGAGTCAGACTGACCCCTGCATGCACTTGGCCTCAGTGTCTGTCTTTATTTTTCATTTTTATGTTTTAATAACAAACCCTTTTATTTATTATGTATTGGCCATACCACAGGGAATGTGAAACTTTCCCGACCAAGGATCAAATCCATGCCCGTTGCAGTGGAAGCACAGAGTCTTAACCACTGGATCACCAGGGAAGTCCCCGTGTCTCTGTCTTTAAATAGGGGATAAACCTTGTTGGGTTGCAAGGATTAGAAATGACATATGCTTCCCTGGTAGCTCATTTGATAAAGAATCTGCCTGCAGTACAGGAGACCTGGGTTTGATCCCTGGGTTGGGAAGTTCCCCTGGAGAAGGGAATGGCAACCCGCTCCAGTATTCTTGCCTGGAGAATCCCATGGACAGAGGAGCCTGGCGGGCTACAGTCCATGGGGTCGCAAAGAGTCGGACACGACTGAGCGATCCAAACTTGAATGAGAAAGAACCTACAGTACTTTACAAATACTATGGTCCATAGTGGACATTCAATAATGGAAGCTGCACACAAGGACAATGGAGTTTAAAGAAAAGAACCCTGGCCTGGGAACTGGGGCACCAGAGTTCTGTTACCCAAAAACTGAGTTCATCTCTTGGTGGGTGTCAAGTCAAAAGACACAGCCAAGCCAGAGATCGATCAGGAGGAGGAAGGAGTCATTACTTGCCGCAAGTAAGGAGAACACCCACCGGGGATCTTTCCCAAAGCAGTGTCTCCCCAAAGACCAAACGGGAAGTTTTAAACTAAGGGTACATGCTTATTTGTGAATTGGGCAGAGAATAATTTAGCATAGCATTGGGGCAAGGGTTGACAGAGTTCAAGCTTTAGGTGACTGAAGTCTTAAGGATCAGAAAAGGTCAACATCTTCATTCCATCCTCCACCTGGCTGCGGGCCTTAGTTCCCACAGAACTCAAAGATAATGTATCAGATTGTTGTGTATATCGCTTAAAGAGAAACTGGGACTCTGTTTTATTGCTGAGCTATTGTTTCTTGACTGATTTTCCTTTGTTCCTGCATCCCCTCACTTCCCTTGCAATCATTAATTACTGAGGCCTGTTCAAGGGCAAGCATTGCGGCCAGGCTTAGATCACAAAATGGCTTAGGCCAAAAATGACTTCTCTCCTTTCAAGAAAGCCATGCCTGGTTCTCTTTCTCTGGGGACCCCTACCCTAACTGCTTACAGTCCTCTCCCTGAGCCTTCATTTCACTAACAAGCATCTAAACTTGGGCTGTGCTTTTTCTGGATTGTTGTCTCATTTGAGAAGTGATGGCTGGAGAGAAACACAGGTCTAGTTGGAGGAGCACCAGCATGCTGCCACTAATGCAAGACGGGAAGTTCTTCACTGGAGAGCTGACCAATGAGCTGTGGGACACAGGTGAACAAGCGAACGAGCAGTCAGCTCTGCCTGGATGACGGTGGCATTTGAGCTGGCCCTTGAATGCTCATGTGTGGCTTTTCCACGGGAGAAAGGAGGTGTTTCAGGTGAGGACAAAGACTCAAATGCCCAGCAGATGAAAGGGCATGGTGCTGCAAAATGGTGGCTTATGTCCAATCCCAGTGCAGTCAGCTTCTGGGACTATCTCTGACTGCTGAGTTGTAGCAAATACATTTAAGATAAGTGGACCCTCTGTGAGCTTTGCAAATCTTTTACCTCTCCCCTAGGGAAATGGTAACTGAAATGGGAGTTGCCCTCTAAACCCCCAGGTGCTCACCATTTGGACTGGGGCAAAGGAAACTACCAATTAAACATTAGTCTTAACTCACTAATAACTGATCATTGCATGGGGTGGTCTATGTGCCAGGCACTGTTGAAGTGCTATTATACTTCTACTAATTTATTTAATCCTCAGAACAATCATGGGAAAGAGATGCTGTTGCAATACCTCCTTCATAGTTGAAGAAACGTAGAAAGATTAGATCATTTGCCATAGGTCACCTGCAAGCAAATGGAAGAATCAAAATTAGGAACCAGGGTGGTTGACAAAGGCTGTGATCCTAACCATTCTGCAAGCTACCTCCCTAGAGACAGAGGAAGCAAGGAATCAATATGATAGAAAAGTATGTATCTATTGTTTATCACAATTTTTTTTATTGAAGTATAGTTGTTTGACGGAGAAGGCAATGGCACCCCACTCCAGTACTCTTGCCTGGAAAATCCCATGGATGGAGGAGCCTGGAGGGCTGCAGTCCATGGGGTTGCTGAGGGTCGGACATGACTGATTGACTTCACTTTCACTTTTCACTTTCATGCATTGGAGAAGGAAATGGCAGCCCACTCCAGTGTTCTTGCCTGGAGAATCCCAGGGACGGGGGAGCCTGGTGGGCTGCCGTCTATGGGGTTGCACAGAGTCGGATACGACTAAAGTGACTTAGCAGAGTAGCAGATAGTTGTTTGACAACAGAAATGTATTATATATATGTAACTAGTGCTAACCGGAGAAGGCAATGGCACCCCACTCCAGTACTCTTGCCTGGAAAATCCCATGGATGGAGGAGCCTGGTAGGCTGCAGTCCATGGGATCGTGAAGAGTCGGACACGACTGAGCGACTTCACTTTCACTTTTCACTTTGCTGCATTGGAGAAGGAAATGGCAACCCACTCCAGTGTTCTTGCCTGGAGAATCCCAGGGACAGGGGAGCCTGGTGGCTGCCGTCTATGAGGTCACACAGAGTCAGACACGACTGAAGCGACTTAGCAGCAGTAGCAGCAGCAGTGCTAACAGTTGAGAATTTAGTTACACCTTTGAATATAGCTGTGTGGAGTAGGAAATGGCAACCCCCTCCAGTATTCTTGCCTGGGAAATCCCATGGACAGAGGAGCCTGGTGGGCTACAGTCCATGGGGTTGCAAAGAGTCGGACATAACTGAGCAACTAAGCAGGCATTGAGTATAACTGTAGTGAATGCTGCATTCAGATGAGAAGCCAGGGCATTACTTTTGGGACCAAAACATGTTCTTTTATTTTCTTGGTAACAATTTTGATTGTGTCATTATTTGGGCATCGGCACTTAGGTAATGCCTTACAACAGTTTAGTCTCCCTTCCCCATAAGGCGTCATTCTTTGCTGGAAATGAGAAGAAAGGAGGAAATGGGATGGATTGGACAGCATTTCTTTTCTTTTTTTCTTTCCAGATGGCAATTTAAGTATTTATTTATTTATGGCTACACCAGCAAGGCATGCAGGATCTTAGTTCCCTGACCATGGGTTGAACCTGTGCCTCCTTCAGTGGAAATGCAGAGTCTTAACAGCTGGACCACCAGGGAAGTCCCTGGATAGCATTTCACTTGGAGCAATGAGCACTTTGTAAAGAGTCTCAAGGAGGTTCTCTTTAAAAAGTTTGGCCCTGTGTGTCTTCTCCGGGCTGAGCAATAGAGCCTCAGGCTTCCAATTTTCCCTCTAAGTCAGGCTTTCTCAAACTGGAGTAATGCTGTGGGGTGGTGGAGGGGAAGAGGAGGCACAGAGAGGTTGATGAACCTGTCCACTGTCACACAGCTAGTAGGAGGTTTGGTAGGAATTCACCCTAGAAATTGTTTTGTAGAGATAGGCGATGGCTCCAGAGAGGAGGGAGACAGGACACCTTCTCCAATCGCATACTCTGTAATGGAGAGGGAGCGTCTGCTGATGGGAGGTGGGCAGACTTATGCCCCTCAGCTTTGGGGAGTTGTAAGAAAAATGGGGATGCTTTGAGACAACCGGCAGGATGATCAGAGGCAGCACCATGAAAGGGTAGATAGCCAGACTCTGGAGCCACCTGCCCGGGTTCAAGTCTTGGCCCCAGCACTTATAGCTACATAACCTCTTTGTGCCTCAGTTAATCCATCAGTAAAATGGGGATAATTGTACCTACCTCTTAAGGCTGTTGTAAAGATTCAATAACTTAGCATTTGAGGCCGAAGGATGCTCTTCTCTGGGAAAACCACAACCGTGAGGCTGGTTTCACAGCAGCCTTCAATTCTGCTCCATTTTGCAAACATCTCACTTTCTCACTTCAAGTCCACTCCATCAGGCATTTACTTAAACTTTGCTATGGGTGATGTAGTTCACTTAATAAAAATTTCTACAGAGCTTTACCTTACAAATTTGGCTTAGTCTTCTTTTTTTTTAATTGAAGTAAAATGTACATAACATGGAATTAGCCATTTTACAGTGAAAAACTCACTGGCATTTAGTACATTTACAATTTGGGCACTTGTATGTAATTGCAAGACATTTTCATCCCCCGCCAAAGGAAACCCCACACCCATTAAACACGCACTTCACTTCCCTCCTTCCCCCAGCCCTTGGCAAGTGCTAGCCCTGTTTCTGTCTGTATGGACTTATCTGTTCTGGACATCTCAAGTGGAATCATACAGTGCTTGTCCTTTGGTGACTGGCATCTTCCACTTAGCATGATGTTTTCAAGGTTCATTTGTGTTGTGCCATTTATCAGTACTTCATTCCTTTTGTATGGCTGAATAGTATTTTGTTTATCCATTCATCTGTTGATGGAGATTTGGTCGTTTCCACTTTTTGGCTATAAATAGTGCTGCTGTAAACACTCGTGTACAAGCTTCTCTTTGAACTCCTGTTTTTCCATTCCCTTGGGTATATATACCAAGCGTGGAATTGCTGGGTTGCATGGTAAATGTATGTGCAGTGTTTTGAGAAATCGCCCAACTGTCTTCCACAATGACTCTGCCATTTTACACTCCCACCAGCAATTCTTCCACATCCTTGTCAACACTTGCTATTTTCTGGCTTTTGAATGTCTTTATTTACTTGTATCAGAGCCATCCTTGTGGTTTTATCTATGGGGTTTACAATGCTTTGGGATCTCTCAGTGTCACACTTCACTTTACATTGGAATCTCCTGGGTTTTTATATATTTATTTTAATAACCCAATGCCTAAGCTGCAGGCTCAGGGAGCAGCAAGAGCTTCTAAAGTCCCCTAGGTGATTCCAGTGTACAGCCAAGTTGAGAATCATTGTATCAAGGATTCCAGGCCCCTTTCGGACATATACTCTTTTTAAGCAGAAATTTAAATCATGTTTAACTAGCTAGGCGGGGCATCACATTCATCTGAGAAATGGTGGGGGAGTGATCCAGATTTCTGTCAGCCATTGTAACCCTAACAGCTAAGGCCAGTTCTTCTTTTTTATTTTTAAGAAAGGAAGTGATTTCACCACAGCTGTACACAGGAGGGAGGGAGGCAGAATGTCTCCAAGGGTCCCAAGTGAACTGGTGAAAAAGCGAAAAACAAAACAGTAAAACAAAGGGCTGCTGGATAGCACTCTCCGCTGGTCCCCTACCTCTCTGCACAAGGAAGGTTTGGACTGTAGCCCAATAGGTGGCCTCTGGGTTCTTCTAGCCTAAGGAGGTGTCCAGTTAGCACCCCCACTTCCCTGCCACCACCACTGCCTTCTCCTTTTTAACACAGTTTTTTTCTGTTTTCGATTTTCTTCTTCCCAGAAGGTAGTTACTGCTATTAACTGTGCAGGATAGTGTGGTTCTTCTGAGTTTTTACAAACTGTTGCGGACGTGCAAGTTGGCATGACTGCCAATAAGCAGATGGACCCCTGCAACATGAGTTTTGGATGAGAGAAGTGTCTCACAGTAAGTAGCATTTTGCAAAGAGGGTCACCTGCAGTTTTTCCCCTCTAAGTACTGACTTAATCTTATTGTCACCATCTTCCACCCACCACCACTGTGCCCCCTCCCCACCCCGCCCCGTAGCAACACCTGCAGTGGAATAGCCTTGCAGCGCGGGGATCCACGGGGCATCACAGAGAGAGAGGGCTCAGGAAGGACCATATGTAGCAGTGGGGCCTGGCTTGGGTTCTCTGGGGAACGCTGAAGGAAGCTGGGCGTTGCTCTGGATTGGGTGCTGTCAGGAAGCAGGGTTGAGTCCTGATGGGGTGTCTTAGTAACCTTACAGAGCAGGGGGAAGACCAGACTAAGGCTGGGATTGGTGAACAAGCCAAAGTCGCTCCTAGGAGCCAGGACCCAGGGACGTTGGGTGATTTTGGTGGTTTGGACAAGTTCCTGTTCCGTGTTCTCACAAGATTCCAGAGTGGTCCTGTTTTTGTTCAGTCCCATCTTGAACTCAGAGTGCCCTCGTCTGATGTTGGAGTTCTGGGGAATTGTTTGTGTTCAACAGGAGAGTGCCTGGCCAGCTTTTGTCACATACCAGGCGTTGCTTTTCTCTGTCTCAGGACTCCTTTGGGCCAAGAATAGATGAGGGCAGTCAAGAGGACATTAATCCATGATGTCTACATTTTCACCATTGCCAAGATTTTGTTGATGATGAGGAAGTTGCTTTGAAAATGCAGGCTGGAGTTGGGTAAGTCTCTTCTGTTTTTTAAAAATTTATTTATTTAAAATGGCTGTACTGGGTCAGATTGTTGCAGTATGTGGGCTCTTAAGTCATGGCATGTGGGATCTAGTTCCCCAACCAGGGAACCCAGGTCCCCTGCACTGGGGAACTAGATCCCACAGCCCAGCCACTGGACCACCAAAGAAGTCCCTCTTCTGCTTTTTTGTTGCAGGGTAAGTTGCTGAATTCTCTGATGTGACCACAGTTGCACAGAAGACACCAATCAACTCTAACACAAACAGTTTCCACAAACAAAGTGATTATTCGTCCTCTAACGGGCCTTGAAGCGAGGGGCCTAGATTATAAAACCCAGGCAAGGACAACACCTTCCAGAATCTAGATAGGTACTCACAGCCCAGTTGGAGGTATTTAAAAAGGCCTCAAGCCTTTGATTCCTGTCCATGTCCTACCTTTAACAATCTTGCCAGGATCCTATAGTTGGTAGTGATACAGGCATTGTAAACATGCTTAAAATTACCCCAACAATGCTGGCTCCATTTCAAGGCCCATTTATCTCTGATGCTATGCTAACATTATGAAGCATTTCTGTTAAACTCTGCTTTTGTTGTGGCTGTCTGATGAGTTAATGGCAGAGTGTCTTGATTTTCCTCTCTGTCTGTTTTGTACCTGCAGAGTCAAGGCCTGGCACTAGCTCTGGCCGCTGTCAGCTGCCCTGCCAAGACACCAGCTGCTAAGAAGGACTGGCTACATAATTTGCAGGCCCAGGGCAAAATGAAAACAAGGGGCCCCTCATTCAAGATTTATTAACAATTTCAAGACAGTGAGAGCAGAAAGTTAAACCAAGTACAGGACCCTTCTGAGCCTGAGGAGGCCTGTCAGAGCCCTGTTGCCCCTGCAACATGGCAGAAAAGGACAACTGGGTTCCCAGGGCCCTAACTCCAGAGGAATGGCCAGAACTGGAGAACATTCCAGGAAGCAAACAGGAGCTGCAGTCTGAAGATTAGAGACTGAAGGCCAAGATAGCAGAATAGCTACTGAAATTGAGGACCCTGGGATCCACAGATGAAAGGAAACCGTTCAGGGCAACCAACAGGTGGCCTGGGCAGGAGAAAATCAATGTAGGGGCTGAAAGCAGATCCAGTTCTTAACAGGATGGTCTATCGAAGGCCACTGATGAAGAAATTGGCCCAGTTCTTGAAGAAAGGTGAAGGACTTGGCAAAATTGCCAATAGGGAGCGTTTGCAGAAGAGAAAAGTTTAATATCTAGGTTCGCCCTGGGCTTGTAACAAGGAAGTAGAGTTCACTGATCTAGACTTTGTCCGGCCATTTCAGCAATTCCTGAGGAACTTGGGAACGCAGGGAGAGGCACAGAGGACTGATGTGATGATGGAGGCCTTTGCCCAGTGATAGTGTCATCAAGAAGGCTTTAGTGCCCAGATACTGATGTCCTCTCCTTTGCACATCTTGTTGAATACCAGCTAGAACCCCGAAGTCATAGAGAAGCCCGCAGCAGAAAGGTTCACTGCCATGAACAGAGCCAGCCATCAGTGATGGACGAGCAACTCTAGAAGCTGTAATTTTTCAAATTAACATTAACCAAGTTTGCCTCTCACTTGCTTCTTCCCGGTGCCCATTTTTCACAAAAAACGTAGGTAACTAACATGTAATACCCAAGAGCTTTCTATTCGGTGCTGAAACGCAGAGCTGGCCCTGGCTGATGATAATGGAAATCACAATTCTAATGGATTAAATTGTAGCATTTGAAGAGTTAAGAAAAAAGCGGCAGTGCTTTTAGACTCCAGGGTGGATCCAAGCATTTCATTTTCTTGGCTTGGCCAGGAAATCAGAGGGGCCTGGGCTTGGGGGCCGGTCTGGGGGAAGTGCGGGGGGTGGGCCCCCCGGAAGTCGTGCTGCGCGGTTTAAACCTAAGGTGACCTAACGGACGGCGGGAGCGCCCGCCCGATCCTCGGCGCGGGGCGCGGCCATTGGTGACGCACGCCGGGGAGCACGGCGCCCACGTTTCCACCATTGCCTTCGCGCGGCCTCACACCCGGCGCTCCGAGTCCCGGGCTGCGGTCGTCCTCTCTTCTTCCCTCCCAGAGGCGGGCTCGACCCCGCCCCCGGCGCCCCGGGTGGCTCCCGGCGGCCCCTCCCACCTCCTACCCTCGGCCTCCCCGGCGCGGCGCACTCCCCGCCGGCCGCAGCCTGACACGCCGCGCGGCCCCCCCAGTCTCCCCGGCCGTCTCCCCCAGGCATGGCCCAGGGCCTCGCCTCACTATGGCAGCAGCACGGCACAGCACCCTCGACTTCATGCTCGGCGCCAAAGGTGAGGGCGCGCGCCCGCCACCTGCCCTGTCGCTCCCGCCGCCGAGCGGGCTGGGGCCGGCGGGGCCGGGCGGGGCGCGCGCCGCGGGCCGAACAATGCGGACGGCCGCGCGGCCCCGGCTCCGGCGCGGGCGTCTCCCCGGCTGCCGCGTGCACCGGCGCCCGCGCGGAGGCCGCGCTCCTCCTCCCGCCGCGCTCGGTCCCGGCAGGAGCGCGGGGCCCTGAGGGGCCGCGCCGGCTCCCTCCTCGACCCGGACCGAGCCGGCCTCCGGGGCCCGGGTCGTCCACCCGCGTCCCACGAGGGATCGGTCGTCCCCATCGGGGTCCCCTCGCGTCCCCCGCGCGGGATGAAGACTCCGGGGTGGGGGCGCGCGCGGGGGCCGACCCGCAGGACCGTTCCCCGTTCCCAGTTCCCTGAGGCGGGTGAATTCCCCGGGGGCAGGGGCTCCCCTCGTGGGAGCCGGCCTGGGGCAGGACCGCGCCGCGCTCGCAGAATTCTCAGACAACTGCGTAGGAGACAGATTCCCCCGGAAAGGAACGGGGCAGGGGAAAAGGAAACGATGATTATATTATTATTGGGCGGGGGTGGGGGGGTTGAGGTCCGAGCGCGGGAACTGTTAAGTCTCGGGATCAGGGAGGCTTCGAAGACCGCGAGCCGGCCAGAACAGAGGGCTGGGAAAGTCCGGACCGACTGCAGGAATCGTGGAGACGAAGGGTATTCTCCACGCCTTTTTCTGGTGCTTCTAACACGGGGTGGGGGGGGGGGAGGGGTAGGACTGCTGGTCTTTTTTTCTGGTGGCTTTTAAACCTGTGAGTGCCGCAGACTTGAATCTGCGCTTCCCGTCCGTCCCACTTGGAGGTCTCACCCAGGTCTTGCTTTTTCACTGTCTTCTTCCTTATTGGCTAGAGCCATCTTTTCTGTTACTGTTGAAAACATTACTTTCACACTTTCTCTCCCCCAGCGCCCCCCCCCTTTTTTTTAACTTCTGAGTACTCACTCAGCATTCTCCCAATGTAAATGTTTTCCAAAGGCATAAGATGAGAAGGAAAAAATAAGACTTTAGGGACAGAAGGAAGACCTACGTTTGCGTCGTGTCCTAACTGGCTCTGGTTGTGACTTTCTCAACCTTTCTGAGCCTTATGGTAACAATGGAGGACAGTGTACACTTCGTAGGGCTCCCCCGCCCCGGACTTTTCAATGGAGTTTCTGTAAAACACTGCAAGGTTGTTAAGTAGTATCAGGCTATTTGGGTGGTGGGGAAGTGACAAGGAGAAAAAAGCATTTCTTAGTTCGCTCCTTTCTGGTGTGGGGCTGGAGATGGCTGGGGAGAATCAGGAGATGAAATGGTGATTGCAGATAGCTAAAAAGGTTTTGTTGAGTAATTAGCCTGCTAGCTTTAGGGCTTAGTGAAGCTTCTAGCATACACAACTTAGAGGTGAGGAGAGTGAGGCTTGGGGAAAAAATAGTGGTTCAAGGTCACTAAGCTGCTAAGTTGAGTTTTTGGTGACAAGCATGTGTGAACACTCACCTGTTCTCATTGAACGTGGGTTTTCTAGGCTGTCAGGAGGGTAACGATGAGGTTGGAAGATTTGGCACTTCCCTCAATCTAAGTGCCCTTGCTTGAAGCCTTAAACACTTTTCAGCTTAATTCAGGCCGTTCCCAATGGCCTTCTGTGTTCCTTTGTAGAAGCCAGGGGAAAAACTAGAGAACTTGTACATTTGGGGCAGTCACTGGCTAGAGAGGGAGAGAGAACTCTGGACCTGCAGTTTGGAAGGGAGGAGGAGAAAGAAGCTGGCAGGTTCGAAGTTGGTGAGGTGTGGAAGTAGCATCTAAATAATTTAGTTGTGTGCAGAGAAAATTAAAAAAAAAAAAAGATTGAGGAGAATTCCCAGCCAGTTACTCTTAATTCCCGGATTCTTAATCTTCAAGATGAAAAAGTTTTGATGGCAAGATGAAGAAAGAGATACTAAGGGGACATGTGAGTATGCATCTGTGTTAGATCTTGAGTCCCTGCTGAACTGTTTCTGGAGAAGGAGAACCCTGATTCTTACTGTATTCCCCCATCACTTGATTTTGGGGGGAGGCTGGCCTTAGGTATCCACCCTTGTAAAATAAAGGGATCTGGCTAAACTAGGATCCAAGTTTTTGGTTCTCATTAAGGGGCACTTGGTGAGAAGTCTACCACCTGTGAGGTCTCCAAAAACATTTATTTTAATTGATAATAATGAGTCAAAAGACATTACCCTTGGCATGTGAGTATTGGATGTGACTCAAGGGTGAGTCAAATGCCTGTGGAGCCTGGAATCATGTTCTTTTTCCCGTTTGTCAGTAATCCTTCCTAGTGCTCCAGTTCCATGATGTGATTTTATTGGAATTAAACTTGAACCACTTAGTTATTTTACTATGTTGTGATTCTGTATAATATAGTTACCACTGCAAGCCAGCTAGTACCCAGCAGCCACTGGGCCATTGCAGCCAATTATAGGTTGGGCCTGGCTGTGCCTGTTTAGTTCTGGTTGATGAGGTAACTCAGGAAATGTTAATTGCTGCTGAAAAGAAAAAATCTCATCTTTGATCTTGTAAGTGAAGTATTTGACTGTGAAGACCCTTGAGCCTAGAAAACACTGTGATTTCTCAGCCTGAGGCTAACAAGAATAAACATGTCCCACATTGGTATAGCTTAAGCATCTCCAGGCAGGTGGAGAACCCGTGGTTTGTTTACATGAGGCAGCCAGCAAGTGTGCATTATAGGTAGAGGAGAGTGAGGTGCGCGTGACCTCTGCCTGCCCTGGCAAGGTAGCACTCTTCTTTTTCATGTCCATTTCATCCCCGGGCTGGGAGTATCTTTGGAAGCTGACCTTCATGGTCTGGGATACAGACCTGTTGGTTCTGATGCATCATAGATGTTTGAGAAGTACTGGTTAAATACAGTACCTGATTGGTGTTACGTTGAAGGTGGAAAGCTAAAGTCCACTAGAGGCAAACCAGGCACACATTTACCTTTAGAACGTGGAGAATGGGTCCTGAGTGGGGAAACGTGGCCAGTGCTATTGGGTCCGCCTTTTGGACCACTGATCTATAGTTGAGGTAGGGAAACAAAGTGACTTGTGTCATTCAAATGAACAAATTAGTTTCATAACAAAAATCTTATTTAATACATTAAGAACATGGATGTTCGCTGATGGCTTCATGGTTAGGATTCTGGGCTTTCACTGCCATGGCTTGGGTTCAGTCCCTGGTTGGGGCCTGAGAGCCTGCAAGCGGGTGCCACTGCCAAAAACAAACACAAAAACAACATAAGTCTCCTTGGGAATTAAGGGCTTAGCCAAAAAAGGTGTAGGATAGGGGTTCTTAAATCATATCGCCTTTAACCCTCATTGGGAAAGCCTGTGGAACGCTTCTCAGCATAAGAATTTTAAATGCATAAAATAACCCTTTAAAAAAAAAAAAAAAGAACATCTTCAAAATAAACCCTCTAATATGTGGCATAGTAAATAGTAACATATGCTTCTTTAGTAATGCATTAAAACATAGTCTAGCTTCGGGCCTCATAATTTCCATAATTTTGAAGTAGAGCCATGAAAATCGGTATTTCAGCTGTTATTTGATAAATAAGCAAAAACTGCGTTTCTGTTGTGACAACGGCCAGGTAGTTGGTAATGTGCAGTTTTACAAGCAGCAATGAATAAAATGTTAAGTTTCAGTTAGTGAAAATAAGGATGTATATTTTTCTCATCTATGTTCACAGAGCCCCTGATTTGTGTCTAGTGGCTCTTTGGGAGTCCGTCAACCCGTAGATCCTAGGAGCTAGAGAGAGGACTGGGACTGTCATTTCTCTATATTGTTCCTTTTGGGAGGAGGTTAGGACTTCCCTGGTAGCTCAAATGGTAAAGCGTCTGCCTACAATGCGGGAGACCTGGGTTCAGTCCCTGGGTCCGGGAGATCCTCTGGAGAAGAAAATGGCGCCCCACTCCAGTACTCTTGGCTGGAAAATCCTGTAGACGGAGGAGCATGGTAGGCTACAGTTCATGGGGTCGCAAAGAGTCGGACACAGCTGAGCGACTTCACTGCACTTCACTTCCACCGAGGCCAAAGCTATAAGCAAATGTCCCTGCTTCTTCAAAACATCTTTCTGAAAACATGAAAGCCAATGTTTACTAGTTGTCTCCTGGGCTAGGCTCTGCCCTAAGCTCAGAAGACATTATTTTATGTAATCCTCACAACAGCCCTATATGGTGGGTTCTCTTATCCCCATTTTAAAGGTGAACACATAAGCACATTGAAGTTTTTCTCTTAAGTGGGGTATCTGTGATTCAAAGCCCTGTCTCTCTGACTCCAAGGCCTTTTTGTTCATTGCACAACTGTGAAGCGTCTGAGTTAAGGCAGTGCTTCTCAGTGGCCATGTCCCCTGCTTCACCCTCCACCAATTTATCGCTGTTTCCTCAGCTTGGTGAGGTGCTGTCGGCATCCAGTCAGCCAAGGATGCTGCTCAACATACTACAGTGCACAGCATTGACAAGCCATCATGTCTGGTGCTGAGGTAGAGAAATCCCCAGTGTAAGTTCTAACCGAGTTGTGATCTGGGTGGCCAATCATTAGCAAAATTTCCCTAGTTCTTTTTGGAAGTCTCCATGGTGCCGGCAGGGTGGAGGATGGGCCTTACCTTCCCCTGAGGTTTGCACTGAGGTCCGTTAGCGCTTCGTACCCAGCAAAGCCTGTGGCTTCAGGTGACCCTTCCCTGAGTTCCTGAACCATAGACCTCTCCACCAAGCTCCTGTTCTTGCATGCGTTTACTGAGCTGCTTTCTGGTGGAAACATCATCTTTGTGTATTTTCAGTAGCTATTACTATAAGCATAAAACTTAAGCCAGTTTTTATTGCATCTGGCTTTTTTTGTTCTTTTGTTCAAGAGTAGAAAAAGCTTTCTCCCTTCCCCTTCGGCATTATCATTATCTTTGTCCCATTACACTTTATCCACCACCATGACACCACCCACACCCACACCCCTGCTTTAACAATGAAGCTTGGGGCGGCTGCTGAGTGGGGAAAAGGCATTCACAGGCCCCACGCTAGACTGACATGAATCACAGTCTTTGAGGGCTGGGTAGTACCTGGAATTTACATTTTTAACCAGCTTTCCTCCCAGCACTTCTGATGCTGATTAAGTATGAAAACCACCACACAGTAATAGGATCCTCATTAAAAACAAAAACCCCCTTGTACCAGAAACCATGCCCATCCACGTCTTTAAGTCCTGTGGATTGTACCTGCTACCCTCTCAAATTCCTTGCTCACTTTTCCCCTGGCTACTGTTCTTGGCCACAATCTCTCAACTTGTCTCCCTTGTTGGGGAAGGGCTCAGTCAACAGATCCCTGCCCCTTTTCCCATTTCAAAGCCTTCCTGTGACTTCTCATCACGCTACAGAATGACTTGAGAGTCCTTATCAGCAGGGTCCATGAAGGTCCATTTCTACCCATTCTGTATCCTCACCCAACACACACTTGAGTCTCACACTCCTTGTGTTTCCACATAGCACCTGGACTTAGAATTAATTTTCTAACAGCCCCAGGGAAGGTATTTTTTTGTGTTACGTAGGTATTCTCTCATACCTTAATTGTCTTTGAAAATGTTTTCTAGTCTGCCTGGGGAGGTCCCTCCTTGGAGTCAGCCTACGTTTGGCATGCTCTTCGCTCCCAACTCTGCAAGCCTCTTAATAGCTCTGATCGTGCTCTATTTGACCCCAGGCTGAATAATTGCACATTGCTCGGAATTCATCTTGTGAGCTTGCCATTTAAAAATTGTGTAAACCTTAATGGTTTTTTCAAGTAGTTCTGAAACTATACCCGTATCTTTAAGCCTGTAGAGGTAGCATATGGTAAAATTGTTAATACTTTTGCTTTATATCAAAAATCCTCACCTAGTTCTTACTTGGTAGTTCTCTAGTTGTTTTAGATGCTTTGGAAAGGATGATAGCTGTTTAAGAAATTGACTCTATAATCCAGGTATTAGGAATAATCCCCACCCCAGCTAACAAGAGGTATTTTTTTCAAGTAATCTGAAGCTCTGCAGGTGATGGTTTCTTAAAAAGTGTTTTCCAGTTTAATAACCAACTGGTAGATGGTTTGTCTTGTGGGTTTTTTGTTTTATTTTTGTGGGGGAGAGCTGGTTTCATTTTGCAGTGGAGGAGTTAGCAGTTTGGAATGTTCTTTGTCTCCTATTTTTTTTTTTTTTTTGGTTGCCCTATGCAGCATGCGGGGTCTTAGTTTCCTGACCGGCGATCAAACCCCCACTCCCTGCAGGGTCTTAAGCATTGGCCCTGGAAGTGCAGGGTCTTAAGCATTGGCCTGCCGGGGAAGTCTCTCTTTGTATCCTCTTAATTGTATAATGTAAATGGTTTTATTTGAAGGCCTTCCCTACCTTCTTGGGAGGTAGACTGAAGTGCTGTGGTCTCTCAAAACTTTGAAAAGTTAGAGCGTTTGGTGTTGAACTTGGGACCATGGAAAGATTTGTAATTATGGACTTTGTAATTTGAATCGAGACCACCGTGGTTATAGTAACCCTTGGCAGGTAAGGATTAGTTTGCAAGTTACTGGATTGTGGTTGAGCATCTGTTTAGAAACGTGTTCAAGAAAGCTATTATTGAGTTTAGTTTTTGGAGTCACGCATATTCTGGGCATTTTAATCCACCATTTCTCTGCAGTTGTAACCTAAACCTGCTGGTGTGCGCTGTGGCTCCAACCACCATTTCATGGTAGTTTAATTACAGGCTCAGTTCTTTTGAAAAGTCGGGAAACCTCCTCAATTGAATTCTGCAAACCAAGTATGTAAACCATTGCACAAATGCTCTTTTAAACCCTTACAGCTAGGCACTTTTCCAGACCCCGGGAAAAGACAACTCTGCAGCCCTAAGTTGTGGTGGGCTTGCATTTCGTTAAACTGACGATGTCGCTTATGTTCTGGAAAGCGCCCCTGCACTAGTGGCTGTACTTGTGATGAAAGATATTTATGCACTAAGTTGCAGAGTCAAAAGGAGCTGGTGAGACCCAGTAGCAAATTCTGGGATCCTGAGCTGACTTGACCCTTTGGGTAGTTTCCCATGTACCTTAATTTCACCCTTTGCATAAAGGCACCAGTGATAACAGGATCCCACACATTGTGTTGTTGGGTGGGATGTCCAATAAAATATTTGGAAGAGTGTCAAGCGATACATAAAACACTTTACACTAATTGCAATACTTAGCGCTGAGCATTTTGAAATTCTGCCAGTGGGTAAAGATGATCAGTTATAAAGAGGTGTGAATTTCACTTACTGAAAGATAAGGAAAGTTTTGCTGCCAAAAAAAGAGGCAGAAAATAAAGGGTTGGCATGTGATTTGAAGGTTGCTCTGCTTAAAGGACCACTCTAACTTACTAAAGCAGAAGTTTAAGATGACATTTTGATTTTTAAGATAACACTTCCATGGGTTTCTGTTGCATGACTCTCTTTTCCCCTGGAGTGGAAATTTCTCCTGTGAGACTCCTGAGCAGTTTCTAGGCTACTGTTATTTTTAACACCGAATGCAGATTACAGTGGTCAAGCAGTACTGATAGGATAACGGGCATTCTGAATTTCTAGAAAATATTAGAAGAGATCTCAAACTGGGTTCAACATGGAGCCCTTTCTTTTTTTTTATTGAGGTGCATTGTATTCGTTGCAGGTGTACAGCATCATAATTCAATATGTGTATATATTGCAAAATGATCACTGCAGTAAGTCTAGTTAACATCTGGCACCATACATAATTTGAAAATTATTTTTTCCTCTGGTGAGAACTTTAACATCTCAGTAACTTGCAAATATGCAGTATGGTGTTAACTATAGTCACCGATGTGTAGTCACCGTGCCGTGTATTACATCCTGTGACTGACTTATGGGACCCCTTTTCTTAGAACCAGTGCTGTGGATCACACTTGGGAAAACAGTAGGGGTTTAACACTGAATTTTTGAACTGTTTAATGCTGTAGCTAAGTGGCCCTGTTAGTTCTGGGGTTGTAGGAAGTCGTGGGCCTGTCAGTCCAAGTGTTTGATGTTCCTAAATGGGATCTGTCTAGGTTGGAGAGGAAAAGAGCTTAACACCAGTTTTTCTCTTTGGAATATGATAGGTCATTTAAAAAGAAAGCATTTTGCGGATGTTAAATTGTTAATAGAGTTCGCATGCATATTTTTTTTCTTTGCATAGAGGGTGTGGCTTTCCTTGAAGAAATTGCAGAAGCTGTTCAAGTATTGGTTTATACATTTGTCTTTTTAGGTGTTTTCGTTTTAAGTTATGTGCTTATTTTAGACTACCTACAGGGTGTAGGGAAATGGGGAAAAACCCAGATCTCTCATCTTATGACAAGTAGATGACCACTGTTGATGTGTTGGTATGTGAGACAAATGGCTTATTCTTGGCCCATATATAACTAAAGGAGACAAAACTGTGCTGAGATTAAAAGCACTGGATCTTTGGAGCCCAGTTGCTTGACTTTGGAGCCTAGCTTTACCACTTATTAGCTTGGTCACCGTGAGTACATCTTGATGCCTTGGCCTTACTGAGCTGGCTGCACTTTCAGTACTTAGCAGACATTCTTGCCTCCTTACTGATAGCATTCTGTCCATTAACGTTAAGTACGATGCTGGTTGTAGGTTTTTTGTAGATATTATCAAGTTGTGGACATGCCCCTCTGTTCTTATTTCCTGGGAGCTTTTATTTTGAATGGGTGTTGAAGTATATCAAATACTTTTCCTCATCAATTAATACCATGTGTTTTTATTTTCTTCCCTAGTTTATTAATACGGTACATCAGATTGATTTTTTTTTTTTTAAGTATTGAACTTGTATACCTGGAGTAAATCACATTTGGTCATGGTACATAATAATTTTCCTGTATTGCTAAATTAATTAAGGATTTAAAGAATTTGTTAAAGATTTTTGTGTTTCTGTTCATGAGGGGTATTGGTCTGGTCTGTAGGTTTCTCTTTTGGGGCTAACTTTGTCTTGTTTTGCTGTTAGGATAATGGCTTCATAAAATGAATTTGGAAGTGTTCTCTCCTTTTTTATTTTCTGTAAGAGATTATGTAGAATTGGTGTTTAATTCTTTAAATGTGTGGTAGAATTCTCTAGTGAAACTATCTGGGCCTCAAGATTTCTTTTATTTGGAATTTTAAAATTTCAAGTTCAATTTCCTTAAGTTATAGGGCTGTTCAGATTACCTGTTACATATTGGCGGGTTGTGGTTTGTGTTTTTGAGGAACTAGTTCATTTCCTTAAATTGTCAAATTGATGTGTATACAGTTGTTTGTAGGATTCCCTTATTATCCTTCTGGTGTTTGCAGCATTTAGAATGCTAGTTCTTTGGTTCCTAATACTGGTAATCTGTATCTTTTTTTTTTTTCATCAGTCTTGCTAGAGTTTGTCACTTTTATTGACCTTTTCAAAGAAACAGTTTTTGGCTTCACTGATTTCTCTATAGTTTTTTGCTTTCAGTTTCATCGATTTCTGCTGTTATCCTGTTCCCTTCCTCTGCTTGCTTTGGGTTTTTTATTTATTTTTAACTGAAGGATAATCACAATATTGTGTTGGTTTCTGCCATACGTCAACATGGTTGCTTTGGGTTTATTTTTCGCATTTTCTAAGTTCTTGAAGTGGGAGCATAGCTTCGTGGGTTGAGACTTTAAAATGAAGGCTGGTACTTTAAAATACTCTTAACTCTCTAGTGTGAGGCTATTCCTATTAGTTACTAATGTAACTTTTATGTATTCCTTAAAATGCAGGGTTCTTAGTTATGTAGGTTATTAGCTGTTATTTTTTTCCATATTTAGTAAGTTGCTAAGTTAAATGTAGAAAATGTTCCTTGGATTATTCCAGTCTCGAACTCTAGAATGTCACTTCTGAAAATTCAGCTTGTTGAATTACAGCTGAGCATCTGTGCTTGTTGTTTAAGAATTTAGAGTTGGAAAAGATCTCAGACTTGGGGTCAGCAAACTGAGGCCCTTGGACCAAATCCTGCCCTTCTGGCATCTTTTTGTACCGTCCTCCAGCTAAGAATGATTTCTGCCTTTTTACATTTTTTTTTTTTTTTAATTTCCAGCAATGCTGCAGAGGCTTATGGGATCTTAGTTCCCAAACCAGGGATTGAACCCAGGCCTTTGGCAGTGAAAGTGCCTAGTCCTAACCACTGGACTACCAGGGAGTTCCCTCTGCCTTTTTAAAGGGCAGTAATTCAGTTGCATACAAACGATTGTGACAGGACCCGGCTCAGCCTGCGAAGCCTGTTGTCATTCCTGTGTGGCTCTTCACAAAGCAAGCCTGCTCACCGCTGCCTTTAGATATATAAGCCAGCTTCAGAGCCGTCTGGAAAATGTGCAGGTACAGGTCCCAGGTGCCTCGCCATCTGTCGTAGCACATGCCCCCTCCCTGTGCCCTCAGTCTTTGTTGCTGTGCCACTCTCCAGCCGCACTCACTTTGCAGGCACCTCCTGGGCCCTTCTGAGGTGGGCAGACTTGGGTGTCGACTTGGCTGAGTCTGGCCTAGCCAAAGCCAGAGCAAGGGAGGGTGCCTGGGCTGCCTCGGGGCATTTCTGACATGAATGTGATTTTTGACATCCAAGTTCACAAAGTCCAAACTGCTTTATCTCCGGAAATCGCATTTCATGGTTGATTTGCAGCCTAGCATAAAAACTCTGGCAGAAACCGTAGCATTTTTTATAGCAACATACATGTTTTTCATAATAGGTCTGAGCTGGGACAGAGCCTGCCCACCTAAAAATAGTGGGAGGAAAGCTGGATATTCATATTGTTTAAGTGATTGGAAAACTTATTTCATCCTTCCTGGACTTAAAAAAAAAAAGTCCTATCTTTTCTACTTTGGGAAAGAAATCTTGGTCTCCTTCAGAGTGGAGCCGAAGGCCGTGCCTCCTTGGGTCAGCCTGTCGTGTGCCCTCCCCCTGCCGCTCCGGGAGATAGGGGGAGGTGGCAGGTGGTGGCTGGAGCTCTCTCCATGCCCCGCGGCAGACAGCAGTGTTGAACTAAAGTATCATAGGAGCAGTCGGTCCTCCTGGGCCAGGCGCCTCAGGTCTTCTGTCCTCCAGCCCCAGACCCTGTCCTTCCCCTCTTGCTACCTGCTTGTCCTTTTGGGGATGCTGCTGGGCCTGCTTTAGCTCCCTTGAACGTCCCCTTCCTGTCTGTCAGGGTGAGCCTGACCCTCCGAGAGGGTTTACTGTGCCCGTGACCTCTTCTCCGTGTCCTCTGATCTGGTGATCTTCCCTTATTCTCCTCCACACCTCCAGGCCGGTTGCCTTCTTTCTCCCCTGAAAGCCAGGGCCATGGCATTTCTCCAGAGGCTCCCAGGAGAGGGCAAGCGGCTTGATGTTCAGCGCCTTGTGGCCACGAACGAAAAGTATCAGCTCCCCCACCACCAAAAGAAAGCCAGGCTTTTGCCTAGTCTCCCTTTTCTTTGCTTCATTTTATAAATCTTGGTTTTAGCCTCCCACGTGGGTAAGTCAGGATGTGAGGATGGGAGAGTCTGAGCCACATGCCACCTCTGGGGCAGGAGGTTCCCCCCTGCCTTTGCCCACTGAGGCTTGTGGGTGGTGGCTGTACTTTGAAAAGTCTCCTAGTCTTCAGGAAAATGGCCGTACCAGGAAGAAGAGCTACACTATGGTATTAATATTAGTGTTCTGGTTCCAGAGTGTAGAGGGATGACAGTTGTGTCTCATAGATTACTCTTTTTTAAATCCTCCTCTAGTTTCTTAAGGAGATTGTTTCTAAGTTGCTCTTATTTTAAAGTAGAGCCAGGCTCCTGCCACCTCCCCAGTAGGTGTTGGGGGCCCACATGACTGTGGGAAATGCCCTTTTCACTGCTCCTGCGGTGGGAAAGGGGAGGCCGGGTGGCGAAGCAATTAGCAATGTGTTGACAGTATCCTGAGTGCACCACAGTGTGACTTTTAAGAAATAGTCATTGTGGCTGGTACTGTAAACAGTCCCATATGGTTTTCCTTAACATACGTTTGCATGAAAAGAGCTAGGGTGTTATTTCTGTGTTGTATGGCTGTCAATTCAACTTCAATAGGTCCTTTGCTTTCTGTCTTGAGTAATTTTTTCCTGATTTAGTTTTTCTTCTCTGTGCATATCAGAAACTGTGCTCTGAAAATATGCCCAAAGTGTTGATGTCATTGTCCCTTTTAGAATTCTGCAGCCCCACCCTGATGCTGGGATTTATTTATTTATTTTTTTATTGAGGCAGTTGTAATTGACATAACATTTCAGGTAATGGTTCAATAAGTGGAAATATTGCAAAATGATGGCCCAGTGTCTGCTTAACATCCGTAAGCACACGTAATTACAAATTATTTCCCTTGTGATGAGAACTTTTCAGGTCCACTCTCCCAGCAGCTTTCAAATATACAATACAGTATTCATGACTAGCTGCAATGCTGTGATCGCACCCAAGGCACTGACATGGGCTGCAGACATGTGTTAGTGGCAGGAAACCGTCTCCAAGGCCTCAGACAGCATCTACATGAGGCAGCCCTTCAAACACATGCTAAATGATGAGGGTGGTGATTGGTGGGGATGGGTACAGAAGACCACCCCTTGCGACCCCTTTGAACTGGTACCTGTTTTTTTTTTTTTTTTCTTTGGCTGAGTGGCTTGCAGGATTTTCATTCCCTGACCAGGGATTGATCCGGCACCCCCTGTAGTGGAAGCTTGAAGTCTTAACCACTGGACCAGCGAAGTCTCTGGGGCCTGTCTTATGGTTGATTGAAGGGTAGAGACTGGCTTCTGGAAGTTTGTTGCCTTGATTACCCCCAGTAACTGAGAGTATAAAAGTGCCGTTTGTTTGTTTGAATGTTTTTGGACCACTTTGCTGAGAGATATGACTCATACAGTTGCTTAATTAAAGTTCAGTGGTTTTTATTATATTCCAAGTTGTGCGACCATAACCACAATTTTAGAACATGCTTGTCACTCCAGGAAGAAACCCTATGCCCCTTGGCCATCACTCCATTCATTCCTTCTAGATCCCTATATCCCAGGGCCTGGCAGCCACTAATTTGCTTTTTGTCTCTAGGGATTTGCTTTCACTGGCCATTTCATATAAATGGAATCATACAATGTGTGGTCCTTTGTGCCTGGCCTCTTCTGCTTAGCGTGTGTTGTAGCTTATGTCAATATCACATTCCTTCTGTGGCAAAATAATTGTCCATGGGGTAGATAGTATCACACTTTGCTTATTCATTTATAACTTGATGGGCTGTTGGGTGTTTTCACTTTTTGACTGTGAGTCATGCTGCTTTGAACATTCCTGTTGGCGTGGGTTTTGTGTGATGAGATTAATCATCCTGCAGCTGTTATAAACGGGGACTATATGACCAAGTTGTCGAACCTAAGACAGACTGAGGAAGCACCTGCTTGACCTTCACTTTAATCCCTGGAAATGAATTAGGCTTTTGAATGTCTGAGAAGTCTTCTGATACACAGACCTGTTGTTAAAATTAAATTTTTAAAAAATATAATTTTAAATTTAAGTGTGTTTTTGATAAACTATGAAGACATCTGTTTATCATTTAATTTTAGTAATGTGGCCTTGTTGCTTCTGCCTCACAATATTCTTTTTTAAAAAATCTAGCATATTCAGTGTGCGTTCAAAGGATGTTGTTCTTGAACCCTTAGGCTGTCAGCTGGGGTGGAACGGGGCCCATGAGGAATGCTTATGCTGTTTTGTTGTTCTCAGAGTGGTTATGCCAGTGGGGTTGGTAACTCTGGAAGATTTTTTTTAAACATGATATATTTTACATAGAGTACACTTTAGCGTACAGTTCTGAGTTGTGACCAGAGCATATGGTCCTGTAAACACACCACTGTGAAGATGAGGATACCTGAGAGGACTTTTAAAGCAGGTACTCGACTGCTTTCCAACTGTATTCGGAGTCCCTTTTCCTTTGCTTCCTCTTTTAAGGGTCTGTCAAGAAGACCAGAAAGTTGGTAAACTGCACAAGCCAAGCCTGGCTCTTAGGTTCTCTGACACATCAGAGTCTCGGGTTGGGGGGAAAGGATACCTGCCTTTATGCTTCCTCTTGTGGGGAGCTGCAAACAGATCTGCCAACAGCTTCAGGGCCATCCTCCCACAGAGGGAGTGCAGATGTCTGAAAAGAGGAGGCGGGAGTAGGGGTGGGCTCTCTGACCTGGATGTGTGTGGAGGAGGTTGATCAGAGGGCGCCTGGTACCAAGTATCAGGGAGGGCAGGGAGCTCTGGAAATTCCAGAGTCTGGGGAGTGGGAGGTGGAAAGGAAGGAGGCTGGGTTTGGGGCCTCACCTCTTGGGCATGGTGCAACCATGGAAATAATTAACAACCTCTTGGAGCTTAAATTACTCAAGCTTCGTGGGAGAGACCTAGGAGACAATAAAGTTGGGGGGTGGGATGGTCCTGATTTTTATAAGCCAGGTGCTGCTTAAATGTGGGCGAGCAGAAAGGAACGCAGCCTAATTATGCAGAGGGGACTAGTGGGATTGTGGCAGGGTGGTGGCCCCACAGAGGCAGAGACTGGGTGTTGTGTAGCTTAAAGCCCTCACACCTGAGGTCCAGAATTTTCTTAGTTGAAGTATTTGAAGTCAGAAAAGACTTAAAGGTGCAAGTCACGGTCATGGGGTAGAGTCCAGAGTTTTTCTGAACATGTGAGAATTGCTTATTTTCTGAGGCCAGCCTCTCTAATGGAATTCACTTAGTTAAGGAGGTTACTGTATCTCAGCCTCTTAAAGCTGAAGAAGTAGAAATCTAACCAGAGCATATTTCCCTGCCTTTTTGCCAGGGCACCAAGTGTCACAGGATTTCATTGGCAGGACCCTCTCTTCTATTTGGGCTAGTAAGCTTGGCTGATGTAAGTACATGGCTGATGTACTTAACTTACGTCCACAGGGCCGCCCACCTTATGGATCAATGATTAAATGGCAGTGCCTGATTTTGAGGGATCGAACATTGGTGCAGGCTCCTTATAGGGACCCTATAAACAGTCGTCTCCTTTTTTAACATTTGAAGAAATGAGGTGTGTAAGTGAGGGCTGTCCTGACCAGTGAGTTTGAGTGGTGCAGAGAGGCTCTGGTGGGGGATTCGGGGGAGAAGTTGGGGGGGGGGTCTCTTTAGGCAATCTTAAGTGGCACGGTTATTAACCATTGGTGGGAAGGAGTAGGGAAGTCTGAGCCGGGTTTTGATTCCAGACTTGAGATCAGGACAGTGTGGTGAGCATTAGGGCGGGAAGAAGGTTCCAGCTGTATATACAGATTTGGGATTCGGCCAGGGTAAGAGGAGTGAGGTTCATTCTCCTGAGAGAGGCCTATAAATGGGTCTCTGGGACAAAATGAGGCAGGGAGATGAAACCTTGTCTTCCCTGGCCTTCTTTTGATAGTGGTGTATTTAATTTGGACCAGACCTCCAAGTTGATTCCTCTTAAGTTCTTGTTGAATAGACACAGACAAAGTGGGCAGTGGTCTGGAAATGAGGACATTGAGTTGCCCGTTGGACAAAGGACACATTTTGCCCTGGGACAGGTCACTGTGTTGCTGAGCACTGTGGAAGGCTCAGTCTGAGTGCTTCGCTAGTTAAACGTCATTCTTGCTTGGGCAGAGTTTTCTAAGAACTTGTGCCAAACAACATTTTTATTAGCCTAGTTTGGATTACCATGTCGACTTGAATCCGGTGTGCTTATATTTCTTTTATCATTGAATCTATTTTCACATTTTCTGATTTGTAGGCATTTATTACATTGCTGTCTTGTATTCCCAAATTTGGGTAATCATTCACATCATATTTTCAACCCAAGTTGAGTAACTCTGTTACAGCAAGTACATTTTGTTTGGTCATGTTACATGTTCCTTACTAGACAGGCACAGAGGTTGAGATTGGATAATTAATCACAGAGCAGTGGCTCTAGCTATAACCTGTGGCTATAGCTAGCAGGGACTTTGGACTTTTTTCAGGCCCCCTGTTATATTTCTATCGATATAACCTTTTGGTGACTTGAGTGTGGTTAGTTTGGAGATAGTGGGGAGTTTGGTTTTCTTTCTTGTATTTAGTGGTTTAGATCAGTGGTTCTCAAACATGGCTGCACATTGGAACTTCCCAGGGAGCTTTAAAAATGTGATGCCTGGGTCCCACCCTCAAAGTTTTCTATAACTGGTGTAGGATGTGGTATCAGAAGTTTTATAATTCCCCAGGTGGTTATAATGTGCAGCTAGGATCATGAAAACGACTGGTCTGGGTGTTCCAACAAGATACAAAAATAGGATGATTAATTTAACCAGATGAATTTTTCATTTGACTCACAAAACATTTATTGAGCACTTGGGATCAAGATGACCAAGAAGGCCACCTCGTTAAGGCTTTTGGAACTCATTTCTTTGACTTCGCTCTGGAAAAGAGATCCTAGGTAGGTGTTTCAGCTCAAGTTCTGCTTTCTGGAGTCTTCTCCAAGGGCTGGGAGCAGATTGGCTGACAAGGGAGCCCCCAGGTCTGGAGGAAGGTGAATATGACATGAGGTGAACAGTGGACAAAATGGTGTGATCCCTGTGTCCCTGGCAAGGCTGGCACACTCGATGGCCACAGGAGCTAGGCGGCGGCGACCGCCAGAAAGGTCATTCAGACCTAGGATATTTCTACTGAATTGGGAAATAAGCCCACAGTATAGAAATACAAGAACACTAAATTGGATCTCTTTTGTAATGTGTTTTCTTCAATTTGCAACCTGGCTGGAGGTTAGCCCCCTCTGCCTTTCTGTTAGGATGGTCGCCACGCTGGGCTTGGCTAGCAGTCAAGGGCTTTGTGTGTACCAGACAAAGACACCCCCTTTTCCTACCCAAGGGATAGTGTATGCTCCAGCTCAGCCCCAGGGCTCTTGTTCAGCACACAGCCTGGCCAGTGACCTGCGGGGTGGCCCTGCCGGCGCGGCCCCCTCCACCATCATGGGGGGTTTGTGTTCAGTTGTGGAATGTGCCAACTGAACTTGGGCCCGAGGCCATTTACAGGGAGTGATGATTTGTTTTATACACTTTCAAAACAGAAAACATCTGTTCTGGCCAAGGAGGGATTGAATAATTGCATAGTGGCTTTCCTAGTCACAGTTCAAGTACTGCCGGGCGCACTTGTCTTCACCGCCCCACAGCTTGGTCACTTCCACGGTGGCCTGACCCCCACCCCTGGCTTCTCAAACCCAAAAAGAACAAGATCACATGTTTGCATCAAGATTGACATTGAAATTTTTTTTTCCCAGGGGCCAAATTCAGTCTTAAAACCATGGTTCTGGGGGATAAAATTCAAGCTTCCTCCTTTTAACTTCCTGAAACCACTTTCAGAATAGCAAAGCCAGCTAGATTATTTTTTGTCAAATGAGTTTCCCGAACACAGAGTTTTGCTGGGAATGAGGGAGCCTTACATGGAACAGGAGGTCGCCTCTCGCGTCGGGCAGTGCTTGTGCTCGGGTGGGGCAGTGGTGTGGACGCCCCTCCAGGGGTCCCTTCCTGATGTGGGACACAAGGCCCCTTCCTGAAGAGGCCTCAGGTCGTTTGGCTGAGCACAGGGCTCGGCTGCCCCCACACTCCCTGACCCGACCCTGGGCCCCATGGCCTGCCAGGCGGCACCATCTGAAAGCAGGGGGCCCCTCCCTTTGGGGTGAACTCCTGTTGGTATTTTTATGAGGGGTTTGAAGTCCCTTTGCTGTGCCCACTTGCTCCTCTCACACTTGGTGGTATCGTACAGGTTTGTGGGCGGGGAATGCTTGTCTCTACCCACACGCGGCGTGCTATCTAGGCATACACACAGCCTGTCGTTCAGTTTTGTTCTAAATGTTGTCTGTGAGGTTGGGCGGTGCTACCCTAATTGCTCTGTGTTTGGAAATGGAGAAGATGAACAAAATCACTCCTTCACTGCCATCTCTGCTACTGCATTTGCTTTTGTTTTTTTTAAGCAAAGTTAAAATCTATGTTTTGGTGGGTGTATTAGTCAGCCAGGGCTGTTGTAACAAAGTACTACAAACTGGTGCCTTCAAGCTAAAGAAGCCTATTCTCTCCCAGTTTTGGAGGCTGGAGTCTGAAAGCAGAGCATCAGCAGGGCCACGCTCCCCTAAGGGGTCTAGGGGCAAGTCCTCACTGGCCTCTTCCAACTTCTGGTGGCTCTGCATTCTTGGCTGGTGGCCATCACATGCCAGCCTCTCCCTGTCTTCACCTGCTCCTGCTCCTCCTTCCTGTGTCTTCCAGGCTTCAGTCTCTGATAACTTACTGGAATTAGGACCTACCTGGATACTCTAAGATCTTTAACTACTACATCTGCAAAAACCCTTTTCCAGATCAGGTTGCATTCCCAAGTTCTGAGGTTTAAAATGTGGCCATATATTTTGTGGGGGGGTCACTCTTCTACCCTCAACAGTGGGAATAGATGAAATCATCTGGTTTTCAAACGCCAGTTAACTTACATGTTAAAAAATGTCTGCATAGGCCAGAATAAGACATATCTGCTGCCCAGGGTGGGCTCTGAACCTAGTTTGTAGCCTTCATTCTTACTGTGCACTGGAAGGTTCCAGATGTCACTGGAGACCAACTCTGTGTAGATTGAAGGAATTCTTCCAGTCCATTTTGGCACTCCTTAGTTTATGGAAGGAATTCTAGTGTAATTTTCTTGTGAAACCACACTGCGGTCAACTGTGGATCTTCTGTTTTTTTTTTTTTTTTTTTTTTTCTTTTTCTTTTTGCCCTTGGTTTAAGTCACAGGGGTGCTTTGTTTTGACGCTTCTCAGCCTGCCCTCTTTTCCTTCATGTGGAAAAAGCATCAGCCTGTGGTGGGCTCATGGGACAGTACAGAGTAACTCCTTTTGTCTCATTGTGGTTCTTTATCTTAACCTTCTCAAGGAATGAGTGCTTTGGCAGATACAACTAGAGAATTAATTGCATTTTGCTTTTCATCTAAGTATCATACTGTTGGATGTTCTTGAAGATTCTGGATTCAAGTAAACCTGCAGAGGTTAATGCAGTTTCTATAACCTTGACCTCAGTCCTTGATCTGAGCTCAACTTTGGTGGGGGTTGGGGGGGTAGCCCGTGGGATGGGAGAGAGGGGCATCAGAATGCTTAGCAGGTTGTAGCATATTGAATTGTTCAGTTTCTATCAATTAAAAATAGGTTACTGAGTTGTGCTATTTCTTTTTTCCCAATAATAAAAAACAAGGCATCCTTATTGCAGAACACCTGGAATACAGAGTCAAAAGAAGTCATTTATGGTACCCATCAACAATGGATGGAAACCCTTTTCTAGTACTCTAGATCCTCATTAAGTTATTTCACCTAAAGTGGAATGTCTTTTATCGTGTTTTTATTTGATTTCTGGCTAGGCTGAATATTTTGTTATGCTATTTCTAGTTGGCTCAATTATCCGTCTGCATTTTTGGCACAGCTCTTCTGTGGTTGGTGTTGCTGTTCTTTCTGTGTTACCTGGTAATTTGCAGCCACTCCCTATAGGGTTGAGAAAGTTCTAGTTCATAACAAAGGGGATAAATGATGCCCATAGCTCTGTTCAGGGTTTCTCAAAAATTCATTCATCAAACTGTGCTTTGCTTTTCAGTGTTTCATCTGACCATCTTGCCTTCTCCCCCTATTCTCCAGCTGATGGTGAGACCATTCTGAAAGGCCTCCAGTCCATTTTCCAGGAGCAGGGGATGACGGAGTCAGTGCACACCTGGCAGGACCATGGCTATTTAGCGACGTACATAAACAAAAACGGCAGGTGAGGTGACCATGAGTGCTCCTATTCGGATCTGAGCACTTCAGCTGTGTGTATGGAAAGAGTGGTGGTGGGGGGCATCCAGGTTGAGCACTTCAGCTGTGTGTGTGTGTAAAGAGTGGTGGTGGGGGGCATCCAGGTTGAGCGCTTTAGCTGTGTGTGTGTGTGTGTGTGTTTAAAGAGTGGTGGTGGGGGGGCATCCAGATTTTTTTTCCTTTCCTCCTTTGGCGTCTTTGAGGAGGGGACTAGAATCCAGTGCTCCTAGCTGCGCAGTAGAATCATGTCACAGAATCCCACGTCCAGGCACTCCCCCCCGAGATTAAGGCCCCTGAGGGTTGCTGTTTCTCTAAAGACCCTCAGGTGATTGTGTGTGCCCAAGACTCAGAAGCCTTGGGCAGCATAAGCAGTGCGAACTGGCAGGCAGTGAGCCAGATGTACTGTGCTCTACTCTAATAGTTTCTGCCGCAGCAGGTCTGGGGCCGCACCCCAAATAGTATTTCTGGCAGCTCCTCTCGGAGGATGTTGATACTGTGGGTCAGTTGACCCCACTGTGAGTAGCACTGTAATAAGTGGTTATCAGTTAATGCAGACTGTAGTCAAATGCAGGGTGAAAAAGTCTGCAAAGAGCTTGATAAGAAGCTAGGGGCATCCAGGAGTTTAAGATTTTGGGTTTTGTTTTCTCCTTAAGACTTTATAGATGATCTATCTAGACTTTTTCTCTGATCAGTATGGAAACGAAAGTCAACCTGAGACTAGGGAAGGAAACCTAAATTAAGAAATGACTGAGAACAGGGGACTTGCCTGGTGGTCCAGTGGTTGGGACACTGCTCCCCATGTGGGGCTGCCTGGGTTCCATCCCTGGTCAGGAAACTGGATCCTGCATGCTGCACCTAAGAGCCTGTATGCTGCAGCTACAAAGATCCTGCTTGCCGTAACTAAGACCCGGTACAGCCAAGTTAAAAAGAAAAAAGAAATGACTGGTAACAGAAGATACTGGTGCACTGAGTTCTCTGTATTTTCCGAAGTCTATGTAGTATCTTCTAGAGTCTAAAACTAGAGTCTTAGTAATTTGCACTATTAATTTTAAAACGTGAACTCCTGTGTATTTTTGATGGCTTTCCTTCTTTTCTCCCAATGGAAACTAAGTTCTAGAATTCCACGAGGTTTCATTAATGTCCCACATTCTCCCCGTTGTTTTTCTAATTAAAAGAACACCCGCTCCCATCTTAGAGAGGCTCAAAAGACAATGTCGTAAGGTGAAGGAAACTTGTACTTTTGAGCTCACCTCCCCTTCTATTATTCTTTTTGTAAGTCCACGTAGTTCTTCCCTGTGAACATATCTTCACCTCTCAAAGAAACCCTAACCCCTGTACCCTCAAGCCCAAATCTATATTTCTGACTGCATACCAAACCCCCATATGTGCATGGAATAGATCCCTCCAATGTATCTAAAGTGATTTCCTCTCAAGGGTTACCCAGACCCTCCACTGCCTCCGTCCTCGCCCAGTTACTGGCAAGTCTCCTGGAAGCAGAGGTCTGCAGCTGGCCTTACACCCTCTGGCCTCTCTTCTTTCTCTCTGCCCCCCTCTCTCCCTGTCCTTGCTGTGGTCCATAACTTGGGGACCACAGCAAATCAGACCTTGCCTCTCTGCCACCTTGTAGGTTCCTCCTCTAATCCAGCTGAAGCCTTGAATCTCTTGTTGTTGTGTAGTCGCTCAGTTGTGTGCCTCTTTGCAACCCCCATGGACTGAAGTCCGCCAGGCTCCTCTGTCCATGAAATTTCCGAGGCAAGAATACTGGAGTGGGTTGCCATTTTCT
Organism: Bubalus bubalis; assembly: GCF_019923935.1. NCBI lineage: Eukaryota > Metazoa > Chordata > Mammalia > Artiodactyla > Bovidae > Bubalus > Bubalus bubalis. The sequence continues at coordinate 20,582,297 of NC_059181.1, forward strand.
TCTCCAGGGCATCTTCCCAACCCAGGGATGGAACCCGCATCTCCTACATTGGCAGGCAGATTCTTTGCTGCGAAGCCACCAGGGAAGTCCCTTGCATCTCCTACCACCTCCTAAGGACCTTTGGGGCTGGACAGGGCCAACCATTCTACTTCAGTTCTTGAATCTTCTACCCTAGACACCAATCCCAGTTTTCTAGAAGACTTAGAATTCTTCCTGGAAGGGAGTTTTTGAGTGATAAGAGCTGTTGGAAATTGCTTCTGAAAACAGAGAAAAGAAAAATTAACATGTTTAGTTTACTTTTTTTCTTGGCCTTGCCATGCAGCTTGCTGGCTCTTAGTTCCCTGACCAGGGATGGAACCCCGGCCCCCTGCAGTGGAAGCACAGAGTCCCAACCACTAGACCATCAGGGAAGTCACTAACGTGCTTAGAGACTTGTTTCCACATTGGTCTTCCTCTTCTCTCACTTGCTCAGCTGGGACCCATCTCCATGCTGCCTAATATCTTGGTCCTCAGTCACCTTGTTTTTTTGGTCTCCATTCCCCGCCCCCGCCCCCTTGCAACTTTTCCTCTTTCATTATTTTTGCTTTTAATCAGATGAGGTCAGTGCTTGTCCCCACCTTCTGGCATTCTCCGTGTTCCTGCAGTTCTCTGGTGGAAGATTCTTTGCTAGAACCACCTAGCTGGTTAAGAGGTGGCATTTCTCTATCATTCTTTCACCCCTAGCTCCTCTCCTTTGTGTGGCAGATTGGGGTGGGGGGGGTGATCAGCTAGTTCAGGAGTACATGAGTTAGTGGTATCCCTGGCCTGAACTTGATTTTGAGGCCATTTAAGGGCTGAAGGTGAAAATTAACTAGTTGTATTTATCTTTTTAAATCCAAGCACACGGCTTGTATTCTCTGAACAGAATTCTTCATCTTATTTAGTATTATTATTCAAATGTTTCTTTAACCACACCTTATAGTGAGATAAGTGATTTTAGAACTTTCCTGATGGTTCTATGGCTAAGACTCCTTGCTTCCAATGCAGGGAGCCCGATTTGATCACTAGTCAGGGAATTAGATCCCTCATGCCCCAACTAAGACTGGCATAGCCAAATATTTTAAAAAAGAAGTGATTTTATATCAGATGTGCACATAACATCTGCATATATACAAATATACATGTCTAATTGAAGGAAAAGTTTCTTCAGATAATTCTTATGCATGTGTGATACACTATTTTTATTTCATAAAAAAGCTGGCCAGACACACTGAATTAGAGGTTAAAGCTTTTCCTGTAAGGAGCTCCTTTTTTTTTCTTAAACAACTCTAAAAATGTAAGAACCATATTTAACCTGCATGCTTCACAAAACATGCCAAGGGCTGGATCTGACTTGCAGGCCGCTAACTCAATGAATGTAGCCACCCCTGCCTGCAGTCAGAAAAACACAGCTCTGTTTTGAACTCCGAGGGAAATTGGGAGAACCAAGTTTGCTTTGCCCCACCCTCCCATCCTTTTAAGGAGGGATCAGTCACTACTGAGGAACCTTCTTAAAAATCAGATTCACAGGACTTCCTGCTGAATCACTTTCTGGGCCAAATAACCTGTTTGAAAACCTTAGCACTTGATGATTCTGTCTAAAATCTTGCCTAAATGATTGGCATCCCTGCCCCCATGAAGAGGCTCTAATAAGAAAGCCACAGGGTTAATTATGTTATTTAGGGAAAAAAAAGAGCAGTGGTTTTGCCTTTTAACTGGGTTGGTGCCTTTTTTCTTTTGAGTGCCATGATACCATTCCTAACCTTACAATTATGCTCTCCTCTGTAGTTTTGCCAATTTGAGAATCTACCCGCATGGATTGGTGTTGCTGGATCTTCAGAGCTACGATGGAGACGCACAAGGCAAAGAAGTCGATAGTGTCAGTTTTCCACTTTTATTTACTCAAGTACTTAAGGATCACAAAAATAGCTCAGTTCAATAATAAAATCATTTTCACCTAATTGCTGACTTTCCAGTTAATTTTAAACTTGGCTGCCTTCAGATAAGTGATTTTAGAAGAAAAATAATTGCTCCTCAAGTGATTTAGTAACCTGGTTCTCATCTTTCCCTTGACCATTTGAATACTGAGTAAATGACTTGACTTTGCACTGGAGGGAATGTAAACCTTTAACCAGGATATCAATAACTGCAATATCCTTCAGCCTTCCTTTTGATACTGTTGATACCATAGGCTGAAGTGAGATCGGCACTGGGAGGGATAGATGACAGGGGAGTGTGGAATTGGGCCAGGCCCGCAGGCTGCTGGAGAGTTGGGGGAGGACAAGTGTATCTGGACACCTGCCAGAGTGACAGCTCTGTCAACATGACCTTGACCTCCTGGTCTGTAATTTAGCTCTTCTACTCAGCTTATTTGATAAGCCCATTGATTTCTTTTCTTGTAATTGCAGCTTTTGAACAAAGTAGAAGAAAGAATGAAAGAATTGAGTCAGGACAGTACTGAGCGGGTAAAGCGGTAAGTCCACGCCTGAATATTCTTTTATATTTGGTTAATTGATAAAATGGGCTTCCTTGGTGGCTCAGACGATAAAGAATCTGCCTGCCAATGCAGGAAATGTGGGTTTGATCTCTGGGTGGGGAAGATCACCTGGAGAAGGGCATGACAGCCTACTCCAGTATTCTTGCCTGGAGAATCCTGTAGACAGAGGAGCCTGGCAGGCTACAGTATATGAGGTCGCAGAGAGTTGGACACGACTGAGTGACTAAACAACAATAAAAACAATCAATAAAATAATTGCAATGGTGGTGTTATCCCTGAGCAGTGTATGTAAGATGTGGAAGAAATCAGTCAACTTCTGCTTCTGGCCACTTGATAGGCTAATGTAGATGGCCCTGATGGCAGAAGACTAACTGTGTGTGTGTGTGTGTGTGTGTGTGTGTGTGTGTGTGAGAGAGAGAGAGAGAGAGAGAGAGAGAGAGGCTAGATAAAATGGAACAGGGGCAGAAAGGAATGTACAGTGATCCCAAGGGGTGAAACTGTAATGCAGAGAATCAGATGGGGCTGGCACCTCAAAGAGGAGCTAGAAAACTCCTCAACCATGTCTAGTGAAGAGAAAAAAATCATCTATCTTTCCTCAGAGTTCTGGGCCCCACAGTATAATTAAGCAGTTTTAAGAGATTTTGACAGGATGGGATGATAGAAAATATGCCTCAGTGCTTTCAGGTAGGATGATATTGACATTGCAAGAATATCAGAGCCAACCCACCTTGAGCAGCCCCAGTGGGTTCTTTTCAGTTGATGACAAAGACCATTAAGCTTTTGTTGAGGAGTGCAGCTACTATGCCACCTGTGTCTGTTTAAAACTAAGTTAATAAAAAAACCAAAAACAGTTCATTTCCTTACTCCCCTCTTGTCACTAGCTAATGGCTAGTGACTGCCATATTGGACAACACAGAGAAATGTTCTGTTGGACAGCACAGACGTATGTGCTAGTGGTGTCAGATGTTAGGAGAGCTTTGATAGAAGTAAAGTTTTGGCATTCTTTGGGAGGGGTGGTGGCTCAGAGGTTAAAGTGTCTGCCTGCAATGCGGGAGACCTGGGTTCGATCCCTGGGTTGGGAAGATCCCCTGGAGAAGGACATGGCAACCCACTCCAGTATTCTTGCCTGGGAAATCCCATGGACAGAGGAGCCTGGTGGCCTACATTCCATGGGATCGCAAAGAGTCATACACGACTGAGCGACTTCACTTCACTTCACTTCAGAGTCTGGCAGGTCCTGGGAATTAAGAATGTGAATTAATCATGGCTGCACAATAAGTTATTCTGAGCGGTTTGGCCTTGCTCTCCCTGGGTGGTTCCTTATTGGACCCCCCAAAATGGGTCTGTCCCTGGACAGCAAGGAGTTCAAACCAGTCAGTCCTGGTAATCAGTCCTGAATATTCATTGGAAGGACTGATGCTGAAGTTCCAATACTTTGGCCACCTGATGTGAAGAGCCGGCTCATTGGAAAAGACCCTGATACTGGGAAAGATTGAAGGCAGGAGGAAAAGGGGACAACAGAGGATGAGATGGTTGGATGGCATCACTGACTTGATGTACATGAGTTTGAGCAAGCTCCGGGAGATGTTGATGGCAGGGAAGCCTGGTGTGCCGCAGTTCATGGAGTTGCAGAGTCAGACAGGACTTAGCAACTGAACGACAGTAACAGCTTGCTCATAAAGGCAAATACATAGATGCAGTAACACAGAGAGACTTGATTAAGGTCAGACCATCACTGTTAGAAGTGACCAGAATACAGACTTCTCCAGTTCAAGGCATTTTCCACAAGAGGGAATCCTTACTGGCTGTTTAAGGATGTTTAAGTACTTAATGGTTCATTCTGCTAAATTTGATCAGCCTGGAGGAAAGCCCCAGGACAGGTGTAAAATAATTAGAAGCTTGTTTAACCACCAACTTGAATACAAGGCAGGAAACTGCATGTGAAGAGAGCAGGACCACAGGACACAGTATAGAACTTGGCCGCTTGACTGAAATCTGTTAGAGCAGCCAGACTTATTTACCCCCCAAGTTCAGTTTACATATCCTCAAGCCCTTCCTGGTCCTCAAGTAACTTGTCCACACCCACACTCTTTTCTGAAATTTCCCTCTTTTCCTGTTTGCAAAGTTTACCTAATCTTTCCAGAGTTGATCCATCTGAATTGAACAGGTTCCCACTGTGTCTTTAGTTGGGTGATAATGAATTGGCCAACATCAAAATGCCAGATTTTTGTTTTTATTGGGGTTACTTCTAGGGGTGAATGAATAGATGAAATGCGTTTATGGGCCTCAGCACTCATGAAATCTGGTTCCTGTGTGGTTGTGGTGTGGGAATTTTTGAAGTGAGAGTGCAGTTACATTTCCGATTTCAGTTCAAAACACAGCACAGGCCTTGTTTTTCCTTGTCACTGTTTTTACATCTTTTTATAAAATCAGGGTGGAGGGCGCTGGAAGTTATTGGGAATACTTTGTTGTAGGCCCTTTGTTTTTGGCCTCAAAAGGACAAAAATGTTGCCGCTTGCTGTCTGAGGAATGACATTGTTAAAGACTGAATCATTAACATCTGAAATGATTACTCCCCTGTGGGCAGCATACCTTTAATTTCTCCTACCTGATGAGAATTTCAGTCTTTACAAACTTCTCAAAGATGTCCTTGTGTGCATCCCTTGATGGAAACCAGGACTCTACCCCAAGGCTGCCCTATTGTTTCTTCTGACTGTTCTTCCTTTGTGTCCATATCCCCTCACTTCTCTGATTAGCATGTGTTTGAACCTGCTCCCTGGAACTCATGGAAGATCCTGGAGGCTGAAGGAAGCCTATTTCCTGTAGTCAAGAAATGGAGGGACAAAGAAAGACTTTTGTGCTTAGGAGCCCCCAGGGTCCTGCTGGGTATCATAGAATGAGTAATTCATCAAGGTGAAGTCATCCTTAAAGATCCTTGCTTCTTTGGATCTCTTTAAAAACTGTGTTGCAATAAAGCGCTCTACCTGCACCTAAGGCACCATTGACACATGTGAGAATGGACATTGTTTACTTTGGTTTTGTGCAAGAGTTCAGTAGCTGCCAATAGCTGGCTGGCTGTCAACCCCGAGGGGTGGGTTTCCTCCCCTGAAAGCCCTTGAGTTGCTGTTGCTTTCATCCAGTGTCACCCGGGCTCGTGCTCCCACCACTCATCAGCCGGGGGTGGAAGAGGCTTCTCCCGAGTCCTGTTTGCCTGCTCTCGGGGGTTGTCCTGCCGGGGCAGCAACATTTTCCAAGAAAAACCACTTAGCTGTCTAATTCCAACAGCTGCATTTGTTCTAGAAGATGAAGAAGTGGTTAAATCAGGAGTTGGGATTAAATGATAGTTTATGGAAACTTGCTTTGTAGATTCAGTGCCTTTGACAGATATTAGTATTTCCTCATGGGGCTTCCCAGATGGTGCTAGTGGTAAAGAACTCGCTTGCCAATGCAGGAGATGTGAGAGATGGTGGGTTCGATCCGTGGGTCAGAAAGATCCCCTGGAGAAGGGAATGGCAACCCACTCCAGGATTCTATGCTGGAGAATTCCGTGGACAGAGGAGCCTGGTGGGCTACAGTCCATGGGGTTGCACAGAGTAGGACATGACTGATAAGACTTAGCACGCATGCAATATTTCTTCATTGAAAGCCTTGTTAACCTATAACAGGTTCAGACTGTATTCTTGGAAACAAGCGAGCAGGGAGAGCAAAGACTTTTGAGAGCAAGTCAGAGGTAGCCCAGCATTTTAGGTACCTGGGGTTTGCTTACTGTGAACCCTACTGTATTTGAGGACACAGAACTTGCACGTGGTTGTGTTGTGTGTGCAGTGAGCTCTCCGTTTGTGTTCCTCTTCATTTGCCAAGCCCCCTTTCTAAGTCTGGTTTTCCCTGTCATGTAGTGACCTCTGCTGGCAGTTTCTAGTATACTCACTCTGTGTAAGACACTCAGGATTTACAAAAAGGACTGAATGAGAAAATCAGCAGTTGGCAGACATTCTCATAATAATTGGTTCAGGCAAGAATCTTTTAGATGCCACTGCTGAAGGTGTGTCGAGATCAGGAACTTGACCCGGTTTTCTTGACTCGGATTTCATGGACTTGCCCCCAGCACCCGCCTCCACACACCCTGCTTCATAATTACAAAGGGACAGAAGGTACCTTTGCAAATGGAGGGATCTTGGGGGCACTGGCTTTAACCACATGGTCACACTTAACATTACCAATTAGGACAGGCATACATCTCAGTGTCCCTGATGTGACGGTTGCATAATGTGCCAACGTGACCCTACTGAAGAGATCTTCAGGCAAACCCACCTGAGGGATTTTCTGTAGAGCACCTGGTCTGGACTTTGCTGAGATGTGAAAGTCATGAAACACACGGGGAAGGGATGACAGTGACAACTATCTATTTTAGATGAAATGAGGGTAAAAAAGCAAAATACAGTATGTGATTCTTATTCAAAAGTAGAATAGTTATGAAGGAGATAGTTGGGGCAGTTGGGAACACTTAACATGGATTCCAAGCTAGGTGACGGTATTACTTGTGTGTGCACTTGGATGAATGTGCTAGTGGCAAAGTGGTGATGCAGACATTCTTGGGAGTCCTTCCTGCTGGAGGATTTGGGCGTGAAGCATGTCTCTAGTGGCCATTTTCTCCTTCAACTTTTCTTTTTTTATTTTTTAGGGGAAATTTATAGTATTATAGAAAGGTTTTTTAAAAAAGAAAATTCTTGGGACTTTGCTGGTGGTCCAGTGGCTGAGACTCCAAGCTCCCTATGCAGGGGGCCCAGGTTTGATGCCTGGTCAGGGAACTGGGTCGCACATGCTGCGATTAAGAGTTTGCATGCTGCAACTAACGATTATGCATGCCGCAACTAAGACCTGCCACAGCCAAATAAATACATTTTTTTGCAGAGGTGCTTTTTACATTATTTGTTTGTTCCTTTTGGGCATGCCTGGTCTTTGTTGCTGCCTGGGCTCTTCTCTAGTTGTGGCAAGCGGAGGCTACCTTCTAGTTGTGCTGTGAGGGCTTCCTCATTCTCTTCTTGTGGAGCATGGACTTCAGTAGTTGCTGCAAGTAGGTGGGCTCAGTAGTTACGGTTCCTGGGCTCTAAAGCTCAGGCTCCAGTATTCTTGCCTGGAAAATCCCATGGACAGGGGAGCCTGGTGGGCTGCAGCCCATGAAGTCACAGAGTTGGATGTGAGTTGGCAACTGAGCGCAGAAATGGAGCACAGGCTCAGCAGTTGTTGTGAATGGGCTTAGTTGCTCCGTGGCTTGTGGCATCTTCTGGACCAGGGATCGAACCTGTGTCTTCTCCATTGGCAGGTGGATTCTAACCAGGGAAGCCCCAAGTTAATTCTTAATATACAACAGTGTTGAAATTTGGTAGTGGCCATTCTTACATAGCCCTCAAAGTTGAAGTTTTAGGTTGGTTGTATACTATTTAGGAGTTTGTCTGAGGCTATGTGGCTCCATGTGGAACATTCTTGTTCCTAGGTCTTCTTTTAAGGCAGCCTCACCTAAGCAGTTTGTTATAAGGCTCATTCCTGTTTTCCTTCTTTCCCTTTTTTTTCCAGATTACCACCCATAGTTCGAGGAGGGGCCATTGACAGATACTGGCCCACTGCGGATGGTCGCCTGGTTGAGTACGACATAGATAAAGTGGTGTATGATGAAGACTCACCTTACCAGAACATTAAAATTTTACACTCAAAGCAATTTGGGAATATTCTCATCCTCAGTGGGGATGTTAGTAAGTATTCCATCTCTACCCCAATCACATAACAAAGTGACAATTTTAGATTGTGTTTTCCTGACATACCACCATTGTGGGTTTGTCCAGGTGTGTCGTTGGGCACTGCTGGTTATTTTTGTGTGTGTTTGGTTTTTGAGATGAATATTTACATTAGATTTACCTGTGGCTTGTCTGAGTTTTCATATTTTATAGTAGAGCCATGAAAACTTTGTCTTGATACTCTTTTTTATGTATACATAGATATACAATACATATTTATTAACATTCTCTTTTAGGTTATTGTTAAGATATTGAGTCTAGTTCCCTGTGCTTTACAGTAGATCCTTGTTGGTTATTTTATATTAATTGCTTGTTTATAAGGAAGTCTTTTTGTTGTGGAAAATTTCAAACCAAAGTAGACAGAACAGTAAGATGAACCCACATATACTCACCTTTGAGTGTCAGTAATGATCAACTCCTGGCCAGTCTTGTTTCCCTTAAACTCCAGCCACTTTTCTCCCTCTCATATTCTTTTGAAGCAACTCTGCTGTTATATTTCATCTGGAAATATGTAATTGCTTTTTAATTATCATATCAGAACAGGCTAAAGACTGAATTTTCTTCTAAACTAAACTATATATATGTATAATCTATGTAGGTAACATGTTGGGTGTTAGACAAGTAGGGATGAAGAAAAGTCCACAATCCAAAAGGAAAAAAAAAAACATCAAAACCCTCGATATTACTGAGTTTTTAAAGACTGAAAAGGAAAATGTCTGAATTTTCTAGATTCTAGCGGTTTCTGGAATGATAAGTCAGGTGCTCTGAGGCTTTGGTTAAGTCACCATTTTGGATGTTTCTCCTCCCTAGATTTGGCGGAAAGTGATTTGGCGTATACCCGGGCCATCATGGGCAGTGGCAAAGAAGATTACAGTGGCAAAGATGTACTGATTCTGGGAGGTGGAGATGGGGGCATATTATGTGAAATAGTCAAACTGAAACCAAAGATGGTGACTATGGTAGAGATATCCTTTGCTGTATAAGAGATTAAGTTTGGTGGACTTTGTTCTCTTCCTCCTTTTTTGTCTTAATACTACAGGCAATGTTATGATTACTTTGAACAAAGGTTTCAACTTAGTACCAGTAGCCTTTTTATATGGCTACCAACAGGCCACCAACAAAGCAGCAGAATTGAGAATGAAAGAGCAGGCAACCTTTGCACCGTGTCGATTGCCCAGCAGTTGCTGAGATGGCTTCTCCATTAGAAGGAAATTCAGTGCCTTTTGAGTGTCCTTGGTGCCCAAATGAAGTCATTGTCTCATTCATCATTTTTTTCAACTTTATGATACCCAAATTAGTGTGAAAAATGTTATGTTCATCTTTACCTTTTAAAAAAGTATTTCAGAATCCTTTGACATGTTCAAATACAGGGGAAATTTCTCCTTAACCTATTTTGAACATTGACCAAATGGTGATTGACGGATGTAAGAAATACATGCGAAAAACATGTGGTGATGTCTTAGACAATCTTAAAGGAGACTGCTATCAGGTAATTATTTTTACCAGATAAATGTTTTTTTATTAAGTCAGGTGATGATATGATGTTGTTGATCACAACTGTGCCTTCTTAAAACAGCTTTAAGTGTAATTGGTTAAGGAGACAAATAATTGGGACTTCCCTGGTGGTCCAGTGGCTAAAGATTCCAAACTCCCAATGCAGGGGGCCTGGGTGTGAGCCCTGGTCAGGGAACTAGATCCCACATGCCCCAATTAAGACCCATTGCAGCCAAATAAATTAATAAATAATATTTTTTTAAAAGAAGAAAATTAAGATGATGGATGATCTTGTAGGGGAGGAAAAAGTTTCCTTCTATCCTTCCAATGCTTGCCTGAGACCCCTTGTAATAGAAGACTAACAAGAGGAAAAACAAGTTCATTAATGTTTTACACTCATGTATACATGGAAGATACACAGGAAAATGAGCAACTCAGAGGTAGCTTTAGAATTTAGACTAAAATACGATCCTAACAGGGAAAGGGGGACGTAGGTGTCTTAGGTGAGAGTAGATAACTTAGGAAAAATAGACAGGGCCTTTAGAAGAGTAGAAAAAGAGGTGTGATACTTCATAACAAAGTTTGGGTGTGGTGTCAGCCTCTTCTGCTGTGATAAGAGGCCATCTTCCCTGGTTGAATCCCTAGGGGAGGGATCTATGATACTTTATTTCCTTTTAGGGGCTCTGTCTTTAGGTAGATAAAGGGGAGTTAAGAGGCCATCTTCCCTGGTTGAGTCCCTGGGGGAGGGGTCTAAGATACTTTAGTTCCTTTTGGGGGCTCTGTCTTTAGGTAGATAAAGGGGAGTTCAATTTGCTGTTTTGAGATAGCCTGTTCTGCTGCCCTTTATTCTCTCATGTGAGTTCTATATATATTTGTATCCAGGGAAAGTGTGTACATCTAATAAAGAAAAAGCCAATTCCAGATGCTTTGAATTAAATAGCATGAATACATTCTTATATAAAAGATGTCTTGTACCGTTTAAAAATTCTTTATTTTTGGCAGTGCTGGGTCTTTGTTGCTTTAAGCGGGCTTTCTCTCATTGCAGTGAGCAGGGCTACTCTCTAGTTGAGGAGCACAGGTTTCTCATTGCGGTGGCTTCTCTTGTTGTGGAGCACAGGTTCTAGGTGCACGGGCTCAGTAGTTGTGGCTTGTGCACAGGCTTATTTGCTCCATGGCATGTAGAATCTTCCCGGACCAGGGATCGAGCACGTATCCTCTGCATTGACAGGCAGATTCTTACCCACTGCACCACTAGGGAAGTCCTCATGTACCTTTTTATGACCTGGTAACCACCACCTTTTGTCTATCTTAGCATGAGTCTGTTTCTGAGTCTTTGAGAAGGGATTTACAAATTTAGAGAGTGTAGATGATTAAAATGTTTGGCGTAGGAATATTTGCTTCTTGCTAAGTAAAGTGAAAGTGAAAAATCACTCAGTTGTGTCCGACTCTTGTGACCCCATGGACTATACAGTCCATGGAATTCTCCAGGCCAGAATACTGGAGTGGGTAGCCTTTCCTTTCTCTAGGGGATCTTCCCAACCCAGGGATCGAACCCAAGCCTCCCTCATTGCAGGCGGATTCTTTACCAGCTGAGCCACCAGAGAAGCCAAGTTCCTAAATTCTACTGTGCTTGTAAGTTGACCAATCATTACAGTTTGTAGGATACATTTTGTATTGTATTTTGAGTATCCAAATATTAGTGCCCATACCCACATTATTTGGTAGAGCAAGATAGCTAAGCAAATGCATATTTTTATTTGACTAGAATCTTAAATACGTATCTCTAGTTTTATAGACAGTTTAGATGAGTGCTTTAATTTGTTACACAAATTACTTACTCCTACCCACGTTCTCTAAGGTGTGTGTGTCCAAATTTAATTTCATGGTACACTCATATTAATTTTTTTAAGCTGAGAGAGAAATTATATCTGTGTTAAAATGCAGTTGTGATAGTTTTATGGGCAAAAGGGAAAGATACATATTTCACTTAGACTATTGTAAAGTTTAAAAAGGGAGGGATGATGCAGCAGTTCTAATCCTGGGTGTTTATTTGAAGGAAAGGGAAACACTAATTCAAAAAGATATGTGCACCTCCATATTTATTGCAGCATTATTTATAATAGCCAAGATATGGAAGCAACCTAACTGTCCATTAACAGATGAACGGATAAAGAAGATGTGGTGTATATTACACGGTGGAATCCTACTCAACCATAAAAAAAAAGAAAAAAAATGAAATCTTGATATTTGTGACAATTTGGATGGACCTTGATGGTATTATTTTCAATTAGCATAAAGTCTGACAGAGAAAGAAAAATACCGTATGATTTCACTCATGTGGAATATAAAAATTTTTTTAATAAAGGAGCAAACCAAACCAAATAAAAATACATAGATCCAGGGAACAGAGGGGCCAAGGGTAGGGGAGGCTGAAATGTGTAAAGGGGACCAACTGTCTGGTAATGGATGGAAATGATACTTTCAGTGGTGAGCGTACTGTAGTACACACAAATTAAACTATAATGCTGTGCAACATGAAAAGGAAGAGGGAGGATTTAGGTTCTTCAGAGCATGACAGCCTTTTCATGATGACTAAAATATCTGCAAATTTTATAATTTGTTTACAAATATTTGCATTGTGAGCCAGACCCTCTGCTTAAGTGTTTTAAAATTTAATCCTCAAAGCCTTATGTGGCTGCTGCTTTCTGTTTTGTAGATGAAGACTGTAAGTCGAAGAGTTCAAAGGGCAATTTATTCAAGGTTATAGGGTAACTTTAGAGGAATGTTTCAAATTCATGTCTCCCTGACTCCTTAGGTTGACTTACTTATATGGATTAAGAAAAAAATACAAGGACAGCACATCTAAACCTGCAGTACTATAGAGTCATAGACTGTTGTGATTGGAGGCAGGATGTGGATGTAAGTGGGAAGATTTACTAATGGCCCCAGAAAACAACTTCTCGACTTTCGAGTCCAAGCTCTGAGGACAGAGCACCAAAGGCAGATGGTGACACAGACAGAGGGACCTTTTAGAGAAGGAAAAATATTTTAAATTGGTTGGCTCTTGAAGTTTAGTGCCCCAGTGCATCCCCCTCCCCATTTTGGGAACAGAATAGCTACCAAGGGGAGTCTGACAAACTCTTCTGATGCTAAGAGTTTTCCTGAAGCTCTAAAGGGCAGAGGGTTCCTGGTCTGTGGGACAGCAGTAGGCAAGCCCCTTAGGCATTAAAATACAACCAAAAAAAAAGACAAAACAGGGTCTTGGTTATACCTTAAATGACTATAATGTTGTATGTCAATTATATCTCAATAAAACTGAAAAAAAAAGCATTAAGAAACAAACCAGGTCCTTGCAACTGTTTGTCATTTGAAAACACAATTATTGTTAACCATTTTTAGAAAATGTTCCAGTGCACACCCCATTCCTTTTATGATGGAATAATTTTAATCTTAAAATTAAGGTAGTACAGAAAGAAAAATGAAAGATTTTTTTGTATATATGTATAAGATTTGCAAGCAGTGAATCTAGCAGTTTTAAGGAATTTTTGTGCCCTAAATCTTGTCCCCAGAAGATTTTTAGTTGAATGTAAAGATGTGAATCTTAAATCTATTATCAACACAATGCATTATATATATAAACTAACGTTAAAAAACTTACTTGTTTTTGGTTGTGCTGGCTCCTGGTTGCTGTGCACTAGCTTCCTCTGGTTGCAGGGAGCAGGGCTTACTCTCTAGTGGTGCCCGGGCTGCTCACTGCCGTGCTTCTCTGGTGGAGCACTGGCTCGAGGGCTGCAGGCTTCTGTAGCTGCAGCATGTGGGCTCAGTAGTTGTGGTGCACTGGGGCTTAGTTGACCGGAAGCATGCGGAATCTGCCCGAACTAGGGATTGAACCCATGTCCCCTGAATTGTCAGGCAGATTCTTATCCATAGTACCACTAAGGGAAGTCCTTAGTACTCTTTTTCTTGTTAACATTTTTTATGAAGCCACCAGGTTTTCCTTTTAGGATTCTTTACATGCTTACCCAGTTCATGGGTATGATTTGAAATTTATTAGAAACTAGGGCATGTCAAAAAGCCTTTCCTATGAATCTTCTTGAAGATGAAGCATTTTTGCAAAAGCAGTAAGACAGTAACTGAATGACAAGACTTAAAAGGTACAGTGAAACAACTGATCTCAATGTAACTGACAGAAGACTTGGTTGTAATAACTAGAATTAGGGGTAACATTTTGTTAGGATGCATCAGAATTATAGAAATTCCATGTTATTTTATTATTTATTATTTGGCCACACACTGTGGCATGTGGAGATCTTAGTTCCCTGAGCAGGGATCAAATGCATGCCCCATACAGTGGAAGCATGGAGACTTAACCACTGGACTGCTAGGGAAGTCACCATATAATTTTCTTTAAATTATTATTGGAATATAGTTGATTCACAATGTTGTATTCCGTATAATTTTAAGAATGTAAAAACATTTGCCCACACAATATAACCTGAGGAGGCTTATCACTCATTTGGCAATGTTGCCCATGTAATTTAACATACTGAATTGTCCTAATTAATTTAATCTCTGAGATGCCTCAAGGGTTCCTCTGAAGCACCCCAAAGTTAGCTGGAGGTCAAAAGAACTTCAGATCGAATTTGATATTTGTCAGAAATACTAGAAAGTCAAAGAAGATGATAAGTCACTGTGAAATAACAACCATTCACCCAACCAAAGTGACAATAAAAGATCTCAAAAGTAAATACATGAAGTTAAAATCAGATCTCTCAAAAAGGCAAAAGCAGCTTAGCACTCTAAGAAAACTTTATTTTCTGCTGGGAAAGCAAAGAGAGAAAACCAAAAATCCAAATTCTAGTCTTGCATTATCAGCCTATTCTTGATAATAAAATTTATTTACTTAAATTCAGTCTAATCATAGCCAATACTGACCAGGCACATACATGAACTTTTCTAAGTGTTCCTTTTTCACAAACTTTGTAAAACTTTTTATATATTATTTTGTCCCTGAGTTTCTTTACCATTCAGAAACAACCAACTCTAGGACAGAATTACCTTTTTTTCCATTTAACAAAATGGATTTCCATTCTTCATACCTGCTTTTACTGCAAACAGTAAAAGCTTTACTTGTGTGTTGAAATATTTCTCTTTTTTTAAAACATTTGAAAAAATGTTTTACCTAGAAATCCTCTTGAAAGTGAAAGTGTTACTTGCTTAGTCATGTCTGACTCTTTGTGACCCCATGGACTGTAGCCCACCAGGCTCCTCTGTCCATGGAATTCTCCAGGCAAGAATACTGGAGTGAGTTGCCATGCCCTCCTCCAAGGAGTCTTCCTGACCCAGGGATTGAACCTGGGTCTCCTGCATTGCAGGTGGATTCTTCATCATCTGAGCCACCAGGGGAGCTCTTACATTTAATTTACTCAAATGTTTCATCATAGTTTTTCTTGTGGACAGATTTTATAACAATATGAGCTTTATTGACTTTCTTAGATGCAATAAAAGTAATAAACTTAATACTGATGACTCTAGAAACATGTCTATATTAAACCAGCACACTTAAAGGCTAGATTTAATACCAAATATCAGTTTAATAGTGAATATTTCCTAGATTATATGAACCTGAAATTCATTCTGACTAGATTTTATATTTCTGAGAATTTACATAAGCACTTAAGTTCTTTTAAGTTAAACAGAGCTCATCTGCAAACCAAGCTTAGCAATGCAATTTGGAGATGGAGGCACATTGTATTTGTAGTGTATGCATAAATATGCATATGTCTGTACAGACACAGATCTAAAACTTTACCTGTTTGAGTTTAAAAAGCACCCCCCACCCCACCCCGGCATCACAGATGATTCAAGTTTCTGCCAGTCCAGGTAGATCATTTTCATCTTGAAGGCACAAAGATCTGCATGTTTCTCCTAGAAAGCTAGCTTAGTACTAATTGCACACACAAAAACCACTTTCAGAATGTCAAAAGAGTCCCATCTTGGCCGTTTTCAGGGTGAGATTTCCTTCAGTTTCTACATACCTGTCACTCACTCATATTCACATGCTTCTCTTACAAAAGAACTTGAATCAACATTCAAGTTCCCAAGACTCCCTTCAGATCAGATCAGATCAGATCAGATCAGTCGCTCAGTCGTGTCCGACTCTTTGTGACCCCATGAATCGCAGCATGCCAGGCCTCCATGTCCATCACCAACTCCCGGAGTTCACTCAGACTCATGTCCATTGAGTCAGTGATGCCATCCAGCCATCTCATCCTCTGTCGTCCCCTTCTCCTCTTGCCCCCAATCCCTCCCAGCATCAGTCTTTTCCAGTGAGTCAACTCTTCGCATGAGGTGGCCAAAGTACTGGAGTTTCAGCTTTAGCATCATTCCTTCCAAAGAAATCCCAGGGCTGATCTCCAGAATGGACTGGTTGGATCTCCTTGCAGTCCAAGGGACTCTCAAGAGTCTTCTCCAACACCACAGTTCAAAAGCATCAATTCTTCGGTGCTCAGCCTTCTTCACAGTCCAACTCTCACATCCATACATGACCACAGGAAAAATCATAGCCTTGACTAGACGAACCTTTGTTGGCAAAGTAATGTCTCTGCTTTTGAATATGCTATCTGCTGCTGCTGCTAAGTCGCTTCAGTCGTGTCCGACCCTGTGCGACCCCATAGACGGCAGCCCACCAGGCTCCCCCGTCCCTGGGATTCTCCAGGCAAGAACACTGGAGTGGGTTGCCATTTCCTTCTCCAATGCATGAAAGTGAAAAGGGAAAGTGAAGTCGCTCAGTCGTATCCGACTCTTCGCAACCCCATGGACTGCAGCCTACCAGGCTCCTCCGTCCATGGGATTTTCCAGGCAAGAGTACTGGAGTGGGGTGCCATTGCCTTCTCCGAACATGCTATCTAGGTTGGTCATAACTTTCCTTCCAAGGAGTAAGTGTCTTTTAATTTCATGGCTGCAGTCACCATCTGCAGTGATTTTGGAGCCCAGAAAAATAAAGTCTGACACTGTTTCCGCTGTTTCCCCATCTATTTCCCATGAAGTGATGGGACCGGATGCCGTGATCTTTGTTTTCTGAATGTTGAGCTTTAAGCCAACTTTTTCACTCTCCACTTTCACTTTCATCAAGAAGCTTTTGAGTTCCTCTTTACTTTCTGCCATAAGGGTGGTGTCATCTGCATATCTGAGGTTATTGATATTTCTCCCAGCAATCTTGATTCCAGCTTGTGTTTCTTCCAGTCCAGCGTTTCTCATGATGTACTCTGCATATAAGTTAAATAAACAGGGTGACAATATACAGCCTTGATGTACTCCTTTTCCTATTTGGAACCAGTCTGGTGTTCCATGTCCAGTTCTAACTGTTGCTTCCTGACCTGCATACAGATTTCTCAAGAGGCAGATCAGGTGGTCTGGTACTCCCATCTCTTTCAGAATTTTCCACAGTTTATTGTGATCCACACAGTCAAATGCTTTGGCATAGTCAGTAAAGCAGAAATAGATGTTTTTCTGGAACTCTCTTGCTTTTTCGATGATCCAGCGGATGTTGGCAATTTGATCTCTGGTTCCTCTGCCTTTTCTAAAACCAGCTTGAACATCAGGAAATTCACGGTTCACATATTGCTGAAGCCTGGCTTGGAGAATTTTAAGTATTACTTTACTAGTGTGTGAGATGAGTGCAATTGTGAGGTAGTTTGAGCATTCTTTGGCATTGCCTTTCTTTGGGATTGAATGAAAACTGACCTTTTCCAGTCCTGTGGCCACTGCTGAGTTTTCCCAATTTGCTGGCATATTGAGTGCAGCACTTTCACAGCATCATCTTTCAGGATTTGGAATAGCTCAACTGGAATTCTATCACCTCCACTAGCTTTGTTCGTAGTGATGCTTTCTAAGGCCCACTTGACTTCACATTCCAGGATGTCTGGCTCTAGGTCAGTGATCACACCATCGTGATTATCTGGGCCATGAAGATCTTTTTTTGTACAGTTCTTTTGTGTATTCTTGCCATCTCTTCTTAATATCTTCTGCTTAAGAAGAGATGGCAAGACCCCCTTAATGAGGGTCAAAACCAGAAGAGAGAACAGTATTAGGATTCATGTACCCAGACACTTGGACACACACGCCAAATAAAAGCCAAACCAATTCCAAAAGTCTCCCTTAGACACAATAGTATAAAAGCCTATTCATAAGGAACTCTATCCCATTTCCCTTCCCTTTTATAAAACAGTTCTAGTTGAAGGATGTTCTAATTTAGAGGGCCATTGGTGTTCAAGGGGTGCTGAGGCCAAGCAGTGTTACAGTGAAAGTTTTTCTTTCATTCATGGGAGCAAAGCTGATCTTCCCGTTTTGCAAAGTGTACCCTAGTGGACTACAAGATGGAACAGAATTGTCATTACCCGTACTTATTCACTGCTGCTGCTGTCAAATACCAAGCAAAGGGCACATCAGTGCAATGCAGAATGGTCTCTCAAGGTCACAGTTCCCTTGCCCCAGAGAGGAGATACCCAATCAGTTACCCATTAGAGATGAAGCCAAATGACCAAGCCGTACTCTTGCTGCAAGTGAAGCCAGTGAGGTTGGGAAGAATACCTGGTGCAGAGATGAGATCAGGTTACGTATAGTTTAAAATTGCACTCCCATTCCCACATGGAGGCCCCCAAACAGATCGGTCTGGGTCCCAAGAGAGAATTAGGGTGACTCACAATGAGCCCAGAGTGGCTCGCTTTCCCAAAGCAGGTGAACTCAGAAGGAGCAGATAGAATTCCCAGCTTACGTATGTGGGGGAGAAACCCCAAACCCATACCTAAGGTGGGTGGGCTGAAGGTCACAACATTTGTTTCCAGAAAACCTCGTTCCAAAAGGGCAGGCATCACCTGTCCCTCCTAGTTCTCTTTAGGGGAAGGAACTCTGGGGACTGTTGGAGACTCAAGGAAAAGGGCTGCTCTTTGCGGGGACCAACCTGCCACAGGCACCGGCCCTTGGGTGGCTCAGCAGATGTTGTGAAACCCAATCCGTGTGCCTGGTGCACAGTGAGGCCAAACAAACTTCAGAGTTTGGAGCAAAGCAAGGTTTCTTGCAAGGGCCAAGGAAGCAGAGGACTTTCCCGGTTGATCAGTGGTAAAGAATCTGCCTGTGATACAGGAAATGTGAGTTCATTCCCTGGGTCAGGAAGATCCCCTGGAGGAGGGCATGGCAACCTATTCCAGTATTGCTGGAGAATCCCCACGGATAGTGGAGCCTGGCAGACTGCAGTCCACGGGGTCGCAGAGTCAGACACAACTGAGCACGCACGCAAGAGCAGACTTGGTGACGTCTCTTGTTTGTTTCTCTATTTGTAAAATGGCAATGATAGTAATTCCTAAGAGGAATTGTTCCACTTAATTGAAAGGCATGTAAAGCATCTGGTAAGCCCGGAACTTTTAACTCCTGGCAGGTATGGGTGGAAGTGGCTTTTGTTTCTCTGGTAGGTGTTGCAGCCCCTGTGTGTATTTCCCTGTTCCTTCTACAAGTGTTTAACCACTTTCACATATGTTGGCTCACCTGCATCTATGCTTGTTCTCTCTGGAAGGTTCTAATAGAAGACTGTATTCCAGTACTGAAGAGGTACGCCAAAGAAGGGAGAGAGTTTGATTATGTGATTAATGATTTGACAGCTGTTCCAATCTCCACATCTCCGGAAGAAGGTAGATTCTGTTTTTCCTTTTATTTTAAACTTTTTATTTCATATTGGAATATAGCCGATTAACAATATTGTGATAGTTTCAGGTGAACAATGAAGGGACCCAGTCATACATATACACATATCCATTATCCCCCAAACTCCTCTCCCATCCAGGCTGCCCCAGCCAAGATAATGTTCACAGAAATATGGAAATGTTTTTCTTAACATCATGTGAGAATGAAAGGATCTTAAGACATTGTCTAGTGAAGTTCCTTCATTTATTAAAGGTAGTAAACTGAGGCCAGTGGTGGAAAGATGGCTAGATTTGGCTTTGGTCAGATCATGTTTTGCCACTAAATGAGCAAAATTAACGCAGTCGTTTGAAACAAGTATAGAAATAAAATGACTCATGATCATACCGTTGAGATATCAGCTTGTTTCATAATTTACATATTGGGATTTTTTTTAACCTGTACCGGGACAATCTGGTGACCTTTCTGAGCAATACCAGAGACAAGGCCCCTTCTCATGCCATGCACTCAAAATCACTGCTGGCTTAGGATTTCAGTGTTCATGTTTTTTGTATTACTTTGTCTTCCTGCTGAGTTTCCAGACTCAGGTCCCCACCCTCACTCTTGCAGTTTCTCTCCTGCGATGTTACTGCTTTTCCCCTTGCTTAAAGGTGTTCTCTTTCAGATTTCAGCCACTGCTTTTGTGTCAAATCTTTATGGGTATGGTGAGAGCAGTGTTATGTATATCCGCATTTGCTTTTGATTTTGCTTGTATATAGGTATATGTGCACATGTGTCCAAGACACAAAATATATGACAGTATGTTCTTGTTCACAAGCCCTTGAATATTGGGTCTCATGGCTATTTCTCTTTTTTTCTTTTTGTTTTTTTTTTTGAATCATTGAATATTAATGTGAATGTTTGACTTTAGATGTTGTTTCTCATGCATGCAAACTGATATTTATAAAACTTAATTTTTTTAACATCCAGATTCCACATGGGAGTTTCTCAGACTGATTCTTGACCTCTCAATGAAAGTATTGAAACAGGATGGGAAATATTTTACACAGGTATAGACTTCTGTTTTTTCTCCCAAAAAATACTCAATAAAATTTTACATTTTGTGCTTCAAACACCAAAATACTTAGACATTGACATAAAGACTAATGATAGCACTAACTATTTAGTTACTTGTCAAATGAAGACTAAATAAGGTTTAAAGGGACTGGGTATAGTACGACAATATGCTCTTCCAATGCTGGGACAGTACAACTACTGAAAACAATGGTGAGTGGGAGAGACTGGGACAAGTATATGCCAAAATCTTACATATTTTCAGTAATCGTATTGGTGGTGATGGCATTAGTATTGCTTTTCTTAGTTGTATTTGCAGTGTGGCATAAAGCCATTGAGCATTTATGCAATATTTTAATTCTATCCTCAGCATTCTCAGTGTGGAAGTAGGTAGTTGAAGATGTAATTATAAAAGTGGATAAATGAAACTGTTGTACTGAAAATTTTTTTTATGTCTGTCTGTGTTCTCAAGCAGTAAGTTTGTAAATAGCTGACCTGTCCCTTTTAGGGAATTAATGAGTTCTGTCCTGTCCTGTTGAGAGTTTCCCCCATGGCTCAGTGGTAAAGAATCCACCTGCAATGCAGAAGACATGGATTCCATCCCTGGGTCAGGAATATCCCCTGGAGGAGGAAATGGCAACCCACTCCAGTATTCTTGCCTGGGAAATCCCATGGACAGAGGAGCCTGGTGGGCGACAGTCCCTTGGGTCGCAGAGAGTCGGACATGGCTGAGCATCTAGGCAGGCATGCACCTTGTTCTGTTCTGTCCTGTTACCGTAACCTTCCGATTTATTAAATTTGGGCTTTGGCTGTAGAATGAGCTTCTGCCACCAGATGAAGACAGACTGTGATTTTTACCCCCTTCCCCCTCTTCACCCTCCTGAGAGTGTTTAGTAGAAAAGCCATCATAAACTGCAGTGGCTGCACTATGAGCTTTTGCCACAGAGGGAGACACAGACCGTGATATATATCTCCTCCCCCCGCCGCCCCCCATATTCTCTGGAGAGTCTTTAGTGGGAAAAAACCATCATAAACTGCAGTGGCTGCAGTATCAGCTGCTGACATCAGAGGGAGACATAGACCGTGATTTTCTTTTCTTGTTTTTTTTTTTTTTTTTGCCTTTGGGCCTCATCCTCTAGGAAAATTCATCAATATAATTTCATAAACTGCTCTGGCTGCAGTATCAGCTGCTGACATCAGAGGGAGACATAGACCGTGATTTTCTTTTCTTGTTTTTTTTGCCTTTGGGCCTCATCCTCTAGGAAAAGTCATCAATATAATTTCATAAACTGCTCTGGCTGCAGTATGAACTGCTGCCACCAGATGGAAGCAAATTGTATTTTCCTCATTTTCTAGGGTATTCTTAATTTTAAAAGAAGGTTTGAAGTCAGTATTTCCTGATACATAAAAATACATATATATATATATATATATATATATATATCTCTTACTTAAGTCCTTAACATTTTGGAAATAATGGCAAAAGCGGCTAATTGGTGATCAGTCTTTTTACTTGGTTGAAAAAGCCCTTGATTCATAAGCAGAAGATAAGCAGTATTGTACTCTGGTCCCTGTAATTAGTTCTTAAGCATTTTCAGGAGAACTCTACCTCTCCCTCCCACCCCCTGCAACTTTTTTTTTTTTTTTTTAAGCATTAGTATATTTAATGGACTTTTATTTTTGATCTTCCCCACCCAGGGATTGAACCTGGGTTTCCTGCATTGCAGGCAGATTCTTTACCATCTGAGCTACCAGGGAAGCCCAACTATATTTAAACGTCAAGAACTATGGGAAAATTCCTGATTTTATTCTTCTGAGGAGGCTTTTTTAAAGTAAGCCCTGGGGAGTTTATGAGGCCTGAGATTTATAATGCTGAAAACAAATTGGCAACTCCTTGAATTTGTTTCCAGCCGATCCTGTTTTCTTCCTCTTCCCCCTGCACAGAACACCCCTACAGGTGGCAGTTAATCTTTGATCATCTCATACTTGCTGAAAGTGTTGGCAAGCTTCAAGGGGAACAGACAACTGTCTACAAGTGGACTTTTATTTTTTGTAACCTCTGATGCTTAGGAATGATTTTTTTTATTTTATTTTTAACTTTACAATATTGTATTGGTTTTGCCATATATCAACATGAATCCGCCACAGGTATACACGTATTCCCCATCCTGAACCCTCCTCCCTCCCCGTACGAGGAATGATTTTTAAAAACACTTTATAATATTGACTTTTTAAAAGCCAGGTGTCCATAAACCATGGGCCATTTCTCACCCCTTGCTTGTTTTTTTGCTGTTTTCTTGACACACAGCCACGCCCATTCATTACACGGTGTCTGCGGCTGCTTTTGCACTACAGCAACATCTTGGAACAGTTGTGGTGAAGACTATATGATCTGCAAAGCTTAAAATATTTTCTCTCTGGCCCTTTGCAGAAATTTGCTTACCCCTGCTTTACAGGAACTCTACAGTGAAACCTGCTCAAACCAAGTGGCCTAATTCCTGTAAAAGCAACCCAAATTCAATGAGTTGGGTTTTCATAAGTGAATATTTCTCAAGCAGAGCATATATTGATAGAACTGGGTTCTTTTTATGTTTCTGCAAATAGAAATCCTGTGGGGCTTAAGTTGGGAAAGAAAGTGAGGCACTGGCATCTTTAATCAAAAGAGACTGAGAACAATTTGGATCTAATGCAAACCAGTCAGTTTGCAGTAGACAACAGATGCTCTTAGGAAGAAAGTGTGACTGGTGTCTTTTGTTGCAAATATTTGCCTGGTAGACTGCTTTCTCAGTGTGGACAACTAATAGAAGCACTTGCTTGACAGATCGTCACCGCACATTTGTTAACACTAAAGATCAGGCTTTGATCACCTGGCCTTTGCCAACCAACTTTTACTAAAAACCACCTTAAATACTCAAGGCTGTGCTGGTTTCTAAGAGTTATCCAAAAGATGTCTTAGGATGTGCTTCCCACCCCTGCATTCAGTATAGTTGGAAACTCAAGGCGATCTCATTTTATGATGCCTGGAATCCCATAGTATGTTGGGTGGTTCAGCATGCCATATGGACCACAGGGGCATAGGCCTGTGAAGAAGCAGTAGTTGGGTCAAGAGCCACAGCATGCTCTGACTAAGGATGCACTGATGGTATTGCCACAGTGGAACACTTCCCTTATGTAGCACATGGTATGCTCAGGAAATGCCCTTAATACACTCACACCCTGCTTCCCTTGGCCTGTAGCTTAGGAACAGAGGAAAGGTTAAAGATGGGACAAAAATGGTGTTTGGCTTGTTAACTTGGTGACTGACAAAAGCTAAACATCCCTGCCTAAAATTGCTTACATCACCATGGAGATTTTATGATGTCACTAATTTCACTGTGGCTGCTTGAAGACAGCCTTGTCTGTGGGCCACAAAGCTGGGGAAGTCCTCCTGGAATGTGCTGATTCATGGAGCCACATCTAGTGGGCCAGAGGGCAGAGAGTTGCTTTTGTGGAACTAAGAGGCAGATCCTGGGACTTGACTTCTGCCCCTCCACTCCCTATTAAAAAAGCTGTAGGTTATTTGAAAGTACAAATGCGTGTGTGACATTCATGTTAGTTATGATACAAAGATATGAGCCCCCCTCCGCGCCTCCCCCCACCCTCCACAGACCTCGATGTTACCAGTACGCTTGACACATCTACATTTCTCCATCAACCCCTCCCACCTTCTGGAAGTAACTTATTTAGAGTTTTTTTCCCCTCTGTTTTTGAGGTATTTCACATATGTGTGATTTCCTAAATCATCACATTAATTTTGCTTGTTTTAGAAGAGATAAAAATGGTGTCATTAAGGAAATAGTCTTTCAGACTTTGTTATATTACAGATATGACATAAACTCTTTGAAAGATACAAACAATATTAAAATCTATAAGGTAAAAAAGCAGGTGTCACCCAGAGCTAACATGGGGCAACAAGAACCTTGTAGAATGGAAGACGCTATATTGTGGTTTACCTCCCAGGTATGCCCCTGCCTTGCCATATTATTCTCTTCCTCTCCTCCTTAATAGGTGCTGAATTCTTTGCTATTAGCAATTTGTTATGTATCCCCTATATGTCTTAAGAACAGTATAGTTGCATTTAAATACACAGAAAGGTGAAATGTATCATGGTACTTTTTTTGGGTAGGCATCTATTTGTGGGGTTTTTCTTTCTTAAACTGCTTTTTGACCATTTGGGATAGAATAAATTGAAACTGTTCTGTTTACTTACTATATTCTTTGTAAGGAGGTCTTCCTGTATTCCGTCTATAAAGAGAGAGTATGGTGTCACTTTTAAGATGGCAAGGAAAAGCTTGAACTGTGAACCTTGGTGGTATTTCCATTCTATAGCTTCCCTAGTAGTGAGGTGTTCTAAAAACAACTGGGCAGTGTTTTCTATTTGTGCATCTTAAATTACACATGTGGTGTTTATATACTCTCATGGTGAACTTAATGTTGAAACCAAATTATATGCTGGTCAGAGGCACTTGGGCCAATTCCCACTGCAGGACCCTAGATGATGGGTTACTAAACAGGTTGGCACTGAAGTATGACGACATGCTGATCGAATGTGCTCAGTTAAAACTGCCCAGGCCAGCTCTCAGAATAGTCCTGTCTACCCACTTCCCCGTAGCTGGCTGGGTTTTTGATTTTGAAATGCCATCCTTAGGAATGCTTGTATCACAGGATGCTTTATTTGTGAATAATTTTCATCTTGGCTGTTTTGAGGTAAATTGATAATGAAGTTCTTATGAAGGAATGTTAGCACATATATTCTAGTCATCTTCCAAATGTTTAGAACTTCAGAGGTTAAAAGGACATAGTTTGCTCATCTTGTCTTCTAAATCTATTATGAGAAAATTGGGGGAAAATTGTGCTCAAACGATAAACTCTACCCCAGACCTACTTAATGAAAATCTGCAATGTAACAAGCCCCCTTATGATTCATATACACATTAAAAATTGAGAATTGCAGCTCTAGAATTAGGCAGATTCTGTATCCATTCACCAGCTCTCCTGGGTCTTGGCCACCACCATTTCTGATTCTCTTCACCATTTTTTTTAATAGTCATAGAGTGGCTGCTGCAGCTCCACATATCACATCTAAGTTGCAGGCTGGAAGAAAGTTGAAGGAGCAAGGTCACTGTTTATCCTTGATTTGTCTACAGTCAAATATCACTTATACATGGAATCTAAAAAATAGTACAAATGAATCTGTAAGAAACAGACTCACAGACATAGAAAACAAACTTATAGTTACCAAAGGTGAAAGGGGACCAAGAGGGATAAATTAGAAGGTTGGGATTAATAGATACAAACTACTATACATAAAATAGATAAACAACATATAGCAGAAGGAACTATATTCAGTATCTTTTAATAACCTACAATGGAAAATAATCTGGAAAGATGTGTATATATAGGTGTATGTATATATGTAGCTGAATCACTTTGGTGTACGGCTGAAACTAACAATGTTGTAAACCAACTATACTTCAATAATTAAGAAAAAGAACACATTTCAAAAAAAAAGTCTTTTCCAGCAGATTTATACTATATTTCATTGACCACTCCTACAAGCTGGGGAGACAAAAAAGAAATGGCAAGAAACGGAGAAAAATTAGAACAATGAAGTCAAGACGAAATGTTTGTAAACTAGGGAATACCTTTAGTGTGTATATCTGGAATTGACTTTTGTTGGAGAAAGCACAAGGGTGTGAAAGAAAGAGTTTGTGTCAACATCTTAGACTCTTAAGAGGGTTGTAGTTTAAGTCATTCTGAAAATCAAGAACATTATGTTTCTGATACTTCATCCTCAATACTGTAGTGACTTGAGGGAAAACTTATTTTGAATGGGTTATGTGTATGAATCTTTGCTAATTGCATGGTGTTGATACAATGACTGTCACTAATGAGAAATTGGTCTCACTGCTTTCTGTTGCTTCATCCTCGAATAATTTTAAATGGCTTGGTAAATGAAGTAGAAGGATAATGAGCTAATGGACCTATAAATAGAATGCAATGCAATTTGTGAAAGTACAGAAACCTTATCTCATTTTCAGAGATGAACTTTTATCTAAAGCTAGAATTGTTCTCATTTATTAGAGACCTTCCAATGATTGGGACCCTCTGTAGGACTTAAGATTCCTATTGTTTGCTTTTCTCTCTTTGATTTAGGGAAACTGTGTCAATTTGACAGAAGCCCTGTCGCTCTATGAAGAACAGCTGGGGCGCCTGTATTGTCCTGTGGAATTCTCGAAGGAGATCGTCTGTGTCCCTTCGTACTTGGAATTATATCCTTTGACCACATCATCGTGTTGCCCAGTCAGAACCCCCATGTAAAAACCATGCCCATTTACCAGTTTCAAGAAACAGAATTAGTTCTGTAGTATACAGAAGGCCCTGGTTTTCAGACTTGGCTGTATGTTGTAATCCCCTGGGCACTTGAAAACCATACAGATTCCTGGGTCCCAGCCTCAGATGCTGGGGTGTGGCCTGACACAGCCTCCCAGGTGGTTTGGATGGTATGGCACCACTGGTCCTCACAGTACCACCAGACCTGTGACATCACCTGGGAGCTAGTTAAACGGGCACATTCTTAAGCCCCACCCCAGCCTGCTGTCCAGTCAGAAACACTGGAGGCTGGGGCCGCATGACCTGTCTCAACCAGCCTGCCAGGGGATTGATGTGCACTTGAGAGCTTCAGAAAGCCACCCTAGCTGGAGCAGGCTGGCTGAAGAAGCTCATTGTCCTTTTACGTTTATATTATCCTACTTTAATATTAATTTCTACACTTGGCTTGATGCTGCTTTGCAGTAGAGATAGAGCTAAAAATAATGCCAGGCATCACAAAGTCAGTGTTGGTGTTCTTCATTTAGTTCCACTTCGTAAAGTCGGTCCAGAGAAATAAGAGAAGAACCTGGAGAAAAGGCAAACGAGAACATTGTCACTGGACTTTCATAGTGCATTTCTTCCTCCTAAAAACTGGACAGTGTTCTGCAGACCAAGCTTCCTCTCCCTGCCTGGCACCTTCATCAGGGTTGCTCTCCAGAGCATTCCGTGACAGTCAGATCTTTGTCTACATGCTCAAAGACTTGTGAAAGCAATTGATGACATCTGGAGAAAAGGTTTCCACCCTCTGGCTCCTCTCTGGTCCCTCATCCTTCCACCATTTTTTCCTTCTCTTCCTCGGTCCCTCTCCTCCCACCTCCGCCACCCTCCTCCCCCCACTCCCTCTGATGTTTCTCTCTCCTTCCCACCCTTCCTTCTCATATTAATTCCCTAAAACAGTTTAGAGTCTTTGGAAGCACAAGTGTTCTCTGAGAGAATATTTGTGTCCCTTTAACCTTTTCTCTGCTAAGCTCCCCCGTACCTTGCCCCAACGTCACAGATGGTGGGCATCTAGGCTGTGAAGTGACCTTGTCTCGGAGGCCTTCGCGTCATTACCACAGTGCTGTAAGCTGTGAAGTGCTCATTCATCTTCCAATCTGTAGGCCAGTAAACAAACTTTAAGTGATGCCTTCAATTACCTACTCTTATTCCTTGACTCCTTATCCAGGTGGGTATTTTACACTGTTTGGAAGAAAGCTAAACCTTGAAAATCAGTGTCCCCGTGTCATGTGTGCTGCAAATAGCCTTCCTGACCTTTCTATGCTGTACGTGAAATCGAAACAAGTCAGGCAATTGATTGTGAATTCCTTCACGTTTCCTGTTTTTAATTATTTTTTTAATTTAAAAATCAAATGGAAAAATGTATATTTTGATGAACTAGGATGATTAGACAGCACAGTGAAGGCTGCTAAATGCACTGAACCCCTAGAATGTGATTTTTGTTTTTGTTTCTCTTTTTCTGTGTGGGCTTTTTTGTTTTGTTTTGTTTTGTTTTCATTTTGGTAGACTTTGAATTTGAATTTGGTTGTTTGGAGGAGTGAACATCATTGTTTTCTTCTGGAGGGGAGTTCTTCATGGAGTTTCTTTCCCACCCAAATTGATATAGATATTAAAATTTGGTGCTTATGAGGAAAGACTTTAAAAATGATTAGCAACGCTTCAATTAAAGTTACAAATGAGAAATTTCATGTGTCTGTCGTTTTATTTCAGCCAGGTCCTCTCTTGCTCACTTCTGATCTCACAGAACAAAGGTGTCTCCTTGGTCTTTTTTTGGTTCAGTCCTATCGGTTGGTGCCATTTATCTCTATAATAGGATGGCCTTAGGGCCTTTTTTGAACAGTAGTAATGACTTCATTTACCACCTTGGTAAATGATACACAGCCTATTACATTCACCACTTCTTTATTATAAAATTGACCTGGAGGATGGGAAAAGATTTGGCCTTACTGTAAAGTTGCAAGTCAAAAGCTTATTTCTCTTAATAAGAGTTTCTCTTCCAACTCTTTATTGGTATATTAGATGTGAAAATAAAGATCACTGTGGATTGCTGCTGTGAACTTGTCTGAGGTTTTAGGCGCACAGATAGAGGGTAGTTTATGTAGATGCCCACAGCCACAGGAGCAACTTCAGCTCACCTACGGAAGTGCATGTCACTGCTGGGTAGTGTATGTGTGGGTCACAATTCACATAAAAAGGTAAGTTTATATTGACTCAGACTGTTAGACATCACTGGGTTATCCTGTTGTTTTTAAAAAAGTTTATGCCTTATCGAGGAAATGAGTTCATTTACGATGAATTTGTAGGAAGAAAACCATTAAATATACCCACTGTCTGTTCTGAGATAGAATTAGTGTCAGCCCATAATATTCTTCTGAGATAGGTTCATGGTATGAAACATATAATCTTTCAAAATGAGTATATGTCCACTTACTCTTTTTTGTGGGATTGGCATGGGAGAAAAAATAATGAACAAAAGCAGTTGGACTCATATGGGAACTAGATTGGCTTTCAGCAAATATTTTTCTTGTGCCTAGAGGTTAAAAATGGCATTGATATATAGACACTAGGAATCCTACTCACCGCCTTGCCTCCCCACCACCAACTTCCTCAGTCTTTCAAAGTCTCTCTACTGTGTAAGATTAAACAGTATGGTACTGTTTGAACACAGAGTGGGTAAATGGAAGTGGAGGTTTTGGGGTGTTTTTCTTCCTTTGAAAAATGAAAGCAAGTGTATCTGCTGTCTGGATATGGTGTTGTTAATATGTGATATAACTTTATACTTGAAGACTAGCTTGAGACTGAAGCTAAATCTGCTGATGTAGCAGGTCCTGCCAAGAGCTGAGAGTTAGGAACGAGATGGATCGGGTTGGAACAGACCATGGAAGATGTGTTCAGGAGAGACTAAGGGGTATGGTATGGGAGGAAGAAGGGAATGGAAAGAAAATTTTTGTTTCAGGTGATAATCATTAATTCTGAGCACAATCACTTCTTTCTAGTAGGGAAAGGATGTCTAGTGTTTTTTGAACATCTTTGTAACTGTTAAACGTATGCAAACTGAACTCTTGATAACTATCAACAACCGTCAGTTCTGCTGCATTTTAAGGAAATGTAAAATCTAAGCACTGCTATATTACTCTAATGGCTGTAGTGTTATTTACTGTTGTAGTCCCCTTTATCATCTAAAATAGAATATACTGTAATATATAGCTGCTTTTTAATTAAAGACAAGTGTGGCTGTAGTTTAAATTCTATTCAGCACATCAGCAGTTACTAAGAATTTGCTTATTAAAAGAAGAAATGCTGCCTTCTGACAGTCTGATTGGCTGTTTTAAAAACCTGATTAATGGTGATCCTACTGGGCTGGGGGAGGCTGGGTTGACACTGTTTCTACTGCGCAGAAGAAAAGTGTGCTGCTCTTCTCTGCAGTCGAACAGACGCCTTCTTGCTTAACTATTGCTGCCATAAGAGTTTGCATTTGTCTCAATAAATTGATCAATTTCATTGTTCTCATGACTCCTGGGATAGGGTAAGGGGTGTGTGTGTGTGTGCGCGTGCACGTGCGATGTATCATTGCTCTATGCCCAAGACTCTAGAGCAGTATTAATTGATGTGGTCCTTCAGCAGGTCATTATGTTCTATGCATATTGTTTCGTTTGCTTCAGCTGAAGTTTTTGCATTCCCAGCAAGACCACCTCAGTGAACGAAGCAGCATGTTGGTCTCCACCGCAGGGCATGGTCCTTCCCCAGTCTTGGAATAGCACTGTGAGTAGCACTGTTCTTGAGGCCAGGTGGGCAGCATTATTTAATTCAAGCTGCTACATGGCTTTGAGATAACACTTCACCTCCTTCTACATCACCCTGTTGCTGAATGTCTTTTCTACCGCACCATCTTTTACGGTGCTGTGCTTTGGGTCAGTACACAACTTTCCTTTACATTCTCTTGCTCAGTCTTAAAAATAGCTTTGTGAGCTTTGTGAATTGTGAATATCACTGAGTAGGCCAGTAGTCAAAATTTGAAATATACCCAGGGGTCTTGTGGCCAGTAACAATCTGAATTTAGGTTCCAGCGTTCTGAATTTGCTGTCGCAAGGCTCACATTAGGGGTCCTTAACCTTCCTCGTACCGTGGATTTCTCAGGCAGCCTGGTGAACCTGTGAACCCCTCCTCAGAAACAAGTTTTCTAATACATCAAGGAGATAAGATTACAAGGAAATACAATGTTGTTCAAAGACGTCTCATTTCATATTTCTGCTTTAATGACGTGTTACAAAGCTGGATCTAGTTGTGGGTCACATATTGTCATTTTGAAGCATAATGAGCATAAATAGAAGATCTCTGGCAACTGAAATGTGCAAAGAACGCATCTAACTTGTTGACAAAGTCATAGGTACTGTCAGTGCTAATATGGATTGTCACCTGTGCTCATGATTAAAGGAAATGCTCGATTTCAGTAGGAGATTAGTGAAAATATAGAAAGGTTTTCCCACCAAGTTTAGAGCCGCAAAGAATTCCATCCATAGATGCCAGGTTAAGCACCCCTGACCCATAGTTTTGGCTTCTACTGTTGGATTGTGTTTAGGCGGCGGGGAAGGGTAGCTGGGTCCCTTCTCCCTGCTGTCACAACCTCAGATCAACATTGGCAGATCAGTTGTTCTCAGTCAGAACCATTTACAATCTCAACTACCCAGGGCAATCATTCCACTGATTTATGCTTTACTCATTATTTCAAAAATGAGAAATTGAACATGGGCAAGAAATAGCCCAGTGCCCTTGGAAGGCTATTGGAGTACTCTTGGATGGGATCTCCCTGGGAAGTAAGATGATAAATGTGACTGGACAGGTAAGCTTATCTCCTGGATCTGGGGGTCCCAGTGATGCCCTGGCCATTTTGTTAATGTAGAGCACATCCCTGGGGAGCAGCCAGTCACGTGGTGGTCATTTTGATGAGTGATTGATTCCTTTCAGATGACGTACTGGGGAGTAGGGAACGTAACAATAAATGAGTCACGGAGTCTCCTGTTTGGACAGGAGCCCTCCAATATCCAGAGGGAGGTCTGGAGGGGTTGCCCCACCTCAGCCTAGAGATGGAGGCCCAAGATTGTAAAGATGGGCAAGGGGCAGTTGTTTGTTTGTAGATGTGGGCTTTGACGATGGACTTGTGAGACATCATTCCTGGCTCTGCCTATGAGGAAGTCCTTTTTTCTTGTTTTGGGCTTCCCATGTGGCTCAGCTAGTAAAGAATCTGCCTGCAATGTGGGAGACCTTGGTTCAGTCCCTGGTTTGGGAAGATCCCCTGGAGAAGGGAAAGGCTACCCACTTGAGTATTCTGGCCTGGAGAATTCCATGGACTGTATAGTCTGTGGGGTCACAAAGAGTCGGACACGACTGAGCGACTTTTTTTGTATGTTTGTTTTAGGGCTAAAATAGTCTTACATACTGGTTGATGATTACCTGGTAACTCAGGTTCTCAGTAAGGGATTCTGACAGCCCTGAGTTCACTGCAGAGGGATGGAAATGCTCCTGGGATGATATTCCATGTTCTCTGTTTTCTTGACGAGTCCGCCTTTGCCTGCTTTCAGATGTCTGAGTTCAATTTGATACATGAAATCACACCTCTGTCCTTCCTCCCAGCATTAAGGGGAGCTTTTGTCAACATATCCTGCGTCTGCTGCATGGTCCCTTAACACTCCGTATTTCTACTTTTTCTGCTCAGTCTTATTTAAGTTTTCATCCCTTATCTGTTGTCCATGTATATTTAAATGTTTAACGTCTGAAGGGATGGTGAGTCCCACTGGGAAAGAACACAGCTGAGCAGTGGTTTCTGACTCTTGTCAGGTGAGAGCTGGAGGCGTGGAAGTGAAGCGCAGTGGGGACGGGATGCAGGGCCTTCAGCCCAAGTCCAGGTGACAGATGGCTACAGTATAAGCTCCCAAGGCCATCACCCGGTACCTCTTGCTCAGCTTGTCTAATGCTTCGTGCATATGGTTACAGTGCACTGTGAAGGGAACTCTTAGAAGTGCATTTTCCCAGGGGAGCATAGAAGAAGCCGCGTGAAGAAGTTACACAGGTGGGTGTGTTCAAGAAGAGCAGCTGTGATGATAGAGGGAGAACACGCCGCACCTTCACGCGTAGCAGGAGCCATGGCCAACCTGCTCCGGCAGGGTGTGGTCTCAGCGTGAGTGAAGGGTCCTTTCACCAGGGGTTGTGTCTTCGGGGTTCCTTCTTGGCGCTCCCACAGACTGAAGATGAACAGGACTCGGAAAGGCATAGAGCACTCAGACCTGAAAACCAGAACACTGCGTAGGACCTGCGGCCGTTTGGATGTCAGGCATTGCTGTGAGTCTCTTATTTCCCGTTTGTCCTCCACTGTCAACTCTGTCCTTCTTGATCCTCTCTACCCTTGGTGACTCCCTATCCAGTGGCTGGAATTCTTACTCCAGCCCTCCACTTTGGTCCGGGTCAGCCTATAGGGGGCTGTGGCCTGGGTTTCAGGGCCCCAGTCAGCCAGACCACGAGACTCTGATCCTGGCTGCTTATGCATAGTTTGAGCCTGAACTTTGGCTCCCACTGGATAAACCCAGAAGGGTTTTTGCCCTAAAATAATTAAGCAGAATGATAAATTATAAACCATCAGAAAAAACTGAAAGTCATGAAGGGTATATGGAAAATAAATATACAAGTAAGTGGAGGTCACAAATATACTAACAGATGAGGCACTTACCATAGGAAGCTGGGAGTCAGCTCATTAAGGGAGAGGGAATGCTGGAATTGAAAAGAGCGTTTTGTAATCATCACAGTGAAGACTGGGCTAGGCAAGAACCATCCCCTGATGTAAAATCTGGGGGCAGATTTTGACAAGGAGCAGATTTATGTGGCTCTGTCTCCCCCAGACTGTTTATGAGTTGTGGATCCTGTTACCACGTGAACAAATTACCCTGAATTTAGTTCCTTAAATTAACAAATGTATCAGGTCACAAGTGTGCAAGGAGTCTTACTGGGCTCAGATCTGGGCACTGGCAGGACTTGGTTTCCTTGGGAGGCTCCAGGGGAGAATGTTTACTGTCTTTGGTAATTTTTAGAGGGCGCCTACATTCTTTGGCTTCTGCACCCTTCAGTGTCAAAGTCAGAGGCATAGTGTCCTCAAATCTCTCTGCTTCCATTGCCATGTTACCTTCTCTGACTCCTGCCCGGCTGCATCCCCGTAATAAAGCCCTATTGCAATTCCATTGGATGATTCATGATTCTCTTCCCCAATTCAAGCTCAACCACAGCTGTGAAGTCCCTTTTGTGATATAAGGTAACATCTAGGTTTCTTGGATTAGGATGTTGACGTCCACAGGCAGTCATTTTTCAGCTTACTACATGTTGCCAGAGAAAACTTCAGTGGAGACACTGGACCCTTTGATGAGGTGATCAGAATCAACAAGGGGCAGGTGAGAAGGCTAATCAGTACCTATGCAGCATTAGGTAAGAATGCTTCTAATGCTTCTGAATCTAATCATGATGAAATATTAGCTCCCAAATGAGAAATGTTCTCTTGTCAGAAGGCCTGTATCCTTTAAAAGTATCAATGTCAAAAGAGAGAAAGGCCATGAAAAGGTTTCCAGATTAAAGGAGGCTAAAGAGACAAGGCAACTAAATGCAGTATTTGACCCAACACTGGATCCTGTATTGGAGGAAAAATCATGTAGAGAACATTATTGTATCAATTGACAAATTGGTATAGGAATGGTACTTTTGATCAAGTATTGTTATACCAGTATTAAATTGACAAGTTCTTTTTGCAACTTTCCTGTACATTTGAAATGATTTCCAAGTAAAACATTATGTTAAATCTTAAAAAAAAAAAAAAAAGGAAATTTTCGATACAGTTGGTCTCCTGTCTGCCTGAAGGACATGACAGCAAGATTTCTGGACACAGTATCAGAAACCTAAGAAGACTGAGTCTCAAGGGCCCTGCATAGCACCCAAGTAAAGCAGGCTGTTAAGATCTAGCCCAGAAGACAGTAAAATGTGATGTTCGTGAGGCAGCAGAAGTGCTAGTGGCTATGTTAGGTCTTTCAGGCTGTTTGACTGCTACACAAAGATGTAACCGTACTTGCCAGGGCTCCCGCAGGAGATGACGAATGCTGGAGGGGGAGTGGAGCTCTGGCTGGGAGGTCCACTGCAGCGGGCTCCCCGTCTGCGCTCGGGTTCTTATGGCTCCCGCTGGCCTACAGACAAAAGGTCCCTGGCAGAGATCTTGCTTCAAAGACCCCACTGTTTCTTTGTCGTTAGATGTTTGTTCCTGAGCTTCTGCTAAGACATGAAGGGTCTGGAGGGCATGAAGGATTTTTTTTTTTTAAATCCATGTATGTGGCAGAAACAGGAATGGAGATCGAGAGTGGGTCTGAAGCCTTCTTTTTACTTAAGGGAAAAAGTCTCATTTTTTAAAAATTTGAAAATAGAGTCACATCAAAAACTATTCAGGGACTTCCCTTAAGACTCTGTGCTGCCACTGCAGGGGGCACGCACGTGTTCAGTCACTGGATGGGGATCTAGATCCCTCATGCCACATGGTGAGGCCAAAAATAAAAGCTCTATTCAGTTAGTTTCATAAGAAAACTGGTCGAGGGCTTTAAAAAGTTCAGCTGGAACTGTAGTTGTCTACTGTTTGTGTGTGTGCGTGCTAAGTTGTTTCAGTTGTGTCCCTCTTTGTGACCCTATGGACTATAGCCCACCAGGTTCCTCTGTCCATGGACTTCTCCAGGCAAGAAGACGAGTCGGTTGCCATGCCCTCCTCCAGGGGATCTTCCCGACCCAGGGATCAAACCTGTGTCTCCTGTGGCTCCTGCATTGCAGGAGGTTCTTTTCTGCTGAGTCCCTGGGCAAGCCCACCCTGCCATTTATAAACAGGAATAGAAAAACGAGGGCACTGCTTAGCAAACTTGAGTGTGAATAAGTACCCAGGGATCTCCTTAAAATACAGTTTAGTTCTGGAAGTCTGGGGCAGGGCCCGGGAGCCTGCATTTCTCACAGTCTAATCAGCTGATGCTGCCAATCTGTGGACCACACTGAGTGGTACTGACATCGAGAGCTGGTAGGTGGTAAATCAGCAAGGTGCGTGTCCTTGCAGAAAAACTCACAGAGTGCATAAACCACTGCTGAATTGAAATATGTTATATTAACATTGTTACACGTGGCCTCCAAAGCAATGGATATTGCCATGGTAATTGCTAAGATGAATTCCTGTTTGATTTCCAAGGGTTAGGAATATTCTCATGGACAGTGTTAAAAAGGCTGTTGGATAAAGCATTAATCTAGGGCTCAAGTTTAACTTCACAGTATTCCACAAAGGGCATTTATACCCCCAGCATTTGAAAAGTTACAAAACTGGCAGTGGATGGAGGCCAATTAGTGGAGAGTTTGAAGCAATGACCAGTGCAGATATTTTCAAGTTCTCCCTGCAGTTTCCCCCAGCCCACCTGGGCTCCTCGCAGTTTTGAAGAGATGTGGAGACCCTGTTCAAATGTGGAGACCCTGTTCTAGCTGTCCTGACAGCTAGAAGGTTCTAAACACAAAGATAAGGGATTATACTTTCTATTCAACTAAACATGCTACTTACTGAAGCCTAGATTGTGCTCTGATTTCATGGGCTTACTATTTCTGTGGAGAGTAAAACCAGAACAAATTTTAATTCGCACTTGGGTCTTTTGAAAGTTTGTTGAAAATAGAATGGAGAATACGGGGAAGGATGAAAGGTTACACGATTCAGTCTTGACATTGTACTTGAACAGCCTTCCGTGGGGGGAGTCCTAGAAGACAGTGTTTGGGATATATATTCAGAGCAGTGTATAGAAGAAAGAACATGGGGCAGCCCCTTAGGCAGCAGAGAAAAAGAAGCAGAAAACACCAGCCCAAAGCTACGGGGCACTATGAGGGCTGCTGGAAGTAGGTGGATGAAGGAGTGAGTGTAAACTGAAGGCTGTGAAGGAAGCACATGTGTTCCAGGTAAGGGATGAGCAGGGATAGAGATGATTTATAACTCACGGGCTTTATACAGCACCAAACATTTACAAAAAGACAGTGAAACAATACAGTTGACCCTTAAATAATGCAGATGTTAGGGCCATGAGGCCCTTCCTTCCAGTCTTAATTCTCCCCCACCAGAAAGATACCTGGAAGGGTGTTATGGCTTGAGTTGTGTCTCCCCAAAAGCCATGGAAGACCTAACCTTCAGTACCTGTGAACGTGACTGTATATGGAAATAGGGTCTTTGCAGAGGACCAAGTTAAGATGAGATCACTAGGATGGGCCCTTATCCTGTGACTAGTATCCTTATAAGAAGGGGAAATTTGGACCCAGAAACACATATGATGTGAAGACACAGGGAGAACACCAT
Source organism: Bubalus bubalis (assembly GCF_019923935.1). Classification (NCBI taxonomy): domain Eukaryota; kingdom Metazoa; phylum Chordata; class Mammalia; order Artiodactyla; family Bovidae; genus Bubalus; species Bubalus bubalis. The sequence goes on from NC_059181.1 coordinate 20,619,636, forward strand.
TCTATGGGCCTAAGGAGAAAAGCAAAGACCTACCTGATTCCCTCTCAAAGCCAACACCTTGATTTCTTTCATTTATGAATTGAAGTATACTTGCTCTACAGTCCTGTATGTCACAGGTGTGCAGTGTGGTGGTTCACGACTTGTAAAGGCTATACTCCATTTATAGTTATTATAGTAGCTCTATTCCTCATGTTGTACAACACACACACACACACACATACACCACACTTAGATTGCTGCCATATCTTGGCAATAGTAAATAATGCCACTATGAACATTGGAGTGTGTGTATTTTTGAAATTAGAGTTTTTGTTCTTTTTGGATATATACCCCGGAGTGGAATTGCTGGGTCATATGGTAGTTTTATATTTAGTTTTTTGAGGAACCTCCATACTCTTTTCCATAGTGGTTGCACAAATTTTCATTCCTACCAACAGCGTAAAACATTTCCCTTTTCTCCACATCCTCACCAACATTTGTTATTTCCAACATCTTGCTTTTTAAAAAAATTCAAGTATAGTTGATTTACAATGTTGTGTTAATTCTGTACAGCAAAATGACTCATTTATACATATATTTATATATTCTTTTCATATTCTTTTCCATTATGGTTTGTCATAGAATATTGAATATAATTCCCTGTGTCATACAGTATGACCTTGTTTTTTATCCATCCTATATGTAATAGTTTGCCTCTGCTAATCCCAAACCCCTATTCCTTCCCTCCCCTACCCATCCCACTTTGCAACCACAAGTCTGTGGTTTCCTTTCTTTAGTAGATAAATTGCTGATATGTATCGTGTTTTAGATTCCACATTATAAATGATATAATATGGTATTTGTCTTTCTCTTTCTGACTTGTTTCACTTAGTATGATAATCTCTAAATCCACCCATGTTGCTGCAAATGGCATTATTTCATTTTTTGTGGCTGAGTAATACTCCATTGTGTCTTTGTGGCTGAGTAATATTCCATTTTGTGTGTGTGTATATATATATATATATATATATATGTATGTATATACACACACACACACACATATATATAATATTTCCTCTATCCATTCATCTGTCAATGAAAATTTAGATTATTTCCATGTCTTGGCTATTGTACATACTGCTGCCATGAGAATAGGTGTGCATGTATCCTTTTGAATTATAGTTTTGTCTGAGTATATTGAGTGGGATTGTTGGATCATATGGCATCTCTCTTTTTAGGATTTTATTATTATTATAACTTCTGTTCTGAACTATTTAAGAGTAAATTGCAGGCATGATGTCCCTTAACTCCTAAATACCTCACTAACTATTGTCTAAGAACAAGGACATTCACTTTCATAACCAGGATACAATGATAAAAACCAAGAAACTTAACTTTGTTACAATCTAATGTAATGTATGGATTTATTTAAATTCTGTCAGTGGTCTCTCTCAATAATGGAAGTTTTCATATTTTTTTTCTTATTCAGACCAGAGATGATGTCCTATTAGCAAAGTCTAATAACTAAAGTCTTTGAAGCAAATAATCAAATGCACTAATAGGTACCTCGTAAGCAAAATAATACTGTGAATTTCCCAGACACCCTACATTGGGATGAGATGTCAGAGTCTGTGGCTTCCTGGAATGAACATTGTTTTGGAAACTTAGGCAAAGTGCCATTTGGAGAACATGCTGCTGCTAAGTTGCTTCAGTCATGTCAGACTCTGTGTGACCCCACAGACGGCAGCCCACCAGGCTCCCCCGTCCCTGGGATTCTCCAGGCAAGAACACTGGAGTGGGTTGCCATTTCCTTCTCCAATGCATGAAAGTGAAATGTGAAAGTGAAGTCCGACCCTCAGTGACCCCATGGACTGCAGCCTACCAGGCTCCTCTGTCCATGGGATTTTCCAGGCAAGAGTACTTGCCTTGGAGAACATACTCTTCTGGTAATTAGGGAGCCTAAAAACACAAGACTGAACTCTATTTTCTCCTTGAACATGGAAGTCAAACGTTAGAAGCATTCTTCCTTCTCTCCTTGATTTTAGTGTATTACAAGGTTGACTTGGGAAACCATACTAATTTTCCAGACATAAAGTTGGTAGTGCTTTACACATACTTAGTGATGTTACAGTTTACTCATCACATTCAGGACAAGCCATGCCAACTCCTGCAAATACTATTTACTCATGGGATGCAGGATGTAAAAGTGGACCCAGACCACTGGATTCATATCTTAGCTCTGTCATGTCCTGGCTCTGAGACCTTGGCCCTCTGTGCATCTGTGAAATAGTGATAATAACGACTGTTTTGTCTTTTTCCATTTGTGCTTGTATAATAATACCAGGGGCTTCCCTGGTGGCTCAGACGGTAAAGCATCTGCCTGCAATGCAGGAGACCTGGGTTCGATTCCTGGGTCGGGAAGATCCCCTGGAGAAGGAAATGGCAATCCACTCCAGCACTCTTGCCTGGAAAATCCCATGGACGGAGGAGCCTGATAGGCTACAGTCCATGGGGTCGCAAAGACTCGGACACGACTGAGCGACTTCTTTCACTTTTCAATAATACCATGAACTGGGTGACATATAAACAACAGAAATTTATTTCTCATACTTCTTTTTTCCTTTTATTTTTTTTTCTTTAATCCTTTTTTTTTTTAAAAAACAACTATTTTGTATTGGAGTATAGCTGATTAACAATGTTGTGGTAGTTTCAGATGGACAGCAAAGGGACTCAGCCATACATATACATGGATGAATGGATATATGTATCCATTCTCCCTGAAATCCCCCTCCCATCCAGGCTGCCACATAACACTGAGTTCCATGTGCTGCAGTAGACCCTGTTGGTATTTCTCACGCTGCTGGAATCTGTGAAGCCTAGATGTTGTGCCAGCAGGTTTGGCATCTGGTGAAGACCCTCTTCTTTATTGATGACTGTCTTCATTCTGTGCCTTCATGTGGCAGATGGGTTAAGGGAGCTCTCCAGAGTCTGTTTTATAAGGGCACTAATCCTATTCATGGGGGCTTTACCCTTGTGACCTAGTCACCTCCCAAGGGCCTCACCTCCTCATACCATCTCACTGGGGATTAGGATTTCAACATGGACTCGGTGGGGGGCAGGGGCACGTAAACTTTCAGTCTACAGCAACCTTTTTCTGGATCATCAGGAGGATCAAATAAAAGAATCCATGCTCAGAGTGGTGCCTGGTACAGACTAAGTGCTCAAATGTTAGCTTTTATTATTTACTAGCAAGTATCAGGTTTCAGAAATGAATTCTGCAAAATCAGAATTTACGCTAATACAACCAAACTGCCCCCTATATTAAGCTTCCGCCGCTTTTAAAAGAAATCAGATGATGGAACATTCCCATGTTTGCTTCTCCAGGCTTCAGCTTTATTAGATGCTGCCAAATTGCTTTCCAAGCTGGGGTCCCCGTTTACACACAACCAGGGCATGGGAGTTGCTTCATTGCCAGGACTTGGCTGTATTAGACTTTTAAGTTTTTGCCAGTCTGGAGGTGTGAACTGGTAATTTACTGTGATTTATATTTTCATTCACCTGATTAGGAATGAAGTTGGGCACATTTTTATAAGTTAATTGTCGAGCCAATGTTCCCTCTTTAGAAAAATGTCTCTCTTCTGTCCATTGGCTATTGGGTTTTTATTTTCTTATTGATGTATTATGCTTACATCTTTGAGATAATAATCCTGTATTGTTTATATTATTATAAGCATCTACTCTCAATCTGCCCTTGTCAAATCTTTTAAGGTGCCCTTTGTTTTTAATTACATGTTATAATCATCAGGAGACTAGCTTTGGCTATGCTTGGTCTTTTTGTTTATTAATGGTATTTTCTGATGCACATTTTTTATTTGAGTGCAATAAAATTTGTCAGTCTCTTTCCTTTATGGTTTCTGTTTATTGTATTTTTTAAAAGAAACATTTCCCTAGTTTGATTTTCTCATATATATACATTTTTTCCAGTGTTTTAATTTTTGCTTTTCATAATTAGGTCTTTCATTCATCTGGCATTCCCCACCCCCCCCCTTTTTTTTTGTAGGATGTGAGGAGGGTTTTTTGTTTTGGTTTTGTGTTTTTGGTATGCTATGAATTGTGAAGTTATTTTTTTCCATTGTGGTCACCGCTTGTCCCAGTACCCTTGATTAAATTGTCTATTCATTCCCCAGTGATTTGAAATGCATTAAGTTATTCGTTTATTCATAAGCCTGTCTCTTGGTCCAACAGCTTTTTTGGACTTTGAGAAAGTGATAGTTGGTGGGGCTATGCCAGAAATGTACTTTAAAAAGATATACAGATGGCCACAGAATGCCAGTGGATTGTATTTCATTCTAGAATATTTCCAAAAGGAAAAATATGTTGAGCAGAGTCTAGATGAATTTTTTTATGATGGTCCACTATACAATTTATTTTTAAATATTAAACATATAAATGAACAGGTAAGTTATGTGGGGCCGGTTATAAGCTAAATAACTGGATTATAGCAAATTACCAAAGATGCTCTGAATAAAGTATTTTATCAAATGTGGTAGTTATACCTGAGATTATTACGTTTGTGGAGAGAACAAACTTAATAATGAAATCTACCAAAAAGAAGCTGCATCTTGGGAAGAATTCAAATGCTTGTAAATGTGTTAAGGCCTTTATTCATACTTGATAACCTGTCTATTCCCAAAGGAGATCAGAGGCTGCTGACAGTTTTAAAACACGTTTAAAAGAGAATAGCTGTGGGAATTTCCTGGTGCTCCATTGTTTAGAACTCTGCACTTCCACTGCAGGGGGCACAGGCTCCATCCCTGGTTGGAGAACTAAGATCTCACAAGCCAAAAGAAGAAAAAAAGAAGGTAGCTGAAAGTAGAGGAGATGGACGGCATCAGCTGCCAGATTGTGTTGACCAGTTACTGCAGTGCTGCTCAGAATGATTCCCTTCTAAGCATTTCCAGGATCTAATGTATTTTCAATTTTGCCTCTGAAAAATAAGCTTGGATTAAGTGCAGTGTTCTTAAAGCATAGCCGAAGCTAGTCTCCTGATGATTATAAAATATAATTGAAACAAAGTACACTTGAAAAAGATTTCACAAGGGCATGTTGCATCAGTCTTTGTCTTTGCCACTAAGTTCTGAGAGTTATCTGTATATCATTCCCTACCTGGTGAGATTTCAATGAACTCATCCAGGATCTTATAGTGAGACTTTCTAATGTTAAATTCTAAACTTTATAGTGGTGATGCACTGGGTTAACTCACTTCAGTGGGGAACTGATTCTGATACTCTTTATGCCAGAATAACTCTCAATACCGTGTAGTTCAGGAGGGCAACAAGGTGATCGTTTGTTTATTCAGTAACATTAGGGTACTTCCATGGATCAGGCCCTCGTGGAGTACCTAGCAAACCAAGATGATTGAAGACCCTCAAAACTGTCTCCCAGTCTGCTTGGGAAGACTAACTCACAGACATAAAATAATGGGCTGGTGTCTCTGGATCTTGCGAGTGCCCCGTGGACATTTGAAACAATGCAAGTAACAATCTAAAATGGTCTGAAAGGGACGGAGGAAGGAGGGAGGGAGTGTTTTTTAGCACCGGAACGGAAACTCTGATGGTTAGGTGGACGATACAGTGAAGGGATAGCTGTATATTTTCCAGGTTTCTTTCTTTTTCTTTTTTTATTCATCATCATTTCAGATAGAAATGTTTAAGGGAAACAGCAGGGAAGGGCTGCCAGGAACCTAGCAATTTGGTTTACCAAGATCATTATATTTAGTACTTTAATGTCTAGCTTTTGAGGTGGGGGTGAGGGGTGTTGAATTTAAGAAAAAGTAAACAGTTGTTCTTAATTATACCATACCACGGGACTTGGTGTGCTAGCTTCAAACAAAAATAATCCAGCGTTTCACCATTACAGGAACATCAGTGATTAAACTGAATCGATCGTCTGACTGGTTACGATTGAGAGTTATTACAGTTAAATAATGCTAAGCCTTTGAGATGAGCAGTAAATTCCAAGTGGAATTCATGGCTAATAATATCAGCAAGGCAGTCTACTGTGTAATGTCGTATTTATCACCTCCTTAGGAAGACAAATGATCTTTCCTCTTGGTATAATGTATTACATTTTTGAAATTCATATATCACCTGATGAATTTTATACAATACTGACACAATAAAATGTTCCTAGAATTTGACACATTGAAAAACACTGTCTACTTAAACAAATGAACTTGCATACATTATTTACGAACATCTAACTGAGGTCTTTTCCTTTTGGCTTTAGCTGTCAAGGCCCTCAGTTGCAGTAGGTAGATCATTCCCAACACCTGAGCTCTATATTTCTCTTCTTTAAAAAAAAAATTCTTATAGTTTAAATCTATTGGGATAGGTTGGATGTGAAAGGATTTAAATTGTAGGCTGTGTGATAAGGGCTACGTTTTTTCCCTGGGAACTGGTAAAGAGGGGACCTGCCCTGGGTTGTGCTTTCAAGAGGGTTTCCCTCTGGCTCTCCTCCAGTTGTGCCTCTCGCCACCAGAGACAGGCCCAAAGTGCCGGGGGCTGCACCTCTGTCCTCTTCTAGAACACAGTTTGTATCCCTGAGACTTGAAAGTTCCTGTCCAAACTGCTCAGCATCCACTTCCAGGGCCCATAGGGGTCTCCTCGGTTTATCATCCCAGAGCCTGATGGATGATGGAAGACTGCCTACACCCAGGGGGCTGCTGGGCTAGGGGAAGGGAGCAGAGAAAAGGGGGTGCCAACATGGTTTTACATGGAATGTCACAGAACTTGTGGATCTTGATTGGAACGTGGGTTTCCAGGTGGCTAAGAGTTATATTTACAAGTTAGGAGTCCAGACAGAGGATGAGATGGTTGGATGGCATCACCAACTCAAAGGACGTGAGTTTGAGCAAGCTCCAGGAGTTGGTGATGGACAGGGAGGCCTGGTGTGCTATAGTCCATGGGGTCGCAAAGAGTTGAACACGACTGAGTGACTGAACTGAACTAGGAGTCTAGAATATAAATACTTGATTTAACAGTTTGCAGCCTGGTTTCTGGCTTTAAGTGACATGTGCATAGATCTGCATTTGTGCTCTTGTCTCACAATTTAATGTAGAAATGAGCTTGAGGAAATGTATTATAATTTTTTAAAAATACGGACAGTGAGTACTCATTATGTTTGGGGATAATGGCAAATATTCTGTCAAGCGAGCTCTTTTTGGAGTAAAAGACTTTCAAATGCATTACAAAGCTAAAAATCAGTTGAAATGTCAAAATCTCGTCTTAGTTCCTTTTCTCCATTTGTAGAAGACGTGTGCACCCAACATTTTTTTTTTTTCCCACTGAAAATTCTATTGACAGAAAGTTCTAGAGAACAGGGATATGTCTTCTTCTGATAAAAAACCGGGCTCAGTGCACCCAGAGAGCACTTAACCTTAAGGAATCCAATGGTGAGTTATAGCAGAGGAGACATGAACAGACATGTTGGCCACTGTCTTGAAAGAAGTGGTTTGCCTCTTGTCCTTGATTGTTTCTAGTAACTTCAGAGAACGGCTCTGCTGTTTCTCCTCTCTAGTCCGTTTTCTTCATCCAGCTGCAAAATCACATTCTGAATCTCGTCTTTTCATGCTGACTTCTGTCATCTCATTGGGATTTCAGTTGTGTTCAACCTGCAATTTTTATTGCTTCCTCCTTCTGGTCCTGGGGTGAAAAGATGTCCAGATCATGATCTCAGCCCTCAAGCAGCTCAAAGAGGAAGCAGACAGGTGTGTGTTCTCACCTGGATGCTCTGACCACCAGGGTCTGTGATGGAGAGAAGAGACCAGAGAAGAGGGACATTGTTGTGGTTTCAATTTGCATTTCCTTCAGGACTAATGAAGTTGAGCCCCTTTTCACGTATTTATCAGTTCCTTGGGTAACCTCCTTTTGAAGTGTCTGTTCAAGTCTTTGGTCCACTTTTTCTCTTGGGTGATCTGTCTTATTGCTTTGTGCATTTTCTATATGTATTGGTATGTGAAGGAAAAGCTCCATTTTGACATAGCTTCCAGGCAGAGAGAAAATCATTAGCGCTGCCTTTGGCAGACTGATTTGTGTATCTTGTGTTGGGGAAGAGCGGGAGTTGGTGTGACTCTGAGATCACGGATGAGGAAGGGAGCCAGGCTGATGGTCTGCTGGTAAGCAAATCACTCTACGCTTCTTGGGAAGTAGCTGCTGCCTGAGCTCTCGCTGTCTTCCCTGCATTGGTCCCCTCACTTTCTGTCCCTCCCCTCCCCACCTCTCCCCTCCCCTCCCCACTTTGGTTCCATTCCCTTTCCTTTTCCTTCTTGTATTTTCCATTCCATTCTTTCATCTTTCCTTCCTCCTCCCCTCCTCGAACAAACCTGTCTGAATAGGCATAGATAGTCCTGAATAAGAATTGAAAAAAGGAACAATAGGAAACATCTACAGGTATATCTGTGGGTGACAAAACATACAGAATACTGAGAAGCACAGCAATAATAATGCCTAACATTTCTTCAGGCACTGTTTTAAGCTCCTCATCTTAAAAAGAAACAAAACACCCTATACGAGATAGACTATTATTATCTCCATTTGTCAGATGGCAAAATTGAGACCCTGAGAGATGAGGCTCTTTCCTTCACTCTGGGTATTTCAAACAGAGTGTATTTAATGCTGGGAATTGGTTCCAACTGGAACCAACTGGCAGAAGGAGTGAAGAGGGGGTGATGCTACCCAGAGTTCAGTAACTGCAGAAAGCTGCTGCTGCTACTGCCACCTAAGGGGGAAAGGAGCCGACCCTGAGCACACTCACCCCGTGGTGGCTGCTGCTAAGTGGGACTCCAGGAGGCACAGTCCCACACACTGCTGCTGCTGTCACCTCTGGCCCTGCTCCTGCTGGAGCCAAGGGCAGAACCAGGGGCAGCAAGCAAAAACCACAGGAGGCTTCTACCAACCTGCTGCTCTCCAATGGCCCACGGATATCCCTACTGGCAAGGGAGCTTGGCAAGTGAGCTGGTGGGCCTCACATTAAACATGCCAGAAGGTCTGAGTGGGGCCGAGAGTCAAAGCATATCCTCCATGCACAGTATTGCACAGGATGTGGATACGGGAAGGAGAAAAGCTTATTTCATTGAATCTAAAATACAGTTGATTGAAGATGTACCACAATACTGTGTACCATTAAGAAAGACAAACTGTCAACTTACACCACACCACCAGTTGTAAGGTACACCCTACTTCTAGAGACATTAAAGCTTGCAAAAAGCCCCTCTTAAAATTGATGTATTCACCTGTAAATACCTGTATTATAAATAATAAATAATAAATGCCTGTATTCACCTTATTGTTGTTTAGTTGCTCAGTTATGTCTGACTCTTTGGGACCCTATGGACTGTAGCCCACCAGGCTCCTCTGCCTATGGAATTCTCCAGGCAAGAATACTGGAGTGGGTTGCCATTTCCTCCTCCAGGGGATCTTCCCGACCAAGGGATCAAACCCTCATCTCCCACTTGGCAGGTGGATTCTTTACCACTGAGCCTCCTGGGAAGCCTACATTCACCTTACATGTCGTCTAATGTGGTGAATTCCTCTAGAGATGATCGTAATAGAATCTGAATGATATGACAGGTTGCCTGTGACCTTGAGAGGAAGAGGGGTCTAGGAGGACTTCCTGAGGAGGCAAAGTTTGAGCTGAGTCTTAGAAGATGAATCTGAGTTTTCCTGAGGAAATGATTTTCTAGGCAAAAGGAGAAATCTTTTCTAAGACACAGAGGCTAGGTGAAGTTTAGCATGTTTGGAAACTTGAAGAGGTTTAGAATGATTGGTGTGTAGGGTGTAAGATGAGGAGCTGTCGGTCCAGTGAAGAGGGCATGGGTTCAATCACGTAGGACCTCCACATGAAGCATTTTGACATTTTCCTAAAAGCCACTGGCAGCCACTGAAGAGTTTTAAGTATCATCAAAAGTCCACTTGAAATTTGACTCAGGACTGCAATTCAGTTGGTTCATACCCTTGTGGCTGCAGCTGTTGTTAAATATTGAAGCCCCTCCTTACTTTGCTGTGGCTGGCTGCAGCTCTGGGCCCCCTGCAGCCTCGTCCACCCCACCCTGCTCCTGGGACCCTCGAGATCCAGCAACTAGACGTCGTGCCTGCTAAGCTGCTTATTCCCTGGTGTTGCTGCCTCGGCATCCATTTTGTTTGGCCAAGCAGCCTATGGGGACCTTGAACTGAAACTCGCCTCTCTTACAAGTGCATGTCCTAGATCAGGGGTCCCCCACCTCCAGGCCATGGTCCGGTACCTCCTATCAGATCAGCAGCAGCGTTAGATTAAAGTGCACAGTCAATGTAATGCACTTGCTCAGCTGCTGCTAAGTCGCTTCAGTCGTGTCCGACTCTGTGCGACCCCAGAGATGGCAGCCACCAGGCTCCCCTGTCCCTGGGATTCTCCAGGTAAGAACACTGGAGTGGGCTGCCATTTCCTTCTCCAATGCATGAAAGTGAAAAGTGAAAGTGAAGTTGCTCAGTCGTGTCCGACCCTCGGTGACCCCATGGACTGCAGCCTACCAGGCTCCTCCATCCATGGGATTTTCTAGGCAAAGTACTGGAGTGGGGTGCCAAATCCTCCCAAAACCATCCCCTCACCCCTGGTCCATGGAAAAACTGTGTCCCACGAAATCCATCCCTGATGCCTGAAAGGTTGGGGACTGCTGTCCTAGAGAACAGCCCACAGCAGCCCTTGTGATTGTTTCCCCTGCTCCCAGATTCAGCCCCCTTGGTTGACTCTTAGATAAGACCCCTGTGGAGCTGACCACAGTCCTCTTTTTGCTTTGAATTGATCCGTCTGGCCTTACTCGGGAACCCCAAAGCACTCCACCCCAGGACGCTAAGAGAGGCCTGTGCCCCAGGTCGCACCTCTTTGTCTGCACTCTGCCTTCACCTTCCAGTGTGGTGTGCCCTGTACTTCCTCTTGTGGTCTTTTGTTGAAAAAGGATCACCATCCGGTACCCTGTGCTCTACTTCACAACTGTTCATTTAACGAAATGGCAACAGCTTGCCACAGCAGGGGCCAGTGAGACTGGCCCCAGCCCCTGGTGAATGCCATGCCATACTGGTTGTTAGATATTCTGAATGTCATCCTTGGTTTCAGTACATAAGTTTAATGTTTAGTTTTGCTAGTTCTTGAGTTTACCTTACTACACTGTAAAGAGATTCAGTGGTTTCTCTAAGCCACTGGTTCTCAAAATGTGGTCCTCAGACCAGCAGTAGTAGCATCACCTAGGAGCTTTTTCCCTGGAGGAGGGTACAGCAACCCACTCCAGTATTCTTGACTTGTGAATCATGTGGACAGCGGAGCCTGGTGGGCAATAGTCCATAGGGTCACAAAGAGTCAGACACGACTGAGGCAACTTAGCATGAATGCACGCATGAGCTTGTTAGAAATGCAGATTTCCAACCTACTGGATCAGATACCCTAGGGATAGAGCCTAGCCCTCTAGAAGATTCTCGTGCCTTGCTTCTCTATATGCCTCTTGCCTTCAGAAACAGATCTGAGTAAGCTATCCTTGAACAGTTGGCTATATTTAAAGATGTTAGTAGTCTAACTGAGGGGTCAGGATGGGCCTGATCAATTTGAGGATGTAGTAGGTAAGTACTAGTTGGATGAATAGTCACTACGTTTTAATAGAAATTTTATGCAGTAGAGTGCTCTGGAAAAAAAAAATCTCATGGGTTTTGTAGACATTAATCTTGTTCTTTTCTATATTTTATGATTTTTGACATCTTCAGGCCTTTTGGAAGCAGTGGGGTGGCCCCTCGAAGGTTTAGCTAATAGTGAGTGACTTGCCTTATACCTTGCCTCTGAAATGCAAAGCAACCAATCCTAAGTCCATGCCCCCAACCTGCCTCTTTTGATCAGGCTTATGCAGTGTCCAGGACCGTATCCCCCTGCCCTGATCATCCCAGGGCTAGGTACTGGGCAACTGGAGACCGCTCTGGTAGACCAGAGCCTGCTGAAATTATTCACATTCTAAACCTGTTCAGTTACTTACCCAGGCTCGCCCATTTCTTCCCTTTTGCTCATACTTTCCCCTCTCCCCTCTTGCTGTCCGACCAACCCTGGTGCTTCCCCATGTCCCTTTGTCAACCTAAAAAGATGCACAACTTGAGAGTTGCAAGTTAAGTTTTATTTGGGGCAACATGAGGACCGCAGCCCAGGACACAGCATCTCAGATAGCTCCAAGAGACTGCTCCAAAGTGGCAGTGGGGGAAGGTCAATATATAAGATTTTGGTGAAGGGAGTTCAGTACCATTAAGCACTCATTTTACAAAAGCTTTCTTGTTAGTCATGAGGATGTGATGTCACCATGAAGGGATTTAGTGCTTCTCTAGATGCAAGGATTGAGATCATAAAATCTGTTCCTAAAAACATCCAACTATCTGAGGACCTGTCCCACCAGGTTCCATAGAACACAGAGTGCCTCACTCCACCCTGAACTCCCTCAGGGATTGTTGAAGGTCAACAGGTATAGCAGCATGGGGTTCAGTCTCTGTAGATGCAGATGGCAAATGCCTTTGTTGTTCAGTCATTGGCAGTGCTCTTGGTAAGTGCCAATTTGTAGCTGACACCTTCCTCTTGAAAACTGTAATACTCTTCTTTTGAAGCCTGTCTTTGTGTCTGTCATTTTATCATGCCTGTTTAGAACGAATCCTGGGTACCTCTCAAAACAGGAGCCACGTAGATATGAGTTCCAACTGGGCCCTGTCCTTTACCCACCAGGTGACCTTGGGAATATTACTTATCCTCTGCCAGCTTCAGTGTCGTTTTCTGTAAAACCTGGGAAAAGATTCCTGTATCCTAGAACTGCTGGAAGGACCAATGATAATATGCATAAAGTGGGGGCATCCTGAAGAAATAGAAGATGTATGGCCCAGGAGGTGAGAAAATCAGGGAATAAAAAGCCCCCTTTAGGCTCAGAAGTAAACAAGTACAATTCATGGCTAGATACCTTTCAAATTTATATATCTTTCCTAACGTTCAGTTACTAGCAGCAGGAAATCAGGAGATATTTTATGTATTGTTATTTTTGTTCCCCAACTCAAAAGTTTTTTCCCCCATATTAAATTATGGCTGCTTTTCCTATTAAGGAAATAAAACCTCATGTCTTTTAAACAAGAGAATTAGAGGAAGCATAGTTTATGGCTTTTCCTCAGCTCAAGTGTCATTTTGACATGCTACACCTAACTGTGCTAATTACCTGAGGTAGATAAACAAATTTATCAGGTAGCATGGCACAGAGTAAAGAGGTTGGAATTTGAAACCCCTCAGGCCCTAAGATAAATATCTGCTTTGTGACCATGGCAAATCACTTACTAGCTCCAAACTTCAGTTTCCTCATCTGTAAAAGGAGACAGAACACCTAGCTAAGACAGAGGTTTTAACAGATCAGATATAATATAAGTAATGAGTCTCATTAGTGGAAGGCCTGGATCTTGAACCCTCCATAGTCTGATGGACCTGCCAACAAATAACAGAGCCCGCCACAGCTCCCAGCCCTGCGTTTTCAGTGTTTCTCTCTCCCTCTTTTCCCTTCACTCACTCCCTCCTCCTTCCAGGGAATGGATGAGTACATTTTTCAGGATTTGAATCATTTCCTTCCCTCTCACTGAAATTGTGGCCCACGTGGGATTTTACTGCCAGAAACAGAAGACCCCAAACATCCAAGTAATGGCCAGATGCACTCATGTCTAGCATAAAGACTTGCCTCAGTTGTCTTCCAGGCCACTGGGGTTGGGCTGAGATTGCCAGATTCATGTCTCTGGATAAACAGTCTCACCTGTGAGTTCTGTAGGCAGAGATGCGAATGCCCAGGCAAGTCCCCTCTTGGGGTGGGGTCTGGCCTATTTGAAAGCCTTCCTTTTTTCCCTAAGCTGTCCAGTCTTGCAGGTCCTCCTTCTGGAAGTCTTCCCAACACATCTACTGCTCATAGATTTCTACTTCTCTAGACACTTGCTAGCCTGTAGTGTTCTGTAATTAAGTTGCCATGTGTTTTGCTTATTTTCCTGCTCAAGCTCAGTTTCCCAGTCTGGAATCTCCGGCATAGCTTCTTTGTCTTCCCTCACAGGCCTTGCAGAGGGTCGGGCACCTGAGAAAAGCTCAAGAAACTTCTGTTGGTTCATTAGTTGATTCCAGTTAAGGCTTCTGATAGTCTTGGAGCTTCTTTTTCTTTTTAAAAATATTTATTTGGCTACACCAGATCTTAGTTGTGTCATGCTGGATCTAGTTCCCTGACCAGCGTTTGAACATGGACCCTTGCATTGGGAGTGTAGTCTTAGCCACTGGACCACCAGGGAAGTCGCTTGGAGCTTCTTATCTGAAACAACTGAGTTGGTACAGACCCAACTATTAATAGACTCACTTGCACATTGACTTTTTACTTTACTGATTTTTATAGCTATTTAGAAAGTATACATTTTTTTGACAAAGCCCTCTTCATTTTAATAGCAGAATACTGACTTTTCACCTCAAAACACACTAAACAATATGCTGTAACTTCAATATTACAATTTCAGGCATAGACACATTGGCCAATTTCCTTGACACAACAGCTTGTATTTACAGAATATCAAGAATGATTTTCAGAAGCAGGTCAAGTGTGGGCAGTGACAATTTTGCTTTGTTTATGTGCGCCATGTATGTGAGGTGAAGAGGCAGCAGTTAGTTCAGGAACTGGTAAACTTTAAAGGGCCAGAGAGTATTCTAAGCCTCACATACCATCTGTGTCACAAAACTACTCAACTTTGACTTCATTGCATGAAAGCAATCATAGATGATACACTGACAAATGGGCATGACCTTGTTCCAGTAAAACTTTATTTACAAAAACAGGCAGTGGGCCTTGTGCCCTAGTTTGCAGATCCCTGCTTTTGTCTCTTGTGAGTACACAGTGCTTTGAATTTATTTTGCTCTAAGGTTTTTTTCTGTGTTACAACTTTATTTTCAAGTGCAGTTTGAGTGCAAAATAATCATCTCTGAAAAGGTTGAAAAATTAGTGCAGACAATGGCACAGAATGATGAATGCCCCTGATGATGAATGATTAACCTGTACCCTTTCTTCTACCAATCCCCACCTACTCTCATGTCTTCCTTTAGTCCTTTGGTGGGTAAAATAAACCTTCATTACATTATATGAACTATTTATTTTCAACATTTTGAAAAGACCTATTTTCATTGTTCAGTTAATACATTTTTCTATCTACATTTGCATATCTTCATTTGGGATGAAATGTGCCATAATTTTCCTGTTACAAGTAATGGAACTATTTTTGAGTTTAAAGGCTTCTCAATGAGCAGTCAAGTGTTCAGGAATGAATCCATGTGGTTATGTGATGGACAGGTGTGCTTCAGACTAAGTCCCAATTGCCCTCATCTTTGGGGAAACTGCCAGTCCAAGGCTTCCAGTTGTCAACTCACAATCACCAGCCTGGACCTGGAAAGGTGTGAGGAGATTAGAAGGAAGGAGAAAGGGAAGGTGTGGTCCTGGTGTCCTTTCTGAGTGTGTCCTCTTCCCTGTGTGTAGGAGATGGTAGTGATCCCCTTGCTATCTTTCCACTTCCAGCTTTCCCTATGTCACCAGAGGCCAGCCCTTGGACCTCAGCATTCTTGGGGGCAAAACAGAGAGAAAAATACCTTTGCTAGCAAGTATAAAGGTTTGTTGTTAATGTTTAGTCACTCAGTCATGTCCAACTCTTTTGCAGCCCTGTGGACTGTAGCCCACCAGGCTCCTCCGTCCATGTGATTCTCCAGGCAAGAATACTAGAATGGGTTGCTATTTCCTTCTCTAGGGGATGTTCCCAACCCACGGATCGAACCCAGGTCTCCTGCATTGGCAGGTGGATTCTTTATTGCTGAGCCACCAGGGAAGCCCCATATATAGGTTTACCATGGGGTTAAAATGTGATATGAAACTGCTATATCCGTGTGAAGTATTATTACCATCTGAGCATCTAAAAGGAATCAGGAGGCTGAAAGACACTAGTGTCTGGGGTTCCTGAAGCTGTTTTTAAAGAGTAAGTGGCTGGAGCTGACTGGTATAATTTTCATTGCTTGTATTTCTCCCTTCACTGTTGCAGGCCAGAGACTGTGGCTGATAGGGCTGCAGCACTGAACTTGACAGATATGATTCCTGACTTCATGGAGCTTTCAGTCTAAGAAGGATTATGGAGTCAAGTCCCAAAACTCTTGGGAGGATCCCATCCTAGAAGTCAAAGGCCTGCTAGGATGTGTTATTGGAACAGTAACACCAAAATAAACCACCAGTTGATGAGCACATAGTGTCTACAATATACCATGATGTCATAATTTGGGCAAAAGCTTGTGCTTTTCTGGCTTGGGGGGGCATGCAATGAGCAGAAAGTAAGGTAACAGGTGTTACAGGACTGTCTGCAGAGCCTTCGTATGAACCCCTAAGGCAGTAGGCAGAAGTTTTGTATAAGAAAACCACTCTCCTGGTTACCAGATGTAGCTGAATTCAGCTCCACTCCAAACTGTTGTATGACCTCCAGCAAAACTTAATCAGGTGTAATAATAACATTGAAATATCAGTTGCCCTGCCCCGTGAAGAAAGCAGATTTTTATCACTTAAATTGTTAGTATAATCCAAGAAATCAAAGAACCAGTTATTAATCAGTCTTTCCAGTGAAATCAATAACCTCTGAGTTCATCTTGGGGAACCTGCTGAGACTGGGGCTTAATGAAAACACAAGAACGAACTAACCGGTGGTGGGGCTGGAGGGCAAAATACACGGGTGTACTTTTCATCAAAACACGCGAGGAAAAACCCTCTTGCCATATCTTGTGTGCTTGCTAATAAGCTTAATTTGAACACTTATTCACCTTTTTACAATTCTTAGCACCACAGAAAGGAAGTGCTTTTCCTTCTTCCTTAAAAACAAGTTCCAGTCCAAACCATCAGCCTCTGTAGGTTGTCTTAATTGCTACTTTGCACCGCACTGGGCTATGACTCTGATTTTTGGCACATGCCGTCATACACAAAGTTCCGAAAATAAAATGCTCCAGGATATCCCTGGAACTCTTAGAAGGCTTTAAAAGGGGACTTGCACGCTGAAAGAATATCTTTGATGAAGACAATTCAGGCGAGCAGAATGCTTATGGCAAAAGAATTATATGATGCTTTGAGATCTTGAAGTGGGTCCGAAGAATCCTTGCCACCTAACTTATCATGGTTTGGGGGAGTTTGACGAGAATCCAGTTTTGATAAAGACAATTGTGTTTTCCTCCCCAAGTGACTATACATTTAAATAGCTAAAACATCTGTTCAGCAACATAGTAAAACATGTACACTCGGAACGCCTGAGAGAAGAGCCTGCCAAACGGTCGGTAGAGAGGGACTTTGCTGGGGGAGAGCACCAAGATAAAGCAACCACTGTTTGTTTTGTCTGGTCAGGGGGAAAGGCAAAACAACCAATATTTTGGGTTTCATTTCATTTGTGAAGAATTATTTGAGAAAGGGTGGCGAGAGGACATTTCCTGACGGGATTTTTTTTTTTTTAACCTGTCCATTAGTAGAAGAGCATGAGAACCTTGGATGTCAACGCCTAACAGACTCTTGAGACCAGCCACCAAACCACAAAAAGCGACTTTCTTCTTGACTGGCCTCTCTGTCTGTCCTGATGGAGGCAGAAACAGGGAGCAGCATGGAGATCGGAAAGACAGCCAACAGAGGCACTCGAATCGCCCTGGTCGTGTTTGTTGGTGGCACCCTGGTGCTGGGCACAGTCCTCTTTCTAGGTAAGTGGGGGCGCTGGAGGCCAGGGAACTGGGTGAGTGTGCAGTGGTTTCCTTGTACTTAATTCTGGCAAACCTTGTCAGGATGCAGGTGGAGGACTGTTTGCTTCTGTTAGTAGGTTCGTCCTTAGTTTCTATTAAATATGCAAATGAAAGGAAGCTTTTTCTTTAGGAAGGTAAATAAATAGGAATGCCCAAGTACCAAATACATAATCCAAAATGTGAAGTGGGTATAAAGTGGCTTTGAGTGGCTGGAGGACTTGGTTGCCTCAGGCAAACATTTTATTATGCATTATATTTAGCAAAATGAGTGTTGACGAATTCATAGTCAGATACTTTCATTTATTTTGTGAGGAAAGACTTTACATTGTGATCAAACCATGCTGGAATTTCTTTCCATTTGATTTTTGTCAATGTTTGCCTGAATGACTCATGAAATTTAACTCACAAAATACAAATCAGTCTTTAAAAATGCACCTTTAGTGGTATTCTTCAATTCCTTTCCAATCTAGTAACTCTGGTAGAATAAAATTTTAACTCTTTCTATTAGATTTAAAAGTTAATATGAAGGAAAACAGAGGTTTTCCTCCCAAGATTTGAAAGGTATTGTGATTCATTGATTTTAATGACTGTTGGTGAGAATGATGTTCCCAGAGAGTATATATGATGATAAAAACATATTCTTATGAGAAAGAAGGAAATATCTTAGAAAGGGGAGAGGGATGTTCTAAGATTTTAGGCATTCTGAATCTTTGTTCTCCTTTGTATTTTTCTCATGCGGCCTATACTATTTCATTAGCTTGGAAATTATGTAGGTCCAAGCCCTTTCCTGAGCAGAGTCTAGGTGCTGTTTGAAATGTAGCAAGCCTGGAAACAGACCTTGGCATATGCAGGATGCAGGCGGCCACGTTTATCTTGGCAGGGGAAAGCCAGTAATTAAACATTAAAAAGTTAGAGTTGTGTGGTTGAAAACTGCTAAAATGAGCAAACCATCTTTCCATGTTTTCTGTGGCTGAAGATTTAGGAAATTAGATGGGTTTATCGCTGAATCTTCTATTCCTGCAACTGAACTTGAGGCTTTTGAAAACTGTTGTGAGATTTCTTGGCACTTGGGGTTTAGGCAAGTGTCCTATCCTGAAATTCACAACTGGGGGAAAAATGATAATGTCAAGGACTATGCACTATGTGAAAAGTGACTACAAAGTTAGACTATCAGTGTTTTGCAAATACTCCCAAACTTAAAAATCCAAGTGATTATTGTTTATGTAAAAATATGTTCTCTTTTTAATGATGTTACTGCTGCTTGAAGCTTCTTTGAAATTCCCCCCACTCTTATGGGAGTTCTGAGGCTGTAGCATATTATTAGAATATTCTTGATGGCAGCATTTTTTTTTCCCACACCATTCAGCTTGTGGATATTAGTCCCCCAACCAGGGATCGAACCCAGGCCCTCTGCCATGCGGAGTCCTAACCATTAGAATTAGGGGATTCCAAATCTTTGTTCTTTGAGAGAAGATGATCCTTTGGGATCAGCTCTAAAGCTTTTCAAGCACAGTAAAATTCATCAAGCCAGTTGATGCTATTATGGGTAAGGAGGCCTACATAAAATAGAAAACAAATAACTTTCCAATGTGCCCGATAACTTGGCTCTCTCTCACTTAGAACCTTTAAGAGAAGGTGTAATGATGTTAGAGAATAATTCTTCCTCAGTCTTCGCTGCTCCCAAGTGTGGTCCGTGGACCAGCAGCATCCGCGTTACTTGGGAGCCGGAGCCCCACCCCAGACCTACTGATTCAGACTCTGCCTTTTTCACAAGATTCCCAGATGATTCATTTTCAAATTAAAGTTTGAGAAGTATTGCTTCAGGTGGCCATGTCCATTTGGATGTATACATTCAGAGACATTTGCTTTTAAGTAGTTGCACGCTCTGAAATTTAAAAAGAAAAGGTATTTTTGTCAAATTATATTTTTTCTTGTGAGAACTTTTAAGATCTACTCTCTTATCAACTTTCAGATATACAATATAGTGTTACTATGGTCACCAGGCTATATGTTACCACATGACCTATTTATTTTATAACTGGAAGTTTGTATCTTGAAAGGAATAAGTCTTTAATTATTTTATTATATTTTTTCTAAAATAAAATAAGGTTAGTATCAAGAAGGTATTGTCCAGAATGTTAAAATATTATTATTTACAATAAACTTTCTTTTTCCACATTAAAAAAAGACATGCTCATTAAAGAACATTTGGTAAACATATAGTAATAGACTGAAGGGAAAAATTTATGGTTCAATCACCAAGGCATATTGAAATATTTCATGCTAATTGTTATGCTCCACATATATATTTTTACTTTTTTTGATTTCTAAAGAAATCAAAATATAACTTAAGATACTTCTTTTCTTAAAAAAAGGCCTGAGATGTTTGTTTCATAAGCAGTTTTCTTGAATGTTTAATGTAACACAGGTAAAAAGACTGGAGGATGGCAACAGAGAAAAGAACAAAGAAAAAGCAGGCTCCTCTTAGAATGTGGGTTAATAAATAACACAAATTGCCACACTGGCAGGTGATGTATAGGTCTTCCATCTCTAGCAGAAACATAGGGATACTTTTCCTCTGCTGAGGATGCCTTGAAAGGGCTTGGCCTCCCTTCACCCTCTACCTTCCATCTCCCCACCGCCACATTTCCAAATGATTCCTTATTTCTGCTCACAGAATACAGCAATAATGAATTCCCCACAATTTCCTTGGCTACCACAAATATTTTCAAAGTCTAAACTCATATCTGCTAACGTCCAGGTGCCACCTGAAGTTTATGAACAGGGCACCCCTCCAAACATTTGCTGAAAGTTGCCAGCCAGGTGGGGGAAATGAAGCCATTGGTGAAAAGCTACTTAGGTCTTGTAGGGTTTCTGTTTGGTTTTGTTTTGGTGGAGGTAGTTGGAAACTTGGTCCACCAAGCTGTATCTGTGTGGTAGCTGGGCTGGGCCTGGTGGGAGGTGGGTGTGGAGTACAGGACAGGCAGATAATGATTCTCTTGACCAAAAAAAAAATCACTGTTACTCTTCCTCCTTTTATGGGCTGTATCTGTATGAATGGTTTAGATAAGATGCAGAACTTTAAATGCCACATATGCTAGCTTTCTCCTTCTGCTCTGGATTTAGTCCAAATGACACAATCTATAACTTTCAATTTTCCCATCACTAAAATGAGAATGTAGTTGTAAACAAAAAGTGAAATGATTAGACTTAAACCACAGATAATTGGAGATAGAGACTTTAGGGATTATTTAACCAAATGTTTCTCAAACTTGAGTGTGCATCAGAATAACATGGAGGGCTTGTTAAAATGCAAATGGGACTTTTCTGGTGGACCAGAGGTTAAGAGTCTGCCTGCCAACGCAGGAGACACGGGTTTGATCCCTGGTCCAGAAAGATCTCAGATGCTGTGAGGCAACTAAGTCCCTGTACCACAACTATTGAAGCCCATACACCTAGAGACTGTGCCATTCAACAAGAGAAGCCACTGCAATGAGAAGACCATGCACCACAACTGGAGAGTAGCCCCCACTCACTGCAACTCTCTAGAGAAAGCCCATGCAAAGCAGTGAAGACCCGGTAAAGCCATAAGCAAATAGATAGACTAAAATTAAATAAATAAAAGGAGGATGGTTGGGCCCCAACCCCAGAGTTTGTGAGTCTGAAGGTCAGGGTAGGGCTTGGTCATCTGCATTTCTCATTAGCTCCCAGGTGATGTTGCTGTGCTGCCTTTGCCCCTGGGACCCCACTCTAAGAAGCATGGGTCTAGTTGTGCCCACTTGTCTTCACGTTCAAGCAAACCAAGTTTGGGAGCAACCAAGAGTCTCACCAAGGTTGCTTAGCTAGTGACCAGAGTCTGGTTCTGTGACACTGAGCCAAGTGGATTTTTGAATGTGGTGTCAATACAGGGAAGGATGAATAGATATCAAACGTCTCACAAGTGTGCCTCACAGTGGGTTACCTGTTGGTGGTCTGCTGCAAGCCAGTCATTTATTTTGGTCTGTTTTTTCAGTGAGTCAAGGTTTCTTAAGTCTCCATGCTAAACCAGAGTATTGCCTGAAGCCAGAATGCATCGAAGCTGGTAAGTCAGTTTTCTACCCTGTGTCAAGTTATAATTATGGTACCTCGGGGAATGGAAGAGAAAACAGGTGGTATTTTTAGTATTTTGCTTGTTTGAGGTTTACCAAGTATGAAATGCAATTCTGATGAAATTTTAACTTTACTTTCAAGTCTTGGTGTGAAGTTGTGGAACATAGGCTTCCTGTTCTTTTTTTTTTTCTTGCAATAAAACAGCTGTGCAGTATTCCAAGTCATTATAAGGAAATCAGAAAGGGATGTGGAAGACTGAATGGCTTTTCTTAAAACCTGAAGACAGAGACCATCGACATTCCTATCACCTTAGCTGGATGTGGGCTGTAAAAAAAATACAGAGAATCAAGGAAATACTTAGATTTTTGGCAGTGGCATTGATTAAAATGGAAAAGACATAGGTAAAAGGGCTTTTAAAATCTGAGGCTTTATACAAAGATACTAGGTTAGATATCTGTGTTATTACAGTCCTTTTAAAAAACTTTTAAAATTGAAGTTTAGTTGAATTGTAATGTGTTAATTACTGCTGTACAGCAACCTCAGTTATACTATATATATATACACACACACACACACACTATATATAGTGTATATATATATATATACACTATACTATACACTACACACACACACACACACACACAATATAGTGTGTATATATATATATATATATATATATACACTATACTATACACTACACACACACACACACACACACAGACACACACAATATAGAGATGGCTGGATGGCATCACTGACTTGATGGATATGAGTCTGGGTGAACTCTGGGAGTTGGTGATGGACAGGGAGGCCTGGAGTGCTGCGATTCATGGGGTCGCAAAGAGTCAGACACGACTGAGCTGAACTGATATATATACATTCTTTTCCATCATAGTTTATCACAGTCTTCCCTGGGGGGTTCAATTGGTAAAGAATCTGCCTGCAATGCAGGAGACCACCTGCAGTGCAAGAGACCTGAGTTGGATCCTTGGGTTGGGAAGATCCCCAGAGAAGGAAATGGCAAGCAACTCTAGTATCCTTACCTAGGAAATCCCAGGGATAGAGGAGCCTGGCAGGTTACAGCCCATGGGGTCACAAGAGTTGGACACAATTTAGCAACTAAACCGCCACCATCACTGAATTTAGTTCCCTGTGCTATACAGTAGGACCCTGTTAACCATCCTGTATGTAAAATAGTTTACATTTGCTAATCCCACACTCCTTGACAACCACCAGTCTATTCTTTTTTCTTTTTTTTTTTTTTTTGTCTCATTCTTAAGTTAAACACACACACATTTTAACCAGGCAATATGTTCTGTGACTTACATGTACCATCTCATAAAATCTTCATAAGAACCCCATGAAGTTGGTGCTATCACCTGGCCCAACTGCAGATGAGGAAATGTAGGCTTCCAAAAGCTAAATAGTTTGCTAAGGGTCACAATCTGAGTTAGCGACAGGGCTGGCCTTCAAGTTCACGTCTGGCTCCTGTCCAGAGGCCATGCCAGCTAACTTTCTTGGATCCTAGTCCTGTCTTGCTCTGTTTTTTCATAACATTAGACATACTGGAGTCTAGTGACTAGGCAACTGTTGCAGCTTTTTTATCTTATCCCAAAAAGGGTGAAAAAAAAAGTGCAAATTTTCAGGTCCTTTCTTGTTCCCAGCAGAGCAGATGACCCAGGGTTTTCTCCAGTGGAGCGAGGGTGACCTGGAGTAGGGTGAAGGACCAGGTAGGATTATCAGAGGACAGCTTTTAGACCTGACGTCCCTTTGTGCTTTGGCTATGGAACGGGTCTCACAGATGTGTGAAATTTACATTTTTGAACTCAAACTTTCAATTTGAGTTTACTTGAGTTTTTGTATAGAGGACCACTTATTTCATGAGTTTTGTCTCTACTACAAATCACAATAATGAAAAAGTAAAGCCTGAAGAATGACACTGATCCCATTGCTTCCTGACAGCTTGTTTCCCTTGCTAGGTGTTTTTAGTGTAAGCCTTGCTGTGTGCACGTGCCTGCCTCAGCACTGTGTGCATGCATCACGTGCCTGCCTTGGCGCCGCGTGCGTCACATGCGTCACACGTGTCACACATACCTGCCTCGGTTCCGCGTGTGTCACGTGCCTGCCTCGGCGCCGCGTGCGTCACGTGCCTGCCTCGGCGCCGCGTGCGTGCGTCACGTGCCTGCCTCGGCGCCGCGTGCGTGCGTCACGTGCCTGCCTCGGCGCCGCGTGCGTGCGTCACGTGCCTGCCTCGGCGCCGCGTGCGTGCGTCACGTGCCTGCCTCGGCGCCGCGTGCGTGCGTCACGTGCCTGCCTTGGCGCTGTGTGCGTCATGTGCCTGCCTTGGTGCCACACGCATCACGTGCCTGCCTCGGCGCTGTGTGCCTCGGTGCCGTGTGTGTCACGTGCGTGCGTGCCTCGGCGCCATGTGCGTGCGTCACGTGCCTGCCTCTGCGCCGCGTGCGTCACGTGCGTGCGTGCCTCGGCGCCGCGTCCGTCACGTGCGTGCGTGTCTTGGCGCTGCGTGCGTCACGTGCGTGCGTCACATGCGTGCATGCGTGCCTCGGTGCCGCGTGCGTCACGTGCGTGAGTGCCTCGGTGCCGTGTGTGTCATGTGCTTGCGTGCCTCGGCGCTGTGTGTGTCACACGCGTGCATGCCTGCCATGGCACTGCGTGCGTCACGTGCGTGCCTCGGTGCCGTGTGTGTCACGTGCGTGCGTGCCTGCCTCGGCCCTGCATGCGTCACGTGCGTCACGTGCCTGCCTCGGCGCTACGTGCGTCACGTGCGTCATGGGTGTGTCTCGGCCCTGCATGCGTCACGTGCGTCACGTGCGTGCCTCGGCGCCACGTGCATCACGTGCCTGCCTCGGCGCTGCGTGCGTCACGTGCGTCACGTGCGTGTCTCGGCCCTGCGTGCGTCACGTGCGTCACGTGCGTGCCTCGGCGCCACGTGCGTCATGTGCGTGTCTCGGCCCTGCATGCGTAACGTGCGTCACGTGCGTGCCTCGGCGCCGCGTGCGTCACGTGCGTCACGTGCGTGTCTCGGCCCTGCGTGCGTCACGTGCGTCACGTGCGTGCCTCGGCGCCGCGTGCGTCACGTGCGTCACGTGCGTGCCTCGGCGCCACGTGCGTCACGTGCGTGTCTCGGCCCTGCGTGCGTCACGTGCGTCACGTGCGTGTCTCGGCCCTGCGTGCGTCACGTGCGTCACGTGCGTGTCTCGGCCTTGCGTGCGTCACGTGCGTCACGTGCGTGTCTCGGCCCTGCGTGCGTCACGTGCGTCACGTGCGTGCCTCGGCGCCGCGTGCGTCACCTGCGTCACGTGCCTGCCTCGGTGCTACGTGCGTCACGTGCGTCACGTGCCTGCCTCGGCCCTGTGTGCGTCACATGCGTCATATGCGTGCCTCAGCGCTGCGTGCGTCACATGAGTGTCTCGGCGCTGCGTGCGTCACGTGCGTGCCTCGGTGCTACGTGCGTCACGTGTGTCACGTGTGTGCCTTGGCGCTACATGCGTCACGTGCGTCACGTGCGTGCCTCCGTGCTGCGTGCGTCACGTGTGTGTCTCGGCACTGCGTGTGTCACGTGCGTCACATGCGTGTCTTGGCGCTACGTGCGTCACGTGCGTGCCTCGGCGCTGCGTGCGTCACGTGCGTCACGTGCGTGCCTCGGCGCCGCGTGCGTCACCTGCGTCACGTGCCTGCCTCGGCGCTACGTGCGTCACGTGCGTCACTTGCCTGCCTCGGCCCTGCGTGCGTCACGTGCGTCATGTGCGTGCCTCAGCGCTGCGTGCGTCACATGCGTGTCTCGGCGCTGCGTGCGTCACGTGCGTGCCTTGGCGCTACATGCGTCACGTGCGTCACGTGCGTGCCTCGGTGCTACGTGCGTCACGTGCCTGCCTCGGCCCTGCGTGCGTCACGTGCGTCACGGGCGTGCCTCGGCGCTACATGCGTCACGTGCGTCACGTGCGTGTCTCGGCCCTGCGTGCGTCACGTGCGTCACGTGCGTGTCTCGGCCCTGCGTGCGTCACGTGCGTCACGTGCGTGCCTCGGCGCCGCGTGCGTCACCTGCGTCACGTGCCTGCCTCGGCGCTACGTGCGTCACGTGCGTCACGTGCCTGCCTCGGCCCTGCGTGCGTCACGTGCGTCACGTGCGTGCCTCGGCGCTACGTGCGTCACGTGCGTCACGTGCCTGCCTCGGCCCTGCGTGCGTCACGTGCGTCATGTGCGTGCCTCAGCGCTGCGTGCGTCACATGCGTCACGTGCGTGCCTCGGCGCTACGTGCGTCACGTGCCTGCCTCGGCCCTGCGTGCGTCACGTGCGTCTCTCCGCCCTGCGTGCGTCACGTGCGTGCCTCGGCGCCGCGTGCGTCACGTGCCTGCCTCAGCGCTGCGTGCGTCACGTGCGTCACGTGCGTGTCTCGGCCCTGCGTGTGTCACGTGCGTCATGTGCGTGCCTCGGCGCCGCGTGCGTCACGTGCCTGCCTCGGCGCTGCATGCGTCACGTGCGTCACGTGCGTGTCTCCTCCCTGCGTGCGTCACATGCGTCACGTGCCTGCCTCGGCGCTGCGTGCGTCACGTGCGTCACGTGCGTGCCTCGGCACTGAGTGCGACACGTGCGTCACGTGCGTGCCTCGGTGCCGCGTGCGTCAGGTGTGTGTTTTGGTGCCGTGTGTGTCACATGCGTGCGTGCCTCGGCGCTGCGTGCGTCACATGCGTGCGTGCCTCAGCGCCACGTGCGTCACGTGCGTGTGTGCCTGCCTCGGCGCCCTGTGCGTGCGTGCCTCAGTGCTGCGTGCACGTCACGTGTGTAGGTGCTTTGGCGCCGCCTGCGTCACGTACGTGTGTGCCTTGGTGCTGCATGCGTGTGTGCCTGCCTCTGTGCCAGGTGCGTTGCGTGCGTGCCTGCCTCGGGGCCACATGCGTCATTGCGTGTGTATGTGCGTGCGTATCTCTGCATTGCATGCGTGCATTCCTCGGAGCTGTGCGCGTGCGTGCCTTGGTGCCGCGTGCGTGCATGTCTCGGTGCTGTGTGCATTGCGTGCGTGCGTGCCTGTTTCGGCGCTATGTGCGTCACGTGTGTGTGTGTGTGTGTGTGTGTCTCAGTGCCACATGCGTGCTTGTCTCGGTGCTGCATGCGTCATGTGTGTGCTTGTTTTGGCACTATGTGGGTTGCGTGCGTGCCTTGGCGCCACATGCATTGTGTGCGTGTCTTGGTGCTGTGTGCATGCCTGCCTTGGCGCCTCATTTGTGCCTGCCTTGGCACCACATGCGTGCAGTTCCTTGGCTCTGCGTGCGTGTGTGCCTCGGTGCCACGTGCATCTTGTTCATGCCTGCCTCAGCGCCATGTGCATTGCGTGCGTGCCTGCCTCGGGGCCGCGTGCTTGTGTTGCTTGAAGGATGATGTTTGGGAGAAGGGCGTTCTGGGCATTTTGCGAGCAGCTGCCATCTTTTCTGAGGTGCCTTCTTTACTTACTTCTCTTTTCTAGTCACATCCTAATCCCTCTTTCAGAATAACAGATGGAGAAAGAATACAAAAAAGTGAGGAAACAAGGAAAGGACTTGTTAATGATAGTGGTGGTAGTGGATAGGAGCAGAGAGGCTAACTTGAGTTCAAAGGCTGATCTGGGCTAAATACATAAACACACCTATGACTCAGTTTCACAATCTGTAAAATGGGAAAAAGAATTTTTTTTTCTGCACTGGGCCTTTATTACTTCCCATGGACTTTCTCTAGTTGTGGAGCGCAGAGGTTACTCGCTAGTTGTGATAAGTGGACTTATTGTGGTGGCTTCTCGTTACAGAGCACGGGCTCAGTCATTGTGGCCCACAGGGCTTAATTGCTTTGTAGCATGTGAGATGTTACCAATCAGGGATTGAACCCAGTTCTCCTGCGTTGGCAGGTAGATTCTTTACTACTGAGCCACCAGGGAAGAGTTTTTAATTTATCATGCTGGTTATGAGAATAGAAGAAAATAATGATGGTGTTAGTACGAGAAGTTGAGGTCCATGGTGTCTTCCCCTTTACCCCTTACTCAGAGAGCATTGTAACTCAGTTGGCAAGATAGGACCTGACGTCAATTCTTGTGACGGCAAAACTGTATCTTAACTCATGTGAGGCTGTTTTAGGCATTATTCATCCATCTTCAGAGAAGGCGCACTATTCCCTATAGAATTATTAATGTGTTTGCTTCAGGAGTGCTACTTCAGACATTGCTGGCAGTATTATATCATCTGTGGTTTATGCATTGCATTGCTTTTCTAGACTCTATGAGCTCTGAAACATCTGGCCTCAAGAGTTTAGCATGAGTGTTTGTGAAACTGTAATAGCAAATTTGTATGTATGGTTGCCAGATTTAGCTACATGCATACATTCAGGATGCCCAGTTAAATTTGAATTGCAGATATACAATGACAAATTTTTTTTTTGGTACAAGTATGTCCCATGAAATATTTGGTAGTACTTGCACTATAAAAGTAGTCATTTATATGAAATGCAAATTTCACTAGGTATTCTGTACTTTATCTGGCAACTGTATTTATTTGGCAGTGTGCCTGACACTTTCCTAAGTGCTTTACACGTACTCATTTAATTCTCATGAAAATCCTATGTGGTGCTTTTATTACCCCATTTTACAGATGAGGAAACTAAAATACAGAGAGGCTAAGGTTGCATAGTTATTGCATGGTGGTGTTGGCATTTAAAATCAGGTGGTCTGGGTGTGGAGTATGTGATGAGGCTACACTGCCTGAGAAGGGCTTAGCATAGTTCCTGGCACAGAGGGAAACTGCTCAGTATTAGTGACTTTATTGTTACCACCCATCCCACCCCTTTTAGCCCTGGTTAAACTTTAAGAAGCCAGGCTGGTATAAGGAGTAGTGCCTCCACCTCTACTACACAAACGCTAGCTGGAGAGCAAATAACAATTTGTCTTGTATGTGATGACTTGAGGGACTACATAGCCTGGCATTTCACAGAGTTTTTTTGTCATCGTATTTCTTTTATTAAAAGAAGACTGAGTTTTATCCATGAACTGAGTAGGGGGAAAGGAGTTTTGGTGTCTTGACAATTATGGTCCCTTGCAATTTTAAGTCACAGCTCCTCTGTAGAAAGTACAACCCTGTGCCCAGCTGTGAACTGTGAATGATGAATTGAGAGGCTGTAGCTGGAGTTTTTCCACTTAGTGGGCTCAGTTCCAAAATTCAGTGTGAGTGATGTATTCTCCACTTTGTATCAGGACTGAGGTCAGAGCTGATCTTGCAGTTTAGATACCTGCAAGAATACTGAGGAGATGGGATACATTTGAGGGTTGGGGGCTGGGGGATTTGGGAAGGTAGCCAGAAAACAGTGTGCTTATGTGAATACAGATGTGTGTGCAGGTTCCTCTGTGTGACTCTAAATATTGTATGGGACGGAAACTTCTGTGATCCATGTCCCTGAGGTGTCACACAGCAGATTCATTCTGTGACTGCAGAGCCTGATTAACCATAAATATAAACTAAAATGAAAACTTTGTGTCCTAACATATTTGCATATTACATATTAGTGATGAAATAGTAGCAGAAACAAAAATTGTAATTGGAGGCAACCTAATTAATTTTGAAAGATAAAAATATTGTGCTCGCTTTGGCAGCACATATACTAAAATTGGAATGATACAGAGATTAGCATGGCCCCTGCACAAGGATGACATACAAGTTTGTGAAGCATTCCGTATTTTTTGGATCAGTTCTAATGAGGTGGATGAAACTGGAACCTATTATACAGAGTGAAGTAAGTCAGAAAGAAAAACACCAATACAGTATATTAACACATATATATGGAATTTAGAAAGATGGTAATGATGACCCTATATGTGAGAAAGCAAAAGAGACACAGATGTAAAGAACAGACTTTTGGACTCTGTGGGAGAAGGCAAGGGTAGGATGATTTGAGAGAATAACATTGAAATATATATATTACCATATGTGAAATAGATCGCCAGTCCAGGTTTGATGCATGAGACAGGGTGCTCAGGGCTGGTGCACTGGGATGACCCTGAGGGGTGGGATGGGGAGGGAAGATGGAGGGGGTTCAGGATGGGGAACACATGTACACCCATGGCTGATTCATATCAATGTATGGCAAAAACCACTATGATATTGTGATGTAACTAGCCTCCAATTAAAATAATTTAAAAAAGAAAGATAAAAATATTAAGTTAATTTAAACTTTGTCAAACTTAGATTCTAAACCACTTTTTTTTTTTTTTTTTTTTTTTTGCTTTTTGGGGGAGTGTGTGGAAGGATTGAGAGTGGTGGGGAATTTGAATTTCTGTAGCAATTAGGATGCTTGTATATTATTCACTTCATTGAAGACATAAAGCTGTTTGAAATTTTCATAGAATGTCTAGGCTAAGGAAATAAGTAGCCTTACTTTTAAACCTGGAAGAACTACACATAACCAAACTGTAGTATGCATATCTACATTTACGCAGATTATACTTTTTTGGCTAGTCATTCATGTTTAGCTGAAAACTTATTGGGTTTCCATTACTTCAAACATAAATGTATTCTGGCATTAATTAAGTATAAAAATCACCCAGGATGTCATCTTTCCAATGTCATTAAAATATTGGCTGCCCTTAAAAAAATGATTTGATACATATCTTTAGGTTAGAGTGGTAGCCAGCAGTTGAAAGAGAGTTGGAGTTTAGTATTAGGAATTTGGGGACCTTCTCATCTTGTAATGAAAGATTTTTTTTTTAAGCTCATGGATACATATTTAGGTATGCACAAACTTCCTACTGATTATCTTCCATATGTAATTGAGTGTGGCTTTAAGAAAGGAAAAAATGGCAGATCAGTCTATTGTGTCTTTCTGTTAACTTATACAGATAGCCAGTTCTACTCCTAGACTTGGGCAAGAGAGGCGTCTGCTTTGGGCCCCTCATTTAGAAAGTTCCTCTTTGCCCTGCTCTGGCCACGCCTCTCCCCTGGACAAGGAGTCTGTGGAGCCAAAGCAGCAGCCCTCTCCTTCTGCAACCCAGAATCCCCTCTAAGATGGCCCCAAGCTTCCAGGGCCTCTTTGGATCTCTTCCAGGGGTTCATTTCTCTGAGCGCTTCCCTAAATGTCAAGGGGTTCAAGAATCCATACCTGGCCCTGCAGGTCTTTATGAAAGTATGAATATATTGTAAGTAGATCTTTTCAACGTTTAGATTTTGTGTGTGGGCCTGTTTCAGTTAGTCTTTGTTGTGGAACAAACCACCCCAAACCTTAAAGGCCTGAAATGAGTGATTTAATATTTCTTATGATGACTTGGGTTTGGTGGGGTTCCTCTGTGGAGATTGCCTTAGGCTCGTTCATATAGCTGCATTCAGCTGGAGGCTTGCCTGGCCTGAAAGGTCCATGATAGTCTCAGTCACATGCCTGGCCATTGGTGGTGGCTTGGTTTTTCTTCATGTGGCCTTACCTCCTCCTCTTCAGAGGGCAGTCTCAGGGCTCCATTCAAAGGGATTTAATGTGGAAGATGAAAGGCCTCTTAAGGCTTAGCTTTGAAACTCATGAAAACTTGCCCTGCCATTTTCTTCTGGTCAAAGCAAGTTATAAGGCAGCCCAGATTCAAGGCAGGGGAAATAGATGCTGGTGGAAAGAGTGGCAAAATCACCTTGCAGAAGAATGGAAGGAAATGTCACATGCATTCTGCCAGTTTACCTGTACACTCTATTTGTATTGCTGAAATAGATGTTAGGGGTGGTCCTGCAAAAACCAATAACAATAAGACCACCAAACTTTTACCCACTCGGTCTGAATGTAGTAGTTTAATATGACAAAGTTGATTCAGGGAGTCATTTGAAGGGAAATGTGAAAACCAAGGCTTGGGAACTGGTTGATATGAAATTGTTGTTTAATTTGGAAGAGACCAGTACACAATGTTCAGTGCTTGTCATTAATCCTATGATTTTCTTTTTAAATAGCTGCTTCCATCTTAAGTAAAGTAAATCTGTCTGTGGACCCCTGTGATAATTTCTTCCGGTTTGCTTGTGATGGCTGGATACACAGTAATCCAATTCCTGAAGATATGCCAAGCTATGGGATTTATCCTTGGCTCAGACGTAATGTCGACCTCAAGTTGAAGGGTAAGTTTCTGCTGGGGTTTGGTGATGCACTTTACAGAGAGCAGTATTTGACAAGAAAAACATAGTTTTGGATTTGAAGCATGACTGCTCACTTTTTAACTATACTAAATTCATTTCTAAGATTTTTAAAAAAGGAATATTTGAAGGAAAGTTATAGAATTCCAGTCTCTCAGATCTTAGTGCAAGCCTGGCATAGCTCATGTACACATTTGATAGTAGTAAGTTTTGCTGCTGAAGGATAAATAGCATTTGATTGAGGTTGGGAGCAAAGGAATAGTTAATGAAAATCATGTTATATCAGTATACTCATTTGTCTGTTATGTTCAGAGCAAACTTCATCACTTGCTCATTGTGTCCTGGATTTTCATGGTTTACAACATGTACTTAACACTTCATTGTCTTTTGACATAACTTTTGAGAACTCTGGATGACCTTGTATTTGTCATATTGTTCCTGTTAAATGCTAAGTTGGCTCTGGGGAGACTGTCCTTTCTCCCATGGCCTCTCAAACAATGACAAGCTCACACACACATACTCACATATGCCTGCACGCACACATGCTCTTCAAAAGTTGGAAATGTCTTTTGCTAGAGGATCTTCTGCTCACAATTGATCTAATTTTTATGCTGAGCTGTTGGAGAAAAGCACTTCAGGATGGAAATAGGGAGATTTTGAAGGCCGAGTATGGTGATTGTTTTGAGAAGGCAAAAATGGTATTTTTTTCACTTTCTCATAACTGAATTATGCCATTTTCACTTTCTTATAACTGAATTATGCCATACAACTAGCATTCAGTAGCACATCTAAAAGAATTCCTGAAAAATTTTGAGAATAATCATTTTTATTTTTTCTCCATATCCTTTCCCCTAAGATTTTAAGAATTAATTCAATCAATTTTAATAAAAGTTAAGTATGTATCAATTTATGTATATAACATCCAAAATCATTGGCAGAATAATTAAATACCTATTGTCAGTTATAGGGACTTCCCTATAGCTCAGATGCGAAAGAATCTGCCTGCAATGCAGGAGACCTGGGTTCGATCCCTGGGTCAGGAAGATCCCCTGGAGAAGGAAATGGCAATCCACTCCAGTATTCTTGCCTGGAGAATCCCATGGACGGAGGAACCTGGTAGGCTACAGTCCATGGAGTCACAGAGTCAGACACGAGGAAGCAACTAACACACATTGTAAATTGTAAGGAAAAATGTGCTTAAATTTCACAATTAGATATAAACCATATGGGCTTATATTTTATACTAGAAGGCTGAAACTTAGTGTTCATAAGTTATAAGTGGGAATTGGAAGAATGTCAGAGTTTTCCCATAACCCAACAGGTGATATTCCTGTGCTATGGCACTGTAAATAGGACCTTGAAGAGTGAATTTACTAAGACTTATTTCCCTGTAGGATATTAACTTGTGTTGGTCCTTTACCCACCATTCTTGCCTGTTTCCTATCTCCCTTCTCTGGCTTATTTTCTTCCTAGACAGAAAGATGTGTGCCTACACACAATCCAATAAGCAGATGTATCACTGAAGGATAAGAAAAAGTATTTCCAGATAGATGATCGTTTCGTATTAGTTATAGACCAAAGATTTCTATCTTCAGGGCATGAAGCTGTTATAATTTAAAGAATTTCTGGGAACATCTTACTGTAAAAACTAAAATCAGTATCAATGGGTTTTGTTTGAGGAGAATACTGTATGTGGGCTAAAATTAATAAAAATGAGAGTAAATTGTTCAGAGCAGCACAAGTTTTTTTTTCTACTTTTAAAAATGAGAAACTATTATTTCTAAGCTTAGTTATGAAAATAAAAAGGAGCAAAAATAGCATGCAAAAAGTAAAAAGAAAGTCACACTTAAATCCACTCCTAGAAATACCTGCTAATAAAGCAGTTGGGTATATATCTTCCCAGGTTTTTTCCCCACGTGTGGATACATATGCATAATGTCATATGCACAGCCATATATTTAAAAAAATAAAAATAGCTGATATTATGCATGCTGCTCCATCAGCTGCTTTAACAAATGATGTATTCCTCATAGATGTGGATTATGTCAGTAGACATCTTTCCTTATTATAAATAACACTATAATAAATACCCAAGTTTGCACATCTTTATGGCCTTATCTAAATGTATCCTTAGGATAAATTCCCAGAAGTGAGATCACTGTGTTGAAAGAGTATTCACGGTTTCATTTCTGTTGCATATAGCAGAATGGTCCTTTAGAAAGTTGTTTCTAGGTCTTCATATATTTTCTTGCTGCTTTAAATGGCAACTTTTCTCAATCACCTGTTTTTTTGTGGTGTAGAGTAGGGGTCAGCAAACTGTGGCCCGTGGGCCAAATCCATGCCACTGCCTGTTTTTGTAAATAAAGTTTTATTGAAAGACAGCCACATCCATCCATTTATGCATTATCAATAGCTGCTTTTGCACCACACCATCAGAACTGAGTAGTTGCTGTAGAGACCATATGACCTGGAAAGCCCATAGGACAGGCAAAGCTTAAAATATTTACTTTCTGACCTTCAGGGAAGAAGTTTGCCAACTCCTGATGCCTATTGTAAAGCTTTGCTATATCTATATTGGATCTAATTATAACTATTTTATTAACTCATAGCTTTTTGGGGATTTTTTGGAAAGGTAATCATGAAATTAAGAAATAATTACAATTTTTGTCTCTTCCTTTCCTTTTACTATAATTGACTAGAGCCTCAGAATAATGTTGAATTATAGCAATGATAATGGGTATAATATTCTTAGCTTGGGTTGTAATGCCTCTAGCATTTACCTCCAATGTACTTTTTCTTTGTTTCTAGTATTTTTTATTGTGTTCTGTTATTCCTAGTTTGCAAAAAGTGTTGCTCAAGAAAAATCTCTTCACTGTTTATCAAGAGACTCACATGGAGTATCTCATTTAACTTCTCTAGATTTCCTCATGCTGAATTAACCTTATAATCTTGAAGTAAATCCTGCATATGGATGGTTTATTATTTTCTTTTAAATCCTGCATATGGATGGTTTATTATTTTCTTTTAAGCCATTGCTAGAATTGAATTGTTTCTTATATGTGTGTCTGTATTTATGATTCATGTTGGTCCATGGATTTTTGTGTGCTCGGTTTGTCAAATTCTATTATCAAGATTGTGTTGGTCTTGTGAAACAACATGGGGGGCTCCCCATGTATTTCTATCCTCTGGGAAGGACACAGACAAGTAAATCTCTAGTTTGACATGCACTGTATAGGATAAATTACGAAATCAGTCATAGGGCTCTTGCTTCAAGTGCCAAGAAGGAGAGCAAATCGTGGAGTAGCTTCTCTTTTTAAATTAGTATCATCTTATGCCAGATGTATGTGCTTGAAATATAAAATATGTATTCTTGGAACTTTTAAATTCTGAGGTAATTAAGACTTAAAAGTTGAAAGAATAGTATGAGGAACGCCTATATACTCTCTACCCAGATTTCCTGATTGTTACTATTTTGCTGTTTTTTCTTTATCATATTATTCTTTCATTCTCTCTATAAATGTAGAGATATTATCTCATTCTCTGTCTATATCTTTGTATTTATACATATAGATAAAATATGTAAATGTATAAATGATACCAATACACAGATTTATAGATAGATATCTTTCTGAACTCTGCAAATACGTTGCAGATAATTAGATTTTTTAAAGGAAGAGCTTTATTTTTGGCTGAGTCTTCATTGCTGTGTGGGCTTTTCTCTAGCTGTGGCCAGTGGGGGTTGTCCTCTAGTTGTGGCGGGCAGGCTTCTCGTTGCAGTGGCTTCTCTTGTTGCAGAGCACTAGCTCTAGGGCACTCGGGCTTCAGTAGCTGTGGCCCGTGGGCTCAGTAGTTGCAGCTCATGGGTGCTAGAACACAGGCTCAATAGTTGTGGTGCCGGGCTTAGTTACATTGTAGCATGTGGGATCTTCCCAAATCAGGGATTGAACCAGCATCTCCTGCATTGGCAGGCAGATTCTTTACTACTGAGCCACCAGGGAAGCCCAGATATTCTTCAAGTATATAAATAGAACTTTTCAGATACCAGATGTGCTGGCAATCTTATTTTTTAAACACTAAATATTCTTTATTTATTTAGCATGTAAGTTGTTTATTTTGGGAAGTGATCCCAGGAAATGCAGATGGGGGACTGGGAGAGTGAAAGATGGAAGGGAGGAAAAGCCAATCCAATAATTAAACACTTGGTCTTTAACTTCTAACTATTAATATATATTTATTCTATATCTATCTATGTATCTGTGTATCTCTCAGTCAGTCTACTCATCCATCTAACCACCCAGGTGATACAAGCTCATTGTAGATCAGCATAAATGACTAGCGAGAGGAAACATACTTCAGATCCTAATACCAAGTGATAAGTTTTTAAATGCAAATATACATATACAATTATATATATATATATATATATATAAAAAAGGATCGTATATTCTATTTTTATAATGTTATTTTTATGTGACATGTTAACATCTTTTCAGGTCAGTATAAATAGTTCTATACCATTATTTGCCATGACTGTTTTGTATGGATATACTGCAATTTGTTTAATCAGTTTATGTGTTGCCATTTAGGTGGTTTCCAGATTTTATCTTCATTATAAGCCTCTCAGAGCCTGAGTGTTAATGCCACAGAGTTGGATTTGAATCCTTTCATTTCTCCTTTGTGTTACTTTTGGTCAGTTAGCTCACCTAGCTCAGCTTTTTTGTCTTTCAAATGGAGATAAGAATACCCATTTCATAGGATTTGTGAGGACTAAAGGGAATGACCTATATAAATTACTCAGTCTAGTTCCTGGCATATTGCAGGCCCTCAATATTTGTCCTTTGCTCTTCCATTTTGTCTCAAAGATAGTTCTGCGGCTCATGAAGTAGTGTCTATCAGATGTTTTAAGTTTTATTCTGGTCTTATCCTCTGTAAATATCATGTGCTTTCAAAAATATTAAATACTGGCTAGATATTTTTCCTCACCCTTGATAAAAAGAATATCCAAAAATAAAACCCGATGAGACCAATCAAAAGAATACCATTTTCTTATGACTGACAGAAAACACACAGAAATGGCTGTTCAATTTGTGAAATAAAATGGGTTTGACACACCTGGCTGATGAAAAATTGCCCTCTATTGAAGTCAGCAACCTGGCTTCATGAATTTTTTTCTTTAAATGGCATATAAGACTCAGATTTCTACTTGGAAAATAGAATTATTTCTTGTTCTAAGAATTAGGATTTGTTTTTTTTAAAGGTCTGAATATAGTTATGCATTTGAATGTCTTAAAATTTCCTTCCTACAAAGCCTCCCAAATTTTCATGTGACTATGAAATTGACACAGCATGCATTGCTTATGAACGAACAGATGAAAATTTTGCAAATGAGCACTTATGAAACATAAAGCAATGAGTGAGCTAGAACACTTGTGTCAAACAGGAGACAGATGACTTAGGCTAGGGCCAGCTCATCTCTATTATGGAATAGCGATCTTGGCCAATATTTTATAAAGAAATGCAGTATATTATTATGTTCAAGCACAGACACAGCACTAGCAGAACAATAAGATGAAGTGGGGCCTATGCATTAATAGGCAGAGAAAGATGACTGTGATTCATAGATTGGTTATTTATTTGTAAATACCTGTTGGCTGAGATTTAAAGGATTCTCATAATTAAATAACCCCCCTATAATCTTGTTTTTCCTGTTAGTGATCCTAGCCAGACCGTCTTCTGCAAATACTAAAAAGCTGAAAACTTACAGTTCAGCCCCTGTAAAGTCATAAGATAATTAGAAAGTTCAGATCATTGAAGACATAGTTAATTGTGTCATTTTCTTCATGCCATGGCATAGTATCATGATGTGCCAGTGACCTTTGATGTCATTAAGCTCTTTGAAACAAATGATGTCAGACTAGAAAAACCAAAAGGGGGACATGACGGGGAAGTGCTAATGAGCAGCCAGTCACTGTGGTGCGCTTTTATTCCTGGTGAAAACTCAGCTCATGTAAGTCTCATTGAATCTGCTATATAGACCAAGTGTGCCCACTCAGAGCAGATTCCTGTTTTTTTTGACTATTCTGCCTCGTTTTCATGGGGCTACCCAGGAAGCAACAACTTGCCAAGTTATATATACACTGTTATGAGTCCTGTATGCACAGAGAGATGCTGCATAAAGATCTAGGCCTGTGTCAAAGACTTAGAATGTGAAATGAAATGATTTTACCTGCAGTTTTTTGTTGGTGTGGTTTCCGTTTTTCATAATTGCAATACCTCGTTTGAGCATGGGTGGGGTGGGAGTGTGGGTTCGTGTAGTGTGACGAAGGGGAAAGAAGTTGTGAAATTTTAAAAAGTTTAGCAATTTCCTGTTAGGAGACATTTACTTCAAATACAGAAATTAATTTCTTCCTGAAGACTCTGAAAATGTGTATTTGCCTCTAGGGCATGACCTCTTTCCTAAATAGCTTAAGGAAGTAGAGGCCTTGAGAATGGGCACCATGTGTAGGAAGCTGTGCTCTGGTAGCTGTGACAGTCAGCATTTTAGATTTTCTTCCTGTGTGTCCATTTCTACCCCTAGTGCATATCCTTGTCTTACTTTTTGACTCCTACCTGTTCCAAGCTTTTTAAGATCTATTTTCCCCACCTGTGGCTTTAATGTAGCTTTTCTTTTGTAGTGGTTAATGTTGCAAATAAGAACTGCATCTATTCATAACATTTATTCTGAGTTGTATGCTCTTTGATTTGGGGGAAATGTGCTCACTTCAAATAGATTGAAATAGACAGCATTTTCTTTGTATTAATTGATCTGTGAACACAGGACTATTTTCTGAGCTTTTACTTTTTTCCTGGCGCCAATTGTTTTTAATCACAAGTAACAGAAACATCAACTCAGATTGGCCTAAACAATAAAGACAATTTGTTGGCTCATGTAACCAAAATATCTAGTAATCATGTGGACTTTAGGTAAGGGTTGATCTAGCAACTGAAACTAAGGATCACATTTCTTTCTTTGTTTCTACTCTGACATCCGTTGTCTCATACTTTCTAAGTCTGCTTGGCTTAGATCGTTGCCAGTAGCAATCAGAATTTAGATTTCCTTATTTGCATCCAGCAAAAAATATTGTGTTAGGCATAGGAGGATGTAGAAGTTAATGAGCCGCCACAAGACTACTGTGTAGAAATTAAAAATCTGCACATCACAAAATATTTCAGTAGGTACTGTAATCAAGATTCTAGAAGGAATTTTCTGGTTGTCCAGTGGTTAGGACTTGGCACTTTCACTGCCAGGGCCTGGGTTTGCTCTCCCTTCAGGGAACTAAGATCCCACAAGCCATGCAGCATGGCCAAAAGTAAAAATAAAAGACTCTAGAACTACACTGTTCAGTATGGTAGCTACTAGCCACATGTGGCTTTTGAGCACTTGAAATATGGCTAGCTGGAATTGAGATGTGCTATAAATGTAAAGTATACACCAAATTTCAGAGACTTCATTTAGAAAACATGTAAAAATATCTCACCAATAAATTGATGATTTATTTCATAAATTACATATTGAAATATTTTTAGATATATTGGGTTAAATAAAATATATTATTAAACATAATCTCACCTTTTTTGTTTTACTTATTCAAATATGGCAACAAGGAAATTAACAATTATATATTTGGCTCAGATAATATTTCTATCAGACAATACTGCTCTAGAGTCCTGAATCAGCCATTAGAAAGGTGAGCTATTTGTGATTAAATTCAAATTTATTTCACTGATAGAGAAGGATCAAAGAACACCTTTAGTAAAAATAGTTCTCTATTCCCATCTACAGTCCCCCTCTATTCTGTTACTCTATAGGTGTCCTCTGTGGTTTGTATAACCATCTGAAATTATCTTGTTTGTATACATACTTATTTGTTTTTCTCATCTATGCTTGCCCACCTGCGTAAAAGAGTCAGGTGATCAGGAAAGAAGCATCATGGGGATGAAAACAATAGGTTAGGATATTTGTGTTTTCCCAACTTTATTGCCGGACCTTGGTCATGACCTCAAACCCTGAAAAGTCTTGATAATTTAATTGGTCAGACAACACACTCAATGGTGTATATGAGTTTGAAGTCTCTCCTGTAGGGAAAGAGAAGAGGAAAAGGGAATTAGTGAAAGGAAAAGTGTCATCTTAGGTTGCTCTCGGTCTTCTTTGGATTCCACTGTTTTTGTTGTTGTTAGTTATACCCATTTCCATTCTCTCTTTTCTTTTCCTCATCCCTAGGGGATCTTTAGTTTGGACTCATGTCACCTCAAGAGAGCTGTTGATAGAATTCAGGGACTTGAATAGGAAAACAAAACAAAAAAAAAAGCATCTTTATTTGCACTAACCTCTGATGGAACGTTAGCATTTTCTTTAATTATGACTGTAGTTTATAAACTCTAGTTTGTAAGCTGTAACTTGGTTACCAGTGGGAATCATCATTTTTAAAAATCTTAATACAGATGTTACAGCTATCTTGAAATAGCATCTACCTACATCACCACTTCAAAATCATAGTGGTGGCTAGACTCGATGTGAGATTTTATTTAATGAATTTTTGAAGTAGTGCATCTATCATGATTTTAAACAGTAAGACAACTGTTTTGTTAACTGTGTTTTGAAATAACTGGGTTCCATTATAAACCCATGTTTCTTATGTTCTTGTAGACATTATTTTGAGAATGACCTATAGGTTTTAAGAGTTTGCCCAGGAGATA
The DNA here is from genome assembly GCF_019923935.1 of Bubalus bubalis. Taxonomy (NCBI): domain Eukaryota; kingdom Metazoa; phylum Chordata; class Mammalia; order Artiodactyla; family Bovidae; genus Bubalus; species Bubalus bubalis. The sequence continues at coordinate 20,660,414 of NC_059181.1, forward strand.
TATGGCACGAAAAAGATTAAGAACCCCTGCCTATGTAAAGATTGTTGGGGCATGCCTCAAAAGGGTATAGTTTTATTTTACTTTAGCTTTACAATATGTCCTAATTCAGGTGTTTTGAGTGGAGATGGCTATTACATGGCCCCATGGGTCCATTCATACCCAAATATTTGAACAATTTGCTGTCTAGAATCCCTGGGTGATGAACACATTACTGACAGTTAATAGGTGTTTATAAGGATATTAGATGAAACCAGAGATACGTGTTTGGAGTTTATGCCAATGCCAAGCCTTGAAGTGATTAAGCGCAAACTTTTATGGGCTTACCTATGCCACAGAACAAATGTATTTATAGATGAAATTACTGTTTATTGCCAAATACCTATTATGAAAGCAGAGAGTTAAAAGGTCAATGCCCAACTAGAGATGATACAGCTTTTGCCATAGTATAGTTGAAAATATTTCTAAACAGTGTAAATGATTGGAAGTAGTAATACACAAAGTAGTGTCTTCATTCATAAGTACATATTATGTGGTTTATGAAAGAGCTTGCTTGTCATCTGATCTTAAAGATGGGGACTCTTGTTTGAATTTGGAATGGCAGGGGATGGAGGGGGGCTGTAAATCTGGAGGTGCTGGAGTGAACTTGGCTCTGTGGAAGGAATGAGCAGGGCTGTTGGTGAGAGATGACAGGAGTGAGATGGGCAGCTGAAGGATGTCAGAATCCATTTTGAGATTTTTGACTGGGGGCAAGGAAGCTGAGGTTTCTGAAAAGTGGAATGACAGCCTAGAAATGCTCTACATGAAAAAAAGAAGTAGAAAAACAGATGAGGGGGCATGTTTGTAGTATAAATATTGCAACACATAATGAAAAGTTTCCTGCTAGTTAGCTTGAATGTTGTAGGAAGATAAAAAACATTTTACTTTAGAAGATTGTCAACTAAATTTGGGATCCTTTGACTAAATATAAGTTTTGGGGCATGACTGATGACACAGGATATTCACATCCTGAGAAAGACATATATACACCTGCAATGATTCTTCCCAACCTGCCCACACCCTTTTTGGCATGGTTGGTGTGTATAATGTGTTTTACTTTCTAGTTGTTCAGGAGGATTGCGTATTTTTGAAAAGCCACTTCCTGAAAGAAGATGACTGAAAAGGGAAGAAAAGTCCTAAATTTTGGTGGTAACTATTCAAAGCCTACCCACATGAGCTTTGGTGGTAACGGTTCCTGAAGCTCCTTCAAGTCCCCACGTGTTCCTGCTGTTGGTTGCCAGAAGCAGGAATAACAACGGAGCTGAGAAAAATGGGATTTGGGCAGGAATGTCTAAGGGTCATCCAGATTTCACAACAGAAGCAGATGACTCAGATTTCCTGGGTCTTGAATGTCTAGAGAAATGGAACAATCACTTACCTTTATTCTACTCCTAATTGGTAAGTGGCAAAACTCAGTCACTAGAAAAATTAAAAAGTTGGTTGTGCACAAAGGCATGGCCAAGTGGAGTTGAACATTTCATCCTCCCATTTCCTAACTCTTTGATTAGATGATTTCAGCTGAGCTCTCATCCTCAATTCTGAGAACTTTTCAACTGCAGCTTGAAGGTGTGGCTGAATTGAGCATCTTTACAATGTGGAAAAATCCCCATTTCTCCCCTGTTTTACTACCAATGTGGGTATTTCGACTCATCGCTGTGAAGTGAGCCTTTAACAGATCCCCTCACCTCCCAAACTCATAAGAATACATCACACAGAGAAGGGCCTGACAGTCTAGGCACTTTATAGATGTGATCTTATTTAATAATACACTTGCTACCTTTTTTGAAGTCTCTAAACTGAACTCCTCACAAGCCTGTAAGATGGAAGGTTTATCTGCTTTTTGGGCATGAGAAAATAGAAGTAGCCAAGCAATAAAGTCAATCACCAGTCCAAGATCACACAGCTAAGAGGCGATGGAGGAAGGATTAGAATTCAGATGTTTGACCCTTAGCACATGGTAAAACCCCTGAAAACCGGGGAGGTGGTATTATCCCATTTTACAGTTGTGAAAGTGGAGACTTAGAGTGGTTATGTAAGTCTCTCATATTCACACAGCTAGTGACCTATAAGGCATCTTCCAGAGTAGTGATGTTGAAAAGAAATGTAACGTGAGTCATAGATGCAACTCATGTAATTTTACATTTTCTAATAGCTATATTAAAATAGAAAGGAATTGGATGAAATTATTTTTATCTAACACAACATATCCAAAATACTGTCATTTCATGGAATCAGTATAAAAAACTTATGCGTGAGACATTTTATATTTTTTTCTTGCCTAAGTCCTTAAAATGCAGGACATGTCTTAAACTTGCAACACGTCACCTTGTAGACGGGTCACATTTCAGGCATTCAGTAGCACCTTGCAACTACCCGCTTCTGAATTGGACGGGGCAGTTCTAGTCAAGTGCTTCTCAACCCCAGCTATACACTGGAGTCATTTGGGAGCTTAATAGACACAGATGCCTGGGTCCCATCCTCAGAGGTTCTGATGTAACTGGTCTGGTGTGCACCCTGCATTTCCACTCTTTAAGCTATTTAATACCCTGCTTCTGCAGGTAGTTCTAACATGCAGCCAAGTTTGAGAACCTAGTCAAGGGTGATCTCTAAACTAACTGAGTAGAGAACTATAGCCACTGTCTCTTGGAGAAGGCTCTGTGAGTTTTCTGAAATGAGAGCCATTCAAAATAACCCCTTGGGCAGTATGCTTTGCTAGTGCACACTAAAGAATGTCAGGCAATGCCCTAACTAATTCTCTCAACTTATATTTCCCAACATTTTGACCAAGTCTTGGAATAATGTAAGAAAAGAGATTTCTCTTTTCCCCCTTGATCTACACCCTGGTCTGGATATGTGACCAGTGTGAGTAAATTAAGACATAAAAATTTGATTATTTAAATTGAGGTCAAAGGTGTTGGTGTCAGTCTGGAATTCGTGAGCTGCGGAGAAGGGGAAGTTAGGGTTTGAAAGCTGCAGATCGTTGCCAGAATGAAACATGTCTAGTGGGGACCGCGTGGGAAGTGCTGGGTGAGGAAGGGAGGCAATTGTGGCTCTGGTTGAGGTCTGCCGGCTGCACAGCCCACGGTGTGGCGGGACGCCCACGAAGCTGCTCTTGCCAGAGACCTCACGCCTGCCTTCCCAGTCAGCCAAACTTGTATTTTTGCCCCTGAGACCTAGATGTGAAACCCAATATTCGGGAATTAAAATGTCTCATCTCACCCGGAGGTTCACTTGTCCTTAAAATGCTTTTGCAGTCATTTGGAATAGTTTTTCTCTTGCCTTCTTTTATTTAAATTGAAACACAGCTTGAATATTCTAGACACATTTATTATTTCCCAGGAGGAAAAATACTGGGTCTTCTGTAGTGGTAATGCTATAGTGACATGCAGTTTTGTTGGTTATATTTATTTGACTTAAAATTAAGCAAGAGAAGACACAAACACTGATGGGTCTTTCATAGCATCAACTAATAAATAATAAACTAATACATAATACCACATTTCATCGAATCAAAAAGACTGCCAGCTGAAAGATGCACCTTTATTTCATGTACGCTGAGTAAGACTAAGCTTTACACAATGATTTCTTAGGATTGGGGATTTTTATGTTATGTTCATCAAAAGTTCTTTTAGGCTTAGACATTAATTTTTATCACATATTAGTCTTTTACATTAATTAAAAAGGAAAATGCAAGCAAAAGAGATGGGGTAATTTATTCCTAAAACTTCTTCATAGTCTTTTTGATTTCAAACCATCAGTACTTTTATATTCTCACAAAACATTGTCCTCTTTCCATCAATAACAGCAGTGATTCAGCATTTCTTTAAAATGTGCTCCCAATCATCTCAGGGATTTTCCTCTTTTTGGATACACAGCAAGTTTTACTTTCATAGCCAAACTCCAGTGAAATCTTTCTGAAGATGCGTTAAGTGACAATTTCCTAGTCAGGCAACCAACCAACTCATTTGAAGTGTTGATGATAAGAACTGCTAGATCAAGGTCATATACGGGCAGGCAATGGCATCTACTTCGTGACTGTCTGGCTGACAATTTTAAGATGGATTCCAGTTTTAGAGATGTTCAAATGTTTAAAAAAAATGTGCTTCTTAGCTTTTATGAAATATGGTGTGTAAATTGTTTTTCTAGTAATCAAGATTTCCCAGCTGCTTGTCATATCCACCTTGTTTATGTACGTTTGAACAATTTCAGCAAGATTTGCCTGCTGTTCCCTCCTCAGCACACCTAGGCTTTAATGAACAAGGATGTATAAGCAAAACTCTCCCACTTCCTTCTTTTCCAGTTTGCAGCTACAAAGCTGTACTTTGATACCAGTCTTCTCAACCTTGAATGTGTATGTGGATCATGTGGGAGTCTTGTTAAAATGCAGATTCTGTTTCAGTAAATCTGAGAAGGGCCATGAGATTCTGCATTTCTGGCAAGTTCTCAGGTGATGCTCACACTGCTGTTTCAGGGACCACATGTTGAGCAGTCAGGCTTTGCTACATCTAAGAACATGTTATGGCATTAAAGAAATTCAGTACCTCTCCAGGGTGCATGGGTGTTTTATTTTTCCTTCATTTATATTATTATTTTGATGAAAACCTCTTTATTGCAAATGTCATTGTATTGAGTAAGAACAAAGATTTCTTAGGATGACAAGAAAATGAATTTTATACATCCTCTCTTATGGTACAGGGAGAGGTATTTCTTCCCCTTCATTTGTTTTATGAAGGATTTGCTCATTTTGTTTTCCCTTGCTTTTCTCCTCGAAAAACTTGGGCAGCTTGAGTTTATTAGGAAATCTGCATGTAATTGCAGATTAATAACCTACCCATTAATACCACATTAGTTCATTGTGATTAATAGCATCTGTGTGAATACATAATGAATTAGTAATGACAGACTATTTGCTTTAAAGTGTCAAGAGAACATTCCATGTAAAAAGGCACTACCCATAACAGGAAAATTAATTAGAGACTTGTTGGATAATAACTTGTCACAAATAAGATATGTTTGTTTGGAAACCCTCATTGGTATTGATATTTGCACAGTGAGAGATATTTTTAAAAACATGCCTGGGCCTTTTAGTTTATAAAATGAGAGGAGAATTTTATTTTCAACAACAATTAAGATGAGTATGGGAACTTACATTTATGAGAGAGATACACACACTCAAATATGAGTTTGCCTGTGTCACTAACCAGAGGCTTCTCATAGTGACCTTTTCAATTGAGTTCCAAATTGAACTGTTTCTCCTACCTGCTATCTATTCTGAATTCATCAATTCACTTCCCCAAGGCCCAAACTTTCCTTGTTACTAATTTTATTCCTTTAGCAAATCATTTGTTTTCTCTATGGTTCCTCATTCTAATTCTGTGATGTTGCCATCATTGTTTATTTCTGTCTTTGCCCTACATCCAAGGAAGCGAAGGTCAAGAAAATTATGTGACTTGCCCAAACCAATCCAGCCATATAATTTGTCCCCCACAGATTATGGGTCTAACATTTCAGATGTCTCCAATTTTAACCCAAGCGGAAAGAGCTGCATGAGCAGAGGCTCTCTCCAGCTGGTGCCTTTGAGGAAACTCAAGAAGCTTGGTGTGATTGGAGCTCAGAGTTGGAAGGGAAAGGGGACATAAGACAAAACTGAAGAGAGGAGGGACCAGAGCATGTAGGCCTTGTAGGCCATTTAAAGGTTTTAGCTTCTATCCTCAGGCAGTGGGAAGCCATTTGTAAATGTCATGTCAGGGTGTGCTGATGCGTGATGAGTTTTGCCAGAGCATCCTGGCTGCATGGCTCGGAGGAAAGGGTTGATGTATGGAGATCAGTTCAGAAGGCCCCAGCGTGCTGTTTTGTTTTCTAGCTTGGGATCCAGATTAAGGTAGAGTTTGTCTTCCTTGTTACAGAAAACCTCAAGCATTATTAGGTTTCCTCTTCTCTCTAACTTCAGCATGAAGGGTCATTGTCTTCTCTCTGTATCTCCCCTACCCCTTTTTTGGGAAACATTTCCAGGCACCTGGAAGAAGCAGCTAGGGGAGCTGTAGCCACAGCCAGTGGGTGTGGAAGTTAACTCTGGTCCGACCAGCCCTTTTGGGTCCTCTGCTTGTGCCAAGGATGCTATTGCTTCCTTTGTTTTATAGGAGAGGATTCTGGGTAGAGAAAGGAAAGAAAGCCCAGTTCCGGATCCTTCACTGTCAGAAACCCAATTTTAGAGGGACAGCTCCCTCGACCACACACTATGGTTTGAATAGCCAAGAATAGAACCTCTGCTGCTCTCACCTCCTCATGGAAGGTGGGAGTGAAAAACAGGGGTTAGTTGGGAAGTGGCTTTTTAAACCTATGTTTACAGTGTTTTGATGCTGCTGTCACAGATGAGAGAGGACTTGTGAAGTCTGGAGCTCAGATTTTTTAGGATTTCAGGGATGCAGTATTTATCCCACTCTTCCTCTCCGTAGGGTGTGGTATAAGCAGGAGTTGAAAATAGCTGTCCTGTGTTGTCTTTTTCATTTTGGAAGTCTTACTGGCATAGTGCTGCTTTTTTTTTTTTTTTTTTTTCCTCTTAAACCAGTGAATTGACTCTCACCTCAAACCCATATTGCATTTCATCTTTAAGAAAGGGACTTTTCACAGCTGGGTTTTGTAGGACTGAGGACTAACTTAGAACTAAATAGACCAATGCAAGGAGAGTGTTTCCAGGACAAAAAAAAAGTAAAGCTCTCCCTGCAGAATGTTCACGTTGAATTAAAATGGAGCTGCAGAGTAAGGAAATCAGCAAAGAAAGGGTGAAGGTCCTGATCTGACTTTGGGTGAGGTGGGGAATGGGGGAGGAGGGAATCTGGACTGGTGATGTCCTGGGGTCACAGGCATCCAGAAGGACTACTAATAACTGTCAACTCTACTTTAGTAAAGTTAGAGATGGGGAGGAAGGATGGTGAGTGCTATTGCGTGAAAGTAGTGGTTCTCAAAGTATGTTCCTCTGCTTCAGCATCAGCATTACCTAGGAATTCGCTTGAAATGAAAATTCCTGGGCCCCACCCCAGACCTATTGAATCAGACACTCTGGCAAAAGGACCCAACACTCTGTATTAACAAGCCCCTTTGACAGGCCCACAGCCAGTATACTACTGAATGGTGAAAAGCTGAAAGCCTTCTTGCTAAAATCTGGAACAAGACAAGGGTGCTCACTCTCACCACTTCTATTCAACACAGTATTCTAAGTCCTAGCCACAGCAATCAGAGAAGAAAAGGAATAAAAGGCATGCAAACTGGAAGAGGTAAAATTGTCATTATATGCAGATGACATGATGTTATATGTAGAAAACTCTAGACTCCACACAAAAACAGCTAAAACTGATAGATGAATTCAGCAAGGGAGAAGGATACAAGATTGACATACAGAAATCTGTTATATTTTTTATATTAACAATGAAATATCAGAAAGGGAAAGTAAAAAAAAAAATCCCTTTTAAAATCACATCAAAAAATAAAATAGGAATAAACCTGATCAGGGAGGTGAAAGACTTATTCTAAGAACTATAAAACATGGATAAAGAAAATTAAAGAATATTCAAAGAAATGGAAATATATCCCATGCTCTTGGATTGAAAGAAATAATATTATTAAAATGGCCATACTACCCAAAGCAATCTACACATTTAATGTTGATCCCTATCAAATTGTTGTTTTGTTGCTAAGTTGTGTCCAACTCTTTGCAACCCCATGGATTGCAGCACTCCAGGCCTCCCTGTCCCTCACTATCTCCCACAGTTTGCCCAAGTTCATGTCCATTGAGTTAATGATGCCATCCAACTATCTCATCTGCTCTGTTGCCCCATTCTTCTTTTGCTTTCAATCTTTCCCAGCATCAGGGTCTTTTCCACTGAGTCAGCTGTTCACATCATGTGGCCAAAGTATTGGAGTTTCAGCTTCAGCATCAGTCTTTCCAATGAATATTCAGGGTTGATTTCCTTTAGGAATGATGGTTTGATCTCCTTGCTATCCAAGGGACTCTCAAGAGTCTTCTCCAGCACCACAGTTTGAAAGTATCAATTCTTCAGTGTTCAGCCCTCTTTATGATCCAACTGTCATATCCATACATGACTACTGGAAAAACCATAGCTTTGACTAGATGGACCTTTGTGTCCATCTTCGCTTTTTAATATGTGTCTAGGTTTGTCATAGTTTTCCTTCTGAGAAGCAAGTGTCTTAATTTCATGGCTGCAGTCACCATCTGCAGTGATTTTGGAGCCCCCTAAAATAAAATTTGTCACTGCTTCCACTTTCTCCCCTTCTATTTGCCATAAAGTGATGGGACCAGATGCCATGATCTTAGTTTTTTGAATGTTGAGTTTTAAGCCAGGTTTTTCACTCTCCTCTTTCACCCTCATCAAGAGGCTCTTTAGTTCCTCTTCACTTTCTGCCATTAGAGTGGTATCATCTGTATATTTGAGGTTGTTGATATTTCTCCTGGCAATCTTGATTCCAGCTTGTAACTCATCCAGCTCAGCATTTTGCATGATGTACTCTGCATATAAGTTAAATAAGCAGGGTGACAATATACAGCCTTGATATACTCCTTTCCCAATTTGGAACCAGTCTGTTGTTCCATGATCGGTTCTGACTGTTGCTTCTTGACCTGCATATAGGTTTCTCAGAAGGTAGGTAAGGTGGTCTGGTATTCACATCTCTTTAAGAACTTTCCACAGTTCGTTGTGATCCACACAGTCAAAGTCTTTCACATAGTCAATGAAACAGAAGTAGATGTTTTTCTGGAATTCTCTTGCTTTCTCAATGATCCAACAAGTGTTGGCAATTTGATATCTGGTTCTTCTGCCTTTTCTAAATTCAGCTTCTACATCTGGAAGTTCTCAATTCAAGTACTGCCGAAGCCTAGCTTGAAGGATTTTGAGCATAACCTTACCAGCATGGGAAATGAGTGAAAATTACCTATCACATTACCCATGACATTTTTCATATAACTAGAACAAATAATCTTACAATATATATGGAACCATAAAAAACCCAGATTTGCCAAAGCAATCCTGAGGAAAAAGAAGAAAGCTGGAGGCATAACTTTCCCAGACTTCAAATAATACTACAAAGTAATGGTAATCAAAACAGTGTAGTATTGACACAAACACAGATATGTGGATCAATGGGACAAACTAGAGAGCCCAGAAATAAACCTATGCATTTACACTCAATCTTCGACAAAGGAGGCAAGACTGTACAATGGATAAAAGATAGTCTCTTTAGCAAGTGGTGTTGGGAAAGCTGGACAGACACATGTATACCAATAAAGTAAGAACACAACCTCTCACCATACACAAAAATAAATTCAAAATGGTTTAAAAACTGAAATATAAGATGTGACACTATGGAATTCCTAGGAAAGAAAATAGGCCAATGATGCTCTGACATAAATCAGAGGTGGGGGGAGGGATAAATTAGGAGGTTAGGATTAGCAGATACAAATTACTATATATAAAATAGATTAACAACTAGGTGCAACTGTATAACACAAGGAACTATATTCAATATACTATAATCAAACATAATGAAAGATAATATGAAAGAGAATATATATATATATATATATGTATACCTGTATCACTTTGCTATAGACCATAAACTAACATAATATTGTAAATCAACTATACTCCAATAAAAACAAAAAGAAGCCCTTCTCATGATACTGATGCATGCTCAAGTTTGGAAACCACTGGTTTGTACTAGGACATAATGTGAAGTTAAGCTTTAGGGATCAGCTAATTTGTTTTAATCAAACCTCACAAGGCCTCCTACCTTTGACTAGGAGCCTCAGGAGTATGTGTCCCTGGTCTCAAATAGGGTTACAGGGCAAAGTGGGTAGGTGGCTCAGTACAGACACACTCCACTGCTGCAAAAACCAGTCTCAGTATAACCTGGGAAGGCATTTCTTTCAGTTATTAATGTGATGAAGAGCTCTGTCAAGAAAGTCCATGAGGACTGCCTCTGGTTTAGCCACCTGGGGGCCTTGTTCTTACATAGGAAAGAATCTTGCAGAATTTTGCTGGGCACCTGCTGGTCAAATGAGCAAAAGTCAAGGACCTGGATCCAAATCCAAGCTCTAACTTTACTAGCTGAGTTTTCTTGGACAAGTTATTACAGTTTTCTTGCCTGTAGGCTAGGTTAGGTTTAGGGTTGGTGGGGGATTAATTGAGGTCATGGACAATACACCTGGCACAGAGCAGGTGCTTAATAAATGAATGCTATCACCAGGGTCCTTGAATGTCTCAGGACTGCTCAGGAAGGACCACTGTGGGGGGTATATAACCATACATGGCCTTTTCCTTGTAGTGTTAAGATGGTAGAAATAGGCAGGAAAAGTGTAATTAATATTTGTCCTATAGGAAAAAACTGAAGATGAATTTTAATGACTCTTTAAGTTCAGCACAGGCCTTACATTGAATTACCTGCTAAGATACAAATTATCTAAATAGGAAAGCTATTTTTCTGAGTTAAAATATCATGTTGGCAGATTCATTGTAATGCTATGCCATCAAGGAGTGATTTTAAAATTTAATTTAAATTATTTTGAAGTGTGACCCTGATAAGCGAAATCCTTAAAAATTCACTTACAAGTGAACATAATAAAAGAGTTACCTTCTGTTAGACTTCTGTAGTGTCTGGCAGTTGTATAAAATTAATTTCATTCTGGGTCAAAGAGGTCCTTGATGCTAAAATGGGGATATTTTTATGTTATTTGGTAACCCATGATTTAGATTGATGAGTTAGAGGTTTTTAATGCCCCTAAAATAATCTCTGTCCCTTTTTCTTAAGCTAGTGCCAACCAACAATTATCATTTATGAGATGATCATAAAAAATGAACAGAGGAAAGCCTTCTGACAGCTTCTCTCCCTACATTTGAGTGGGAGTTTTCCAGAAGAATGAGAAATATCAGCTCTTATTGTCTTTTCAGTATGTCAAACAGACTCAGTTAATCCCATGCTTGACCGGCTATGGGGCTGAGGAACTGCAAAGTCAAATGTCACACAATTCATGTGAAAACATGAGGGTTATGGGATCCACAGACCATGACTTAGTTAACTTGGATTTTATTTTTTTAATGAGAATAACAACAGGCTTTGCAAGCTGATTTAGAGTCTCCACGTCTAACTGCATAAGAATTTAATACCCATGAAGTGTGAGTTAGAAAAATGAAATTTTTCAGTACGGTAAATAAACTGAGGAGCCTGGAAACCAAATTGAAGTCTGTAGCCTGGAAAATCAACAGAGACTAAAAATAGTAAGATTAGAGGTGACATTCAACCATGGACCAGCCAAAGGTGGTTTTTAAGTACCACCAAAGGAGAAACCAGACCATCATATGATAGGTTTAAAAAAATAGATGTGTCTAGAGAATATTCTGTTTATTATGTAGGTGTGGAAGGGCACATTTTCCCTTAAAATGTAGGTCTGGTTTTCTAAAGTTTTGAGTTTTCCTGTACTTTCTCTCACTAGAATTAAGAGGACACTTCCCCTGATTTCTGAGGGAAATACTTATCTGCATGAAATTGAGAATTCAATTTGACAAGGTTTTAGAATGCAGTTGCTGCTTCTATTAAGCAAATCAGGCAAACAGCTCCAGCGAACTCTTAGCAAATAGCCAGAGAGTCCCCTTTAGAACTGGCGCACAAAATGATTACAGGGTCTGAGAAAGAACACAGAGGAGCGAGTTTTGAAAGAATCCCTGTGCTCATTACTTCTTGGCCTTTTGGCTAAGATCAAGTGAAGAATCCCTGTGCTCTGGGAGCCATCTTTAAATGGCATCAGCTTAACACCAGAGTTCTTGGTAGGTGTTTGCTCACAGGCCTAAAACTTTGTTCGTGTGGAGTTTTTGAAAACAGTCTTAGTTGGGAAAGTCTTAAATATTGCAGAAACTCCAAATGATTGGCCTGAGCTGAACATGATTATCCTGAGCTCCCGACTTACCAGGGGCCTGCCAAGTCCTCAGGAGTATCACTGTTCCTTTGGAAAGCTGTTTTGTTCCAGAGCTCTCAGTAAATGCCCTGTTGAGCAGAAGTAGACTGAATGAGTAGAATTGAAGTCATATCTGGCTTCTGTGCTTAAAGGAGGTGGAATGCTAAGTGTCCCCCTCCCCCTCCCTCATAGAAGAGAAGGGAAGTGGAAGTGGATGGTTAACCCACGACCGTTGGTGAAAAAAAGACTTGGGTAGCTTAAAAACCGGTATTTGCCCACCTGCCAATGCAAGGGACACAGGTTAGATCCCTGGTCAGGGAAGATCACACAGGCTGTGGTGGGGCAACCAAGCTTGTGTGCCACAGCTACTGAAGCCTGCATGCTCCAGAGCCCGTGCTCCACAAGAAGAGAGTAGCCCCCACTCTGCAGCTAGAGAAAGCCCAAGTGCAGCAACAAAGACCCAGCACAGCCATAAATCAATACTTTTTAAAAAACAGTATTCACAAAAAACAGATGAAATCTTGGATCTCATTGTGTGATATAGGGACTGGAATGTGAGAAAAGGAGATTATGGATGTTAGTATAATTAGGACATTGCTGATTATAAAAAGAAATAAGAGAAGTCCAGTTTCTCACATTTCATTTGCACAAAAAACTCTCTCAGACTTTCCTTGAGAGGAATTCGACTCGGCAGACATTGAACACCAGCCATGCCAATTGCTAAGCTCCAGTGTTCAAAATGAATGTGACCCAGGTTCCTGCCCCAGACAGCACTTGATCTAGTGGAGAAGAGATATTGTTAATGCCAATTTTATGTTGTGATAATATTTGAGGCCCAATGATCAAAAATACCTTCTTTATGAAAATTATCTCATGATTCCTCCCCTGTGAGGCCAAGCCTGTATTACAAAGGTATGGGCAAAACCAATTTCCATATGGGCTGTAGATCTAAATATGAACCAGTAAAGATTCTAGAGGAAATCATTGGGCACTATCTTCATGACCTCAGGGTAGGCAAAGATTTCTTAAATGAGACACAAAACATGCTTACCAAGATGGAAAAAAATGATCACTGATCACATTGGACTGCATTAATATTTCCACTCGTTACCTGATACCATTAGGAAAATGAAGTCTATGGAATGGAAGAAGACTGCAGTACAAATACTCAACAAAGGACTCGTGTGTGTAGAATATATAAAGAACTTCTATAAATCAGTAAGGAACTGGTTTATAGATTACCAATAGAAATGTGAGAAATAGAGTTGAGTAAACACTTCATAAAAGAAGATGTTGGTTGTCTTGATTGGAGATAATACCTGGAAGGGAGTACAAGGGGCTCCTGGGGTTCTGGCCAGACTGTTGGTTATGTGGGTGTTTACTCCATGAAGATCCTTCAAATTATGATTGGGGCACATTTCTGTAGGTATCTTATAATTTCACTGAAAAAGTTTACAGAAAGAAAAGGCCTTGCTGTCGAGGGTGAGGAATGCAGGCAGCATATTTTCAGACATCCTCTCTATTGCCTCTACTGTGGAAGCAGAGGAAATGCTTTGGCTGGTAGGGCAGACCTAGTTTGTACAAGAGTCATATGCAAGGAGTGCCAGTGTCTTGGGTTAGCAGAAGGCCTTTGGCTACCGATATCCTGAGAAGGGAGGAGGAAAAAGCATTTATGGAGGAAGCACTAGAAATGAGCTTGATTACTTTACAATTCTGTGTATAGCTAACTCAGCCTGGAAGCCTGTTAAAGCCACTGTTGATCGATCACTTACCATGTGCTGTGGCATTGAGAAGGGACTTTCTGTGCATTATAGTGTTTGATTGTCTCCACAGCTCCAGGAGATAGGCACTATTATTTGTCCAGATTTACAGATGAAGAAACTGAGGCTTGGAGAGATTAAGTAACTTGCTCAAGCTCCAGCTAAAAGAAGCAGCAAGCTGTAACTGGAACCCGTGTATTTGTGATTGAAAACCCTTGACTGTGTCTGTTATTTTGCCTTTTGGGGGACAAAACCAATTTTATTTGAGTGTAGTGAGAAGAAAAAATATCCTGTATACATGCACACATGTGCGTGTGTGCACACACACACATCAAATTTTAATCATCATAGGCACTTTGAAACTGATTTTCAAGCCTAAGGGTTGTTGCACTCTAGGTCACTATGAGCTGGAGTTTTCCTTTTCTGTTGTAACATTGTTGGAAATACCTAGATGGAGGTGACAGGAGACTAAGAAATCTTCCAGGAAACAATGCAGACTATGATAGGAATACCCTTATATGGGTGACCCGTGAGTCCTCAGTTCTTTAAGGACATTTTAATAACCCGAATAATTGCCTTTGTTAGACTTTGTTTTCTACCCATTAATGACTCTCCAGGCTAGATTTTACACTTCTACCACTAATTGAAATACAGAGATACATAAAATGGATGCTGCCAGCTGATTGTCCCAACGCTGCCTGCATATCAACATTCTCCTGCCTGCTTGGGTTTGAAGAGAAGGGGAGGAAAAGGGAACAGTAGGACAAGGAACCTGTGGCAGCTGAATTTGTTTCAAAGGCCAAATTATGGTACAGAAACTAGAATTTTGACACATAAGAATTATTGATATTTGTGCACGGTTAGTGTTTTGGTCGGAGAAGGTGATGGCACCCCACTCCAGTACTCTTGCCTGGAAAATCCCATGGACGGTGGAGCCGGGTAGGCTGCAGTCCATGGGGTTGTTAAGAGTCGGACACGACTGAGCGACTTCCCTTTCACTTTTCACTTTCATGCATTGGAGAAGGAAATGGCAACCCACTCCAGTGTTCTTGTCTGGAGAATCGCAGGGATGGGGGAGCCTGGTGGGCTTCCGTCTATGGGGTCGCACAGAGTCGGACACGACTGAAGCGACTTAGCAGCAGCAGCAGCAGCAGCAGCAGTGTTTTGGTATTGCCCTACTTAACATATATGTGTTCTCTTTTCCCCTTCTCGTGATACACAGAGTGCCCTGGGTACATAACTCAGGTTGATATGTACTATTTTGAGTTCTTTTGTGTCATGGCTCTTTTTTTGGTCCCCAGGGTATTCATGTTTGCAGCCTGTGGAGTGTTTATAACATCAGGATAATATTACATCTCCATATGAAATTTGGTTTATTTAATTTCAAATATGTCTCCCCAGCAATCCAGTGAGTGTGGAAGCAGTGTGGTGGAAAGGCACACGATCTGATTTGAATAGAAATATATGTAGGTATAGTTTTAGAGATTTCTGTTTATTAAAAAAAGAAATCCCCTTCCTTTATCCTTGGGGCTAGTTATCCCACTTTTATTGCTGTGATAATACACAAGGAAGAAACAAGTTGGAATAATTGAAAATGCCCACATTGAGCTCAATTTATTTTATTTGAATATATCTAGTTATCTGGACTTATTTGATGTATAGATGTTTACAGAAAACTAGACAGAAGCTCTAGGTTGCATTTTTTGAAATGTAGAACTTCTAGTTTAGAAGTAGATTTCTGCTGTAGGGAATATGTTATTATTTATTAATTTGATTAGCTCTGTACGTTGTATCTTGAAGCTATTCAAAATACTGTAGGAGCATCTGTTGTATCATTTGGAGGCTGCTAAGTTGTTTCAGAAATAAATGCCAAATGCCCTGACAACTGCAATTTGACATAGCTCCGTGTAGGCAGTGCCATGGTGCTGTGTGGGAATTCTTTGTCTTGGCTTCTTGTTGGTAAACTGATATTCTTAAGTACATCCAAGGTGTTATTTTGTGGGCAGGGTAGTTTTTATTGAGTCTTTAGCTTTCCTATTTCCTTATTTAAAGAAATAGTGACAGCTGTCATTTTCTACCTTCAAACAATAGCATCAGTGATTTTATAGATAGAAAATCCTTTTCCAGGTGGGCTTGCGTCCATGCTGGCAACCATTTTGTATACATGGCCTCATTTTAAATGACCAGGACTTTGAATGTGTAAATGGACAAGTCTTTAGGCGATTTGGGTAGGGGCAATTTCCATTCTTGCTTCTCCATTTCCTGTCTAAACAACATCTACCAGGGCCACAGCATGTATAGGCAACATTGAATAAAACTTCTAATGAGAAATTTCTTCCAGGTGACCTCCCCGAGAGGCTGGACTGTGAAGAAATCTTAAGAAACTGACCCTGATAAAATTGCCTCTGTTGAGAATATTACTCAGTGCAGAAACAGGGAATAGAATTCAGTTATTTTTGGTTCTTGAAAAAAATGAATTCTGTTTGTGTGTGTGTGTGTGTGTCTGTGTGTCTGTGTGTGTCTGTGTGTCTGTGTGTGTGTGTGTAGGTGGCAGAAAACATTAACCCCCGTAGAAGGTCAAGTCTCAGTTGGAAGTGGGAGAACCCTGGAGAAGAGAATGTTAAATATTTTTTGTTTGAATCTCCAGCAACTTGGAATCGTTTCTGCTGTCTGCATATCTTTTATAGATTTATCTTTTCCAGGGTTGTCTGTCTTTACATTTAATTTTCTGGAGGCTGGCACTGTGATTATCAAATGACCTCCAACTCAGCATCACCTGTGGATGGATACTAATGAATCCTTTTTTAACCTTCCTAGCACTTTTGGAGAAATCAATCAGTAGAAGACGGGACACTGAAGCAATACAGAAAGCCAAAATCCTTTATTCATCTTGCATGAATGAGAGTGAGTAATAAAGAAAATAAAATAACTTATCACCCTTATTTTCCAGAGCTCTATGAATGTTTAAAGATATTGTTTAAGGAGAAAGAGAACTACTAAGAATTCTACTAAGAATGTTGCTTAAAGAAAGGAGCTCTTTTCCAAGGCTGGGTTTTGACTACCCCTGTCTTAATGGTCTGTTGCTAGCTTGATGGATCAACTAGGAAAATTTTATTCCTATGGATGGCTTAGACTCTTTGGGTATCAGTTAGTCTGTGAGACATGGGTAGGGTCAGAAGGGCAAACCGTACTGCATGTGGTACAGAAAGCTGAATCTGGAGGCTAGATCTGGTTTGAGAAGGAGCCTACGAGGGAGGGCACTTGGAAGTGTTACTGTGTTCTTTGGAACCTCCTGGAGCCTAGAAAAATCCAGATTTCCAGGCAGGTCAGGCTCCTTCTGCTTCTCCATCAGCTTGACAGGCATGTTTGTTGGGGACCTTAGGCCTGTCTCAGCATCTTGGGTCTGATTGGAATGAAAAGAGACACTGGACATTCTACCTGGTCCTCTTTCTCAAGGCTATTGCAGAAAGAGGTGAGTGCCTCTGGGAAATGTATTAACTTGTTTAGGTTTTGGGATGTTGTTTGGTGACCTGGAAGAGGGCAGTAAAAAATAATGAAAGTGTTTGAAGCAATAATTCATTTTTACTGGGGAGTGATTAGTCTTATTGAGCAGTTTCCTTTAGTTAGGGTTGTCCCTCAGTCTTGCAGAGCGTTCTCAGCTTAACATTGCTTATTGGCTCTGGTCGATATAGTAAGCACACCTTCCACTGTTGGGAATATCAGGCAGGTTCCCCGTTAGCTCTCCTGGCAAGAACATCAGGCCTAGACAGTCACGTTGAAGTGGGAGTCATAGGTAGTTCTATCTCTGTGGTTATGGGCAACACACTGTACCTCTCCCTAAAAAATTAGGTTGGGGCCCTACTGGAATTTTCTCTTGAGAAGATATATGTGCTTCCTAGTTTGGTGATCCAGTTTGCAAATCTAACTCTCCCTTCCTACTTACTCCCTTTCAGAAGCCATCGAAAAAGCGGATGCCAAGCCACTACTACATATCCTGCGGCACTCACCTTTCCGCTGGCCTGTGCTCGAATCCAATATCGGTCCTGAAGGGGTTTGGTCAGAGAGAAAGTTCAGCCTTCTGCAGACCCTTGCAACGTTTCGTGGCCAATACAGCAATTCTGTGTTCATCCGTTTATATGTGTCCTCTGATGACAAGATGTCCAACGAACACATCTTGAAGGTACAGTGAGGACTCATTTATCATGCTTGTTCAGTCCAAGGTTAGCCTTTTGGGTTGCCTTCCCAGGGAAAAAGACTCATACCACCTTAGTGAAATGACAAAGTTGAAAATTCTGCTAAATCTTAAGATCTAGACTATTCTTTGCCAGATTTGCAGATTGTAAATCATGAACAAACTGGTTATGTCAGCCTTTCAAGAAGCCAGTGAGTGGGTTTCAAGTGATCTGTGATCTGGCTGTTAAATATCTACCCTGAGCATGTGTGGGACCCCTTAATTCTAGTGGGGAGAGATGGGCTGAGACTTCCTGAACTCTGCTCTTTCCCTCCCCTCATTCCTCTGACAAAGGAGTGAACACATGCTCTGCTTCCTTGTTTTCCTTTCACTAAGATCTTGTGTACATGCCCCAAATTTCATTGGCAAGTTCAGTCTCGAATCTTTTGTCCTTCCTTTCAGAGGATAAGGCAAAACTTGTTCTAAGTGCTTGGTTGCATTTTCTGTTGGGAGAGTAAGCATCTCTTCTGTAAAGAAATGGGCCACAAGGACATACCCTGAGGTGTGGAGTATGACACTGGAAAGTCATACTGGAAAGTCAGGAAGTCGTCAGAAAACTGCCAACAGCTGAAGATTCATCAGAGAACTTAGCAAGAATGCAAACAGCACTTCTTAAATTGTTTTGTCTTTTGATTCCATTTTTTGTTTTTTTGCTTCTACAATTCCTTTAGTAATGAAAATTTTGTTGAACCATCGATTTTCTCCCCCTATTCTGTTCTTTGTTAAATCAGAAAATATTAATGCTGTAGCGATACTTTTTATTGGAGTAGAGTTGTTTTACACTGCTGGGGCAGTTTCCGCTGTACAGCAAAGTGAGTCAGTCGTATGTGTGCGTATTTCCCGTTTTCTAGATTTCCTTCCCATTTAGATCAGCACAGAGCACTGAGTAGAGTTCTCTGTGCTATGCAGTAGGTTCTCATTTGTTCGTGCTTGCTCAGTTGTGTCCGACTCTTTGTAGCCCTGTGGACTGTAATCCAGGTTCCTCTCTCCATGGGAATTCTCAGGCAAGAACACTGGAGTAGGTTGCCATTTCCTTCTCCAAGGTTCTCATCGGTTACCTATTTTTTTACATAATAGTGGATGTATGTCAATCCCAATCTCCCAGTTCACCCCACCCTCCCTCCTTTCCCTATTATGTTTGTTCTCTACATCTGTGCCTGTATTTCTGCTTTACAAATAAGATTATACCATTTTTCTAGATTTCATGTATGTGCGTTAATATATGACATTTGTTTTTCTGACTTCACCCTGTATAACAGTCTCTGGGTCCAGTCACGTCTCTGCAAATGGCACAATTTCTTTCCTTTTTATGGCTGAGTAATATTTCATTGATATATGTACCATAGCTTCTTGATCCATTCCTCTGTTGATGGACATTTAGGTTGCTTCCATGTCCTGGCTGTTGTAAATAATGCTGAAATGAACACTGGGGTGCATATATCTTTTTGAATTATGTTTTTTTTCTGGGTATATGACCAGGAGTAGGATTGCTGGGTCATATGATAGTTCAATTTGGTACATTGATATCTAAATCATATAAATATAAAAACTTTAGGATATATTATTCTCTCCTGATATAAGTTAACATTAAAAAATCTATATGCTGGAGTTTATTTTTTTTAGTAATACCAAGGGACTGGCAAACTTTTTCCTGTAAAGGATCAGATAGGAAATATTTTAGGCTGTGTGGGCTATAATGATCTCTGTTTCAACTGTTCACCTCTGCTGTTATATGTGGTAAAGCAGCTATAGACAGGATGTACATAAATGAAGATGGCTGTATGGTGGGCTGGCCTGCAGACTGTAGTTTGTCCATCTCTAATTTAGACAATGGCTGCCTCAATAAAAAATCTTTAGTCATTGAAAGAATTCCCATCTCTTCAACAGGAAATTGTTAGCTACAGAGACAGCTGTATTTTTGTGTTGGGTGATGGAACAACAGCATGGTGCTGAGAATATTCTAATGCTCTCAGCATAAGACATGCTTTTCAGTGCTCTATGATGATGCTGATGGCCCATTTCACCACTGTCCCATGTTGACAGATTACTCACTTAAAACCAACCAACCAACAAACCATGTTTTAAGACTGTCATTCTTGGTAACCTCCCTGGCAGTCCAGTGGTTAAGACTCCCTGCTCCCAGTGTAGGGAGTTTACCTGTTTACCTGGCTAGGAAACTAGGATCTCACATTCCATGTGGCCTAAAAAAACCAGACTTTTGTTTTAATTTCAGAACTATTGTGATATCCTGTATTGTGCAAATACATTAAGTGGTGTTTTTTAAAATATGTATTTTATTTTTTTAATTAGAGGATAATTACTTTACAATATTGCAATGATTTTTGCCATATATCAACATGAATCAATATTAGGTATACATATGTCCCCTCCCTCTTGAACCTCCCTCCCACCTCCCACCCATCCCACCCCTCTAGGCTGTCACAGAGCCCTGGCTTTGGGTTCCCTGTGTTATACACTGAACTCCCATTGGCTGTCTATTTTACATATGGTGATGTATATGTTTCAATGCTATTCTCTCATATCATCCTGCCCTCTCCTTCCCCCACTATGTCCAAAATGTCTGTGTCTCCAAAGCAGCAAGGGAAAGCAACAAATAACACACAACAGGATCCCCAGAAGGCTAACAGCTGATCTTTCAAGAGAAATCTGCAGGCCAGAAGGGAATGGCAGGATATACTTATAGTGATGAGAGGGAAAAGCCTACATACAACCAGGATTATTCTATCCAGCAAGGATATCATTCAGATTTGAAGGAGAAATCAAAAGCTTCATAGACAAACAAAAGCTAAGAGAATTCAGCACTTCCAAACAAGTTCTTCAACAAATGCTAAAGGAACTTCTCTAGACAAGAAACACAGAAAAGGCCTAGAAAAGCAAACCCCAAACAATAAAGTAAACAGGATCATACTTATCAATAATTACCCTAAGTGGTGTTTTGAAGTAAGTTAATTTTCAGTTTTGCTGATTGTCCTCTAAAAAAGTTAACAGTTGGTCTTTGATTCAGGTTCCAAATAAGAATCACATGCACATCTAGTTGATATATCTATTTTAATCAACAGCATACTAAATTTGACTGATTTCAGGGTAACCTCATACCTAATGAGAGAAAATTCTTGTTTATAGGAGAATCACAGCTTTAAAAGGCAGGAGAAATAATAGAACTTCAAGATTCACTTCAGTTCAGTCGCTCGGTCGTGTCTGACTCTTTACGACCCCATGAACTGCAGCATGCCAGGCCTCCCTGTCCACTACCAACTCCCGGAGTTTACTCAAACTCATGTCCATTGAGTCAGTGATGCCATCCAACCATCTCATCCTCTGTGGTCCCTTTCTCCTCCCGCCTTCAATCTTTCCCAGCATCAGGGTCTTTTCAAATGAGTCAGTTCTCCGCATCAGTTGGCCAAAGTTTTGGAGTTTCAGCTTTAGCATCAGTCCTTCCAGTGAATATTCAGGACTGATTTCCTTTAGGATGGACCGGTTGGATCTCCTTGCTGTCCAAGGGACTCTGAAGAGTTTTCTCCAACACCACAGTTCAAAAGCATCAATTCTGCAGCGCTCAGCTTTCTTTATAGTCCAACTCTCACATCTATACATGACTACTGGAAAAACCATAGCCTTGAAGAGTTGACTCATTGGAAAAGACTCTGATGCTGGGAGGGATTGAGGGCAAGAGGAGAAGGGGACGACAGAGGATGAGATGGCTGGATGACATCACTGACTCGATGGACGTGAGTCTCAGTGAACTCCGGGAGTTTGTGATGGACAGGGAGGCCTGGCGTGCTGCAATTCATGGGGTCGCAAAGAGTCGGACACGACTGAGTGACTGATCTGATCTGATCTGACTAGATGGACCTTTGTTGGCAAAGTAATGTCTCTGCTTTTAAATATGCTGTCTAGGTTGGTCATAACTTTTCTTCCAAGGAGCAAGCGTCTTTTAATTTCATGGCTGCAGTCACCATCTGCAGTGATTTTGGAGCCCCCCAAAATAAAATCTGTCACTGTTTCCATTGCTTCCCCATCTGTTTGCCATGAAGTGATGGGACCAGATGCCATGATCTTAGTTTTCTGAATGTTGAGTTTTAAGCCAACTTTTTCACTCTCCTCTTTCACTTTCATCAAGAGGCTCTTTAGTTTTTCTTCGCTTTCTGCCATAAGGGTGGTGTCATCTGCATATCTGAGGTTATTGATATTTCTCCCAGCAATCTTGATTCCAGCTTGTGCTTCATCCAGCCCAGTGTTTCTCATGATGTACTCTCCATATAAATTAAACAAGCAGGGTGACAATATATAGCCTTGACATACTCCTTTTCCTATTTGGAACCAGTCTGTTGTTCTATGTCCAGTTCTAACTGTTGCTTCCTGACCTGCATACAGATTTCTCAGCTTTAAAAGGCAGGAGAAATAATAGAACTTAAATATTACCATTTAAAAAAATCCCTAATGAATAAAAATATCAAAGCAACTGTCATCAATGGCTGCTAAAACTATTAGATGAATGGTTGATGGGAAAATTCAGGAGAGAGCAGACTGATATCAGATTAACGCAGATATCAATGGTAGGCCATTGCTAAAAGTGGGACAACCAGATTTTTTTGTGTGCCTCCTTATACTGTGCAGTGGGAAGCATAAGCTATCACCAATGATGCCAAAAGAAAAAAAAAAAAAAAAGAACTTGGGTCTAATCAAGCCTGTAGTTTTAATACCAGCTTATGGGAAACATGAGTAATAGAGGATCACAATAATCAATTTTTAACAGCTTGCCTTGCACACTTACTATTCAGTTAAACTGATTCTAGAGACACTGAACTGTCAATAATATAGCACTTTCCAAATGTAAGGAGGTACTCATGTGCTTACTACTGCTCTCCTCTGCCAAGATAGCAGCTTCTTTCAAGCTGATGTGTTTGAGCATGGCCTGGCATTTGAGTGCCGTGTGTGTTTGCTTTAGGTGTATCCCTGTTCATACCATTTTGTGTGAGGGGCTATTCACACACCTGAATTAACAGGTTAGAGCTACAGTCTTTCTAACCATGACGTAGCTGCTAGAAATTCAAGCATATGTCTAGGTATTGGTAGGAACAGCTTTCTTCTGAGATCTGCATAAAGCCCGGTGAACCTTGATAACAAAATCTAGCATATCGATGGCTGCCAATGTTGTAAAGTTTGTGAGTGTTGCTTTTGTTAGAAGTAGTTAAAACTCTAAAAAAAAAAAAAAATCTAACTGAATATTTGGAGCCCATGAAGCACCTTTTAAGTTTTGTGGAATGTAATTTGAAAACCACTACCATAGTGGGAAAAAGAGTAGGCTTTGGTGTTTAAAGAGATTGAGACTTGGCTTTGTGATCTACTCACTGAATGTCTGTGCAGGCTGTTTCTCCTCTCAGTCTCATTTTCCCCAGGTGTAATGAAAGGTTGATTTGAATTTACTTTTCACTGTTGCTGTGAGATTTAAATGGGATGAACTTGCTGACAATTCACAGGATAGATACTGGTGCACAGTAGCACGTGGCAAAAGGTACCTTTCTCTTAAATCATGATCAGGCAGCTTGTCAGAACCATTTGGGGAATGTTTCTCTTCAATTTTTGTGCCAAACGTACATCTCAGATCTCAAATTCAGATGCACAAGAAACAGGCATTTCCTTTAGTCAGTCTCTGTCGCTGAACTCCCACCCCACCTTCTAGTTGGAAAGTGAGCCAGTCTAGACCCGTCCTCACTTGGCAGCTGCTTCATTTCTCAGCCTTCTCCTAGGGCAGCGATCCCCAACACTTTTGGCACCAGGGACCAGTTTCTTGGAAGACCATTTTCCCATGGACAAGGAGTGGGGGATGATTCAAGTCCATTACATTTATTGTCGCTTTATTTCTATTATGATTACATTAGCTCTACCTCAGACATCAGTCATTAGATCCTGAAGGTTGGGGACCCCTGTCCTAGGGGACTGGAGACCCTCTGATCATCAGTTATCTATTTCTGAAAAGAAACCTGCCATCCCAGCCCCTGTGACCCCTTCATCTGTGCCTCTCTGCTGCTGGGGCCCTGGGCCCCCAACTCCCTCTCAAATCCTGCCATTTTCTAGGGACATTGACCGGTCCCTCTGCTCATAAGAAACTCTTGACTTCTTTGACTGCCTCAAAGGTCTTCTTTCTGCTCTGGGAGAACTCTCTTACCCCTAAACTCTTCTCCCTCAATGCATTTAGACTTCCTTTTCCATCACATTCTATTGCTATTTTCCTCGATGTTCTAGGCTTTTCTAATCCCACAAACCCATGGGGATAAGGGAAAAAAAAACCTGCTTTGGGAAGGCACATCACTGTGGGCATACTCTTGGGTGGTATCTTTGGGTGAAGAAAAAAGGCACTCTTCCAGTGGGTATTCCCATGCCGAGGACATGTGGTTTGGCAAGCTGGGGCGGCTCGAAGCTACATGATGGTGCTCAAGTTCCCCTGTGGCAGGATGACACAAAATTTGCCACAGACTTAAATGGGAGAAAGGAAAAACAAAAATACACGAGACGGCAGATTAATTCCTCAGAACATATCTTGCTACATGTGTTTGGGTTCATTTTGTGTAAGGAGACAGCAAGAATGAGGATTTAAGGGACAATAAAAGACTTTGGAATATCCGTGGTCCTGAAAGAGGGTTCGGAAGGTCAAGGTTGTGTCAGTATGTGTTACCAGAACAGTGACTTAGAGTGATCATCACCCAGTGGCCTGCATTTGTGCGGCTCTTAGTAAAATCTGTAGGGATGATAAGGACAGACTCTCCTGGAGATAAAGTTTTTCTTTTTTGTCCTATAACTACATCATAATGTGTGAGATGTTTCTTGTATTACTGTTTCGTTTCCTAACCTGTGTGTCATTTCAGACAGAGAGAAAAATTCATATATCAGTTCAGGGTATTGGATTTCCTAAACATGTGTTTTGTTTTCTACTTGCAATATTAAGATCAGTTACAAATGCATGGATTAAAAACCCTCAAATAACATAGTGTCCTAATATTGGCCTCTTGAGAAAGTCTTTTGCCTCAAGTGTGTGTCTGTTTTTAGTTTTAGTTAACTAACCTTATTCAATCGGTTTCATATATTTAAGAGGTTCCCTCGGAACTGTAGCAATCTGAAGATTTAAAACAGGTCCAGTAACTTCACTTGAATCGTCTAAACTTTTACAATAAATGGATTTAACTTCATTTCATCAGAGGGAAGCTTTGGGTTTCTTGATATTGTCTACAAAGTTTCCTTTCCTTTGAGACTAAAGCTCAAAAAATTCTCCAAGTGGTTCAACTCTAATTGAAAGCCAAAGCATCTTAATCATAATATCGTGTTTCATGTTCCTGGCTTACTTAATTTTTGGAAGAAAGGGTGGTATATTGGGAATTGGAATATGATGAAGCCAGGCTGGCTTGTGACTTGGTTGTTTGGGGCCAATTAGAGAAGAAGATTCAACACAATACTTTGAGGTTTTTAGCAATACACCCAGGCAAGGTCGATGTTATGAAAACATCTTTTCCCCCCAATTAGCTTAACTTTTTAAATGTGTGGATAAGATTTAAGGTAGAAAATTTGATGTCGGGTTCATTTTATTCAGTCTTTGGGCAGTTGCTTATACTCAAGAAAGAACAGCCAGAAATTTAGAGGAAATTCTGGAACTTTAAAATTTTTATTTATTTAAAATTTTACTTACAGTTAAATTCACTTTTTGTGAAGCACAAGTCTGTAAGGTTTTACAAATGCGTGGAGTCACAGAATCCCCACCATAATCAAGACAGACAATAGTTCGTCCCATCGCTTCCCCCAAATTTACCTTGTGCTGCCCTTTTGTAATCACCCACTCTCCCCATCCCCTCTTCTCCATCCCTGTAGTTTTGCCTTTTTTGGGGATGTGATTAAAATATGCCCATATTGTTGCATGTATCAGTAGTTCATTCCTTTTTATGGGTGAGTGTCACAGTTTATCCATTTGCCAGTTGAAGAACATTTGGGTTGCTTCAGATTTGGGGCAATAATGAATAAAGTTACATGCAGGTTTCTATGTGAGTATAAGTTTTCATTTATCTTTGGAAGTGATATTGCAGGGTCATATATGCGTTCAGTTTTGTAAGAAGCTATCAGACTGATTTCCAAAGTGACTCTGTCATGTTGCATTCCCACCAACAGTGTAGGAGTGAACTAGTTTTTCCACATCCTCACCAGTACTTGGCATCATCAGTGTTTTGCTTTTTTGGCCATGCCATGAGCCATGGGGAACTTAGTTCCCCAACCAGAGATTGAACCTATACCCCTTGTAGTGGAAGCGAGAAGTCTTAACCACTGGACTGCCAGAGAAGTCCCTGACATTATCAGTGTTTTTGTTTTTGCCATCCTAGTAGATGTATAGTGGTATTTTACTGTGGGTATCATTTACATTTTCTAATGACTAGTGATTTTAAGCATCCTTTCATAAATTTATTTTCCATTTGAATATTTTCTTGGGTGAAATGTCTCTTCAGATCTTTTGTCCAGTTTTAAATTGGGGAGTTTGTTTTCTTGAGTTATGAGGGTTCTTTATATATTTTGGATGCAAGTCCTTTGTCATATATGTGATTTTCAGATATTTTCTCCCTATCTGTAGCTTATCTTTTTTATTCTCTTAACAGTGTCTTTCACAGAGCAAAAATGTTTAATAATGATGAGGTCCAATTTATTTTTTCTTTTATGTATCTGATTTTGGTGTCATATCTAAGAACTCTTTGTGTAACCCCAGGTCAAAGATTTTCCCATGTGTTTTTTACTGTAGGTTTTATTTGTTGTTGTTATTCAGTCTCTAAGTTGTGTGCGACTCTTTGCGACCCCATGGACTGCGGCACTCTAGGCTTCCCTGTCTTTCACTATCTCCAAGTTTGCTCAAATTCATGTCCATTGAGTCGGTGATGCCATCTAACCATGTCAACCTCTGTACCCCCTTCTCCTTTTGCCTTTCATCTTTTCCAGCACCAGGGTCTTTTCCAATGAGTCATCTCTTTATATCAGGTGGCCAAAGTAATGGAGCTTCAGCTTCAGCATTAGTCCTTCCAGTGAATATTCAGGGTTGATTTCCTTTAGGATTGACTGGTTGGATCTCCTTGCAGTCCAAGGGACTCTTA
Source organism: Bubalus bubalis (assembly GCF_019923935.1). Lineage (NCBI taxonomy): Eukaryota > Metazoa > Chordata > Mammalia > Artiodactyla > Bovidae > Bubalus > Bubalus bubalis. Next base: position 20,687,543 of record NC_059181.1, read on the forward strand.
AGAGTCTTGTCCAGCACCACAATTCAGAAGCATCAATTCTTTGGCACTCAGCCTTCTTTATGGTTCAACTCTCACATCCATACATGACTACTGGAAAAACCATAGCTTTGACTATACAGACCTTTGTTGGCAAAGTAATGTGTCTGCTTTTTAATACGCTGTCTAGGTTTGTCATAGCTTTCCTTCCAAGGAGCAAGCTTCTTTTAATTTCATGTGTGCAGTCACCAATCCACAGTGATTTTGGAAGTTTTTATTGTTAGGTTTTATATGTAGTTTATATGTCGTTCTAGATCCATATCGTATTAATTTTTGTGCAGGTCATGAGGTCTGGTTTGAAATTCATTTTTTTTTGGCAAATGGATATTTGATTATTCTAGCACATTTTTTTGCAAAGATTATGATCTTCTCTTTGATTACCTTTAAGCTGCTGAAAGTTTTAATTCAAGAAATTATGCTGTAATTTTCTCTAATAATAATTATACATATTTAGTTGTCTGATTATTATTTGTATTTTCATCACCTATTTTAAACTTTCCAAAGAGGGTTCTAAAGTTTGCAAAGATTTCTCAAAGCAAAATCACCTCTCTGGATTTTGTTTCTTCACCCATAAAATAGGGGGGTAATCAGATAATCCTATTTCAAAGTCATTTAGCTTTGACACTATTTAGTATTGTTAGAAACTCAAAAGGTTAGAAACCATGAATCGGAATCAGGGGCAGGTCTCTGATTCTTGATAACTGTCATTGATTGCTGCAGCACCTGTTTGCTTTGAATTGTTTTAGTAATGGTGACACATGCTCAAAATATGGCAGGGATCCTGATCTCATGACTCATTAACATGGTACGGAAGAATTTTCAGTGCGAGCAGAATGCTTTGTTTTTTGTTTCAACAGCTGGACCAAGCGGCACTCTCCCTAGCCGTGAGGGAAGACTACCTTGATAACAGCACGGAAGCCAAGTCTGTAAGTTTTCCTCATTCAACTCTGCATCTTGTCAGACATTGTGAGGTTCATAAGTTGTTCTAAAATCCCTAACTCTTTACTCGAATGGAGCAGTGTTGGTGTTTGACAACCATTTTCCCAAATGTAGGAAGCAAAGGACTTTTATTTGGGCAGATAAATGGCCCTCCCTGTTTTCTGGGAGTCTGGAAATGAAGGCTGAGCACTCCCTGTGCAGTGCCCTCATAGTTGAGCAGGGAAGACGGCACACCAAATGCAGTAACCAAGGAGTGGTCTTGCAGCCAGCCCTCAGAAGTGTGGACAGCTCTCAGTATATTGCAGAAGCGTGGGAATGGTCACCCAGTTGACCAGCAGGTCCCAAATTGTATTGCTTAAGAATCACCTCGGAAGCTTCTATTAAGTGTTGATTCTTGGGCCTCAGCCATGGGAAGTCGGATTTAGTAGACTTGAAGTGGGGCCTAGGAATCTGTTTTTTTAAATTGGTGCCCCAGGTTAACGTAAGGTTAATGAGAACCAGATGGGATCAATCTTCTCAAACTTCTTGCTTTGGCTTGGAAACCTAGTCATTTCCTGGAGATTGGATTAGAGCTGGTTTATTCCTGACACTTTGAATTCATTTTGGAACCTCTGTTGAACTTCCAAGGGAGCCTCAGGCCCGGGGGACCCTTGACCAGGGAGGCTCGGGTTTCTGGCCTGCCCTGAGAATGCAGGGACTTCAATGGGGGAAGTGCTGGCTCTCACGGAGTCCCTGCTCCTTTGCTGATAGGAAAGCCTGTATCTAGAAGGCTCTGAAGGGCAGGATCCTCAGCGACTTTCTGGCTGAGGACGCTCATCAAAGAAGGTTGGCAAGTTTTCCTTCTTGAAATTGGACAGAACGAACTTTTACCAGTCTGGAGGCACTTCTGTTTCTACTTGGGTCACCACCTAATACGCAGCCATGCTTGAAATGTTGTCCCCACCCTGTAACCAATCAGTCCTGTAGACTCTGCCTTCAAAATATCTCTTCCCCCTGGTGCCTCCTTTGTCTCCCTACTGCCCTAGGGCAGATCCTTGTTGAGTCTCCTTTTAACTATTCCCTCCTCCCCTTCATTCCATTACCTCCTTAGCACCACTTGGCAAGCTCTCAAAGTACATGTCCCAGTGTGCTTTTGCTCACAAGTTAGACTCTGTATTCCTTAGAGGGAGTTCAAGGCCTCTTTACAACCTAGTCCCAAACCACTTTGCTGTCTCACCTATCTTTATTCTTCCCCCAACAAAGGCAGCTCGCACATCTCTCAGAAGGACGCCTCTGCTCCTGAATCTGTCCCCTTTAAAAAACTCTCTCCCTGGTTTCTCGAGGCTAGAATTCACTAGTTCTTGAGTTTCCAAGCACTTAGCAGCTTTAGTAAAGACTTTATTTTGATGTTGCTAGTGTTAAAATTAGTAATGACGTGTTTATCTCCCTCCCAGGATCACACACTGGGAACTAGACTTAAGTATTATTTAATTTTTCACCTATACTCCCCCTATGTGCACAGAAGGCCTAGCAAGACGTCTTGCATATGTGTTGATCGAATAAATATTTTTGGAATTTAACTGGAAATTGCAAAACATTTCTAATTCTGACTATCTGTGAGGCTTACTTACTGATTCAACAAATATTTATTAAGGGCCTGCTATATGCCAAGCACTGTGCAGGTCTCGGAGTCATAAGCATTATAAGAATAGCTTTGCAGAATCAAGGTGTATATTAGGGAATCTTATTCCCATAGCATAACTATGGAACAGTTTAATAGCTGTTGTGTTGAGTTCTTAAAATGTACCTGAAAGGAGAAGGGACCCACCCTCACCCCTTGACACACACACACAAGATTCCTCAATTCCCACAAAGTAAGGTCTTCCTCTCCAATAGTATGTGAATAGCCTGAAAATGGGTTCTGAACATGCAGCTAGGAACTTCTGCATTTGCTCGATTTCTCTTCATCATTTTCTCATCTTTCCTTTCCTTTCTCCCTGAGCTAGTGAGGAGAACTTGGTAAAAACCCTACAAAATGGAAAAAAACATTCGATTGCTGGTCTTTTGTTTTTAGTGTGGAGACGGGTAAATTGAGCTGGAAGAAAATAAATCGCAGTTCCCACTAGTCTTCATGGATCATGCCTCCTGCTTTTAGCAACCAGTTCTTTCCCATTTTTTTTAATATTAAAGCCTCACTTGCCTGGAAAGAGGAGTCTGGACTCATTTGTAGATGTTTCATATATCCTTAATATTACTGGTTGCCAGAAAACAAGTTCTCTTGATTCTTGGTGGCCGGACATTTCTGTCTGTCATGGAAACAGTACCCAAGTAGCCATCATTCTTCTTTGTCCCAAGGTGGTAGATGAGTGGTTGGTATTGCATAATGCTCATACCATACTTTGAGTACAGAGTGAAAACAATGGGCATTTATTTCCACCTGATGTTTCTGCTCTTCTGTGTTCCTCAAACATACTTCCCTAATAGACTCTTGTCATGGTCCCTTGCTTCTTTATCTCTTACAGTATCGGGATGCCCTTTACAAATTCATGGTGGATACTGCTGTGCTTTTGGGAGCTAATAGCTCCCGAGCAGAGCATGACATGAAGTCGGTGCTTAGGTTGGAAATAAAGATAGCTGAGGTAAGTCTTCATCTAAAATCTTTTTCTTTTCCTTCTCCTTATTTTAAAGGTGATATATCTTGCATGAGAATATATATAAAAAATCATTTTGTGGCATTGTCCTTTGGGTCCAAGATAGAACTCATAGCACCCCTCTCTGGGAAGTAGCAGGAAGAAAAACCATAACACATAGAAGAACTCTTCTTCTGCCCCTGCTTGAAGCCCAGTCAGCGTCCACATTCTCGTCAGTGGTGCACAAAGAACAGCAGCAGGGAGAGGCTCTCTCTGTTTTCCCAGGGAAATGCCTGTTTGGCCTCAACTGAAGAATATGATACATTTGATAAATCCATATGAATTTGGCTTAAGTGGAAGATTATTTTTAATCTAGTTTACTCTTTATACCATTCCAATGCAGAATTAGTCTCATCTAAGATTGAGGCTTTGGGAAGTCTAGTCACATAATTTGATGTAGAGAGTGTATAGGGCAGGCTGGTAAGCATGTATTAGTTCTTATACCCAGCCCTGGTTTTCCTTCTTTTCTTGCCCCACTTTCATGAATGTCATTGTATCATATGTTGTGTTCTGTGTAAATCACCTTTTAAATTCTTTCAGTCTCATGGTGGAGACAAAAAGATCTAAGAACAAACTTGAGAGAGACTAATGAGAAATCCTAAATGGTTAGCTTTGTTCAAAGAATAACTTTTCTAGAAGAACCAAAGTATAAAATCTTTATACGTCCTCAGGATTGGATGGAACAGATATGATGAAATCTGCTTGGGGAGATACACTGTAGTGAAAAAAAAATGATACTTTTATCAAGAAGTGGTGGTGTATTTGTTGGTAGTCTTTTATAATAGAAGTTGGTAAAAATCTTGAAGTGCTTAGGAGTCCAAGTGCTGTTTGGTTTTGTGTTTGGCGAGGTGTCGTGGGGTGGCAAGGTGGGAGCAGGCTGATGGATAGGGTCTGGAGGAGTCGGCCTCTTGGCTGGTGTGGTGTACATGTGTGTCTTTCTCCAGACCCCCTAGTCACAGCACATACAGTTCCTTCCTGTGTGTCACCTTTGAAGACGGCAAAGACTGCTGCAGATGTTCTGGAGTCAAAGACTGGGCCTCTCTGCCATGTCTAGAGGCCATCTGGATTCCCTTCCCAGGCAAATCGGAGACCCAGAGACCTCATTTGGACTGAAGCTCCAATACAGCGGGAAAGGCCTTGCCCTGAGCCAGGGATCTGAACCAAAAAGGGAACTCAAAACAGCTGGGCCGAGGCAAGACTGGGAATGGTCAAGAGGCTAAATGAAGTGACAAATACGTGGGGTGGAGGAAGGAGCTGACAGAGAGCTGAAAACAGCTCTAAGGCCAAAGGGCTCCAACCTGGGCCTATGAGTCTGAGTGGAGTGAGGAAGAGTGCGGACATTCTCTGAAGCAGTGATTGAAATGGAGGCAGGAGGTTGCCTGTGAGCTACAGGAAGTCTCTCCATGGATGGTGAGGAGGGAGAAGCTGAGGGCACTAAAGGGAAGAGGAGACAGATGTCTGCCACTCAGCCTTCTGTGATTGTATCTTGACAAATCCATGGTGCTTGGGTTTTTTGCCAGCTGATAATGCTCATCTCTGTATCTTACATCCCAGGTCACTGGGGACCTTCAGAATTAGTGGGGCATATCATCCCAGGCAGACTTCTAAAGCTGGGGAGACAGGACAACTTCGCCAAGCCCCCCAGAAATCCTTGTAAACACAGCCATGGAAGTGTGCGTTCAGCTAATCCCAACTAGAGAGATGTGTGCCTAAGGGGAGGTCTTGTTGATGGCATGGCCCTTGGGATTGGAGCCAAGTGGAGTTTAATTGGAAAGACTTGCAACAGAAAATGAATCACAAGCAAAGTCTTGACTTATGGTTCAAACCATGAGGGTAGTGATGGTGGACAGGAGTGCAAGGGTAGGGGAGTCCTGTGTGAGTTGGAAGGTGGAGAGTTTAATGCAGGGGAATCAGATTATGGAGGGCCTTAAGGAAAAATCATGATGTGTTGAGCGGTATGAGGAGCTACTGCCTGTCTGCAGAAGTGAGGAAGATGATTGTTGCTGCTCTTCTCAGATTAGATATGGCAGAGCCTAGAAGCTTCGATTTGATGTTGCCAAAATTGCCAGGAGCACAAGTGTTGGGAATGGAAGGAGTGTGAAGGGTCAGGGCTGGAGAAGCAGATGTGGAAATATGTCTGGGTGGTAACTGAACCCATACCTTTAGCAGTGGGGCCAGGGAAATTTCCGGGCCAGAGAAACCAGAGAGGAGAAGGGAAGTGAGGCATGAAACTGTTGACAGAACGATCACTGGTGGCAGCGCTATTCAGATAGTCTAGTGCGCTTAGTGAGAACGTTCCCCTGGGAATGAAGGGGTGGTCTGTAGTTTATGAACTGTAGAGGCTGTTACCTGGATACTACAGGTGGACAGCGGATGTTTGTCTCAAATTGCCCAATCTTAGCATGGCTATCTACCCCAAGCCAGTGATAGATTTCGTCCATCCACATGAAAGGTTAGGGAGGGATTTGAGTAGTTATTTTTGTACCAAGTCCAATGTTTCACACTGAACAGGAAAGGAAAGTTTCTTTTTATTTTCTTAATCCTGTCTAAAGTGATTTTTCCCCCCTCCTCTCTCCCAGGTTCGTCACCACACCAAAATCTTGAAAAAGTTTATGATACTATACAGATGTTTTGGCACATGTAGGAAGTAGCTATGCAGTTAGAAATGGTTTGTTTGAAAAAAGTAACCAAAGTTTCTTTCCACCAGATAATGATTCCGCATGAAAACCGAACCAGTGAAGCCATGTACAACAAAATGAACATCTCCCAGCTGAGTGCTATGATTCCCCAGGTTAGTGAAAGCAGCCCAGGAAATTGTATCTCAACTGGTCATTTGACAAGCAATTCTGTTTCACCTGTGTGTAAAATTTTACCTCATAAAAGCTACCATTGGTCTTCTTGCTCATCGCCATCTCTGTCAGTCATCACATAAAATATCCCTTGTCTATGCATGGGATGCCGTATACTCTATGGAACAGAAACCTTTTCCAAGAGTGGCCTAAAAACTTAAAGCCTATTTCCTTATATAGACAAAAGTCTAGACATAGGTTGCTGTTGGTGTTGGTTTAGCTGTTGCACAACATTGTCAAAGATCCAAGTTCTTTCTTTCCACTCCACTCTTTTTACAATGTCGGCTTTTTGACTGCATAGTTGATGACTCAGGGTTGTAAGGTGGCCGCCATAGCTGCATATGTCACATCTGTCCTCAGAGCAGGAAGAAGGGGCAAGCCCCCGTATGGGCCATGTTTAACTCTTCTACCAGGAAAAACCAACGCCTTTCCACGTGTCATCCCTTTATTTCTTACTGAGTAAAACTGGGGCATGTGGGACTACCTCCTTACAGGGTAGGTTGGGCAAGTGAGTGACTGGCTTTCCATTTCACTAGTGGAGGCAGGCAGGGGAGCAAAGAAAAGGAAAAGCCTGGAAAGGACTTTCTAGGTAGCCAGGTCAAAACGCCAAGACAGTGATGCTATGAAGGGGAGACACGTGTTACTCTGTGTTGTTTGTTTCCCTTGGTGTAAGAAAGGCTGTGCCAGAGGGTGAACCAGAATTGTCGCGGGGCATCTATGTCTATGGGGACAGGAGAGTGAATGAGCGTGGAATGGGGCCGAGTGCAGGGAGAAGGGAGGTGAGTGCTACTGCAAGAGGGATGGAGAGAGAGAGAGAGAGCAGGAGAGAAGGTGGGAGGAGGAGATGGGAGGATGAGAGTGCAGGGACGTGAGCACATGTGCTGCTGGGTGAGTATGTGCACACACATGTGCTCCATACACAGATGGCACAGACACATGCTCCATTTATGATTCAGCCAGCAAGTCTGATCTGGGTGGCAGTGATCAGGCATTTATCTTCTAGATTTGAGCAGTTGGATGTTTATTTGGTCTGAGATCACAAGCCATGGATTACATTCTACTGACTCTGGTTGCCTTTCTCCTTGATTGTTCCCCAGCAGAGTTTCTCTCACTGTGTTTTTTTGTCTTTGTCTCCGCAGTTCGACTGGCTGAGCTACATCAAGAAGGTCATTGATGTCAGACTCTACCCTGAACTGAAAGACATTGGCCCCTCAGAGAACGTGGTGGTCCGAGTCCCTCAATACTTTAAGGATTTGTTTAGGATATTAGGCTCTGAGAGGAAGAAGTAAGAGCTTTCTTGTACATTTTACTGTGACTTTTATTTTTCCTTTGAAATTACAAGGTCTTCCCCCTCGTGTCCTTTGAAAACTGTTTTTTAAAGAAAGTTATATCAAAAAAGTCTTGGGGAAAGTTGTGGTGTCCTTTGTGACAAACGAGCTGAGACCATCATCTGGTGTAGTTTATTTACTACAATGACAACAAATATACAATATTTTTGCCCCTTATTTCTGATCTTTCTGCATATTCCCTCTGAAAGCCTAAATTGTTTATTAGTTTTGGAAACTAGTTATATAGTGATGTTATTTTTTGAGATTTCTATATGAACATCTTTGTTTTCCTCTAGTTCATTCTTGGTCTATGGCTGTTTTTTCCTTCCTTCTTCTTTTAAGCCAATAAGTCACTTTGTGTCAATAAACCAAAGTACCAATACTGAAAAGACTTAAGACCACTCAGAAAGCTGTAGAAAAATTAGACTGGTGAAAGAATGTCAGGAACTGTCAGGTTTTTCTTTTTTTAAACAATATTTTAGAATTTGTTGCTTTGTTCCTTTGGCACTACAAAGCAAGGAAATTCTAAAAATGTTCTGGAAAGATAACTTTTTAATTGACATATAGTTGATTTACATTGTTATGTTAATTGCTGATGTACAGCAAAGTGATTCAGTTCTATCTATACATTGTGTAATATTCTTTTTCATTATTGTTCATCATAGGATATTGACTAGAGTTCTCTGTGCTATGCAGTAGGACCTTGTTGTTTCTCCATTCCATATGTAAAAGCTTACATCTGCTAACTGCAGCCTCCGACTCCATCTCTCCCCCAACCCCTTCCCCCTTGGCAACCATTAGTCTGTTCTCTATGTCCATGATTCTATTTTTTATTTCATAGATAGTTTCATTTGTGTCATATTTTAGATCAGGAAAGAGAATTTTGCATCCTCATGAAGCCATTCAGGTTTGACTACAGAAAATGAAGCACAAGAAGGTCAAATAGTTCACAATCACAGTTTAATCGGCTAATTGCTGGACCATGATTAAAAATCATATTTTCTTTTATAAAAATATTTGTTTGACTGTGTCAGGTCTTAGTTGCAGCATGTGGGATCTAGTTTCCTGACCAGAGATCAAACCCAGACCCCTAGCATTCAGAGCATGGCGTTTTAGCCACTGGACCACCAGGGAAGTCCCCCAAATCATACTTACTTATTTGGACTTAGACAAGGTTATGTTGCCAGGAATTATGTGAAAAAAAAGAGGCACCTGGAGAAGTCCTGGGAATAAAATTTAGCATCCATCCCCACCTATGAAAACATTTAGACACTTTTGAAGAGCTCTTCTTTTTAAGATGCTATTTTCTTAAAATAAAAACAATGTGTTGTTCATTGAAGAAAGCATACAGAAAAGTAAGCATACAGAAAAGGGAGAGTAGAAATAATAAATTCATTTCAGATTCTGTGTGGGGTGAAACCTTGATATTCCAAGTGTGATCTGTGGATCAGTAATGCCAACAGCATCACCTTGGGCCTCTGGTAAAAATGCAGATTCGAGCAGTCCTCCTCTATAGATCTGGAGCGAGGCCTAGAAATCTGTATTTTAACAAGCACCCCAGGAATCTTATGATTAGTTTTTTTGGGGGGATTCACTGCTTTAGAAACTTTTTCATGTGTACTTCCTAGCTCTGAAATTTTGTAAAATATGACCCCAATGATTTTGTACTCCTATGCCATTGAGTTACTCAACACTTTTTAAATTGTGGTGGTAATTTCTGTTGAAAGATGGAGTTTGCATGCTATGTACACATTCTCCAGAACTTAGTGAGTTGGTTTCTTCCAGTGTCTGTGTTATCTTCAGTTGTAAATTAGTAGGTAATTTTTGAAACTGTACTGATTTTATTTCCATAAAAGCCTAATTGACAACCAAGGAATAATAGATTGGGCCTTGGTTTACTGTATTAGATAATCTCTTTGGTGGTGATTACGCTTTAGAACCGCAGGATCTGTCATGACAAAAAGGGCCAAGAAAGACCACGACTGAAGGGAGATTTTAATCTGGTTCTTATTAAAATGATAACTTAGATGTAAGCATAGTGAACTACAGTGGAAGAAATGTAAATAGAAAAACTAACTGCAGACATTATGTCCGTAACAAAAGATGATCTGCAGATATTTTGAAACTTCCAACTCTCTGTCACATAGTTTACTCTTTAGCAACTGATTCATCAGAAACAACTTGTATTGTGTGTATGTTGAGATTTCAAAACCCTGTATGCTTCTTGAAAATTTTGATAACACTTTATTTGCGGAGCACAGAAAGTTTTTTTAAAGACTACTTTTATTTATTTTTAAACTACTGTATTTATCTATTATTTATTTATTTTTGACTGCATTAGGTTCTTTGTTGCTTTCAATGGGGTTTATTTGCAGCAAGCAGGGGCTGCTCTTCGTTGCATTGTGCGAGCTTCTTGTTGTGGTGGCTTCTCTTGTGGAGAACTGGCTCTAGAGTGCACAGGCTTTAGTGGTTGTGGCACGTGGGCTTAGTTGTTCCACAGAATGTGGGGTTTTCCCAAACCAGGGATCAAACCCATGTCCCCTTGTCCCCTGCACTGGGAGGTGGATTCTTATCCACTGAACCACCAGGGAAGTCCCCACAGTAAGTTTTTTAGACTGCAAATCATCTGCTTGGAGGAAAGCTCCAAGCAGATCCTCTCCTTGGGTTGTAGCACAAGAGTGGTCAAGGAAATGTGCCCTTGGGTTCCCTTAGTTACTTTATTAGTCAGGACATACCAGTCACTCTAATAAGCACCCCTACACTTACTGGTTTGTACCATGACGATTGTACCCTGCGCTCCTGGAATGTCCAGCATGGCTGTCCCCGTAAGGCAGCTTTCCTCCAAGCAGGGACTCAGGAACTTAGACTCCTTCCATCTTGTGGTTCTGCCTTCATCTGGCCTTTTGGAATCTTCTCCATTCAGCTGATGGATGGGGAAAGAGAGTAGAGGATTGCATAGGAGGTTTTATGGGAAGGCCTTGAAGTGGTATGTGTCCATTCCATTGACCAGAACTCAGTCACATGACCAATTTAACTGCAAGAGAAGATGGGAAATAGAGTCTAGCTTTGTGCCCAAGACTGAAATATCAAAGAAATTATCTAATTTTTTGGTTTGCTCCTCTCCCTCACCCTCATGAAACAGTGAACATTTGATGGTGGACACTCCTGTAATTGTTTTTATAACATCATGGCCTAGTATGGTACTTCTCACATGGAAGATTCTTCCTAAAAATTTCTAGAAGTTAACCAGATGGCCCCATGACCACTATCTCGGAGGTGACACAGAAGCAGGACTCCAAAGGATAAGGAGGAGTTTTTCAGGTAGGGGATAGTGGAAAAGGAGTATGTCCTCAATGTTGAGCATGTTGGGTGATGGGACTAACATTAACCTGGATGTTGCCTTTGAGGGGTTTCTGGACCTTCCTAGCAGTCCAGTGGTTAAGACTCTGCTCTTCCACTGCAGAAGGCGTGGGCATGATCCCGGGTCAGGGGACTAAGGTTCCACATGCTGTGCAGCATGGCCAAAAAGAGAGAGAGAAAGAAAAAAGTGGCAACAATTTCTGGTTTAGTAGATCTTGGGGGAGGCCAAGGAATTCTCAGGTGATGCTGATGCTGCATACCTCTGGGCAGCCTCTAGGGTTTAGGAAGATCTCTTCAGCTTTGAGAACCTTTGAGAGGTACCTGTTTGGCTTACCTCAGGTGGTTTGGCTCAGAGAAGCAAATGCAAGCCATGGAATCTGAAGATCCAAATGTTAGTCCTAGATTTGACACATGCTTAGAAGTACTTTGACCTCAGATCTTTGTTTTATTTATCTGAAAATTGGAATAATAATAATAACCACCCCACAGCATTGTCATGAGGCTCAGAGAAGATCTTTATGATCTTTTTTTTTATGATCTCTTAAATGCAATACAGTACAAATATAAGCTGTCACTAATTGACAACAAGGGTCAGAAAAATCTTCTTTAAAAAAAAATCTCCCTCGTCAGAGGCTTTGGGAAATGATTTCACGTTGCTCTCTTTGTGGTGGATTCTCTCTCTCTTGAGCCTCTGTTTTCCTCTACTTTATTGATTGCCATTTGGGGGAAATTACCATACTGCTGAAAATGCTTTTTGAAAAGAGAAAGATGTGTTATTTTTAAGGACTATTGCTGAGTCTTCTTTTTGTTTGTTTTTTTGAGCATTAAGTGGCAGTCATTCAGTCATTCCGGTCAGATCTGTTCCTGGTGTGTAATATCAGCACTCCAGAGCTGTGCTCCCCAGTGTTCTGTCAGTTTATTTATAATGCTGGAGCAGCTCATCAGTGCCATTGTCTCCCTGTGCGAGCTTCCCTGCTTCTGGCTTCTAGCTGTCAGAGGTCCTGTGCTGTGGTCTTATAATGCCTTGCCTGTGGAGCCCTCATACACTGTTCTTTCTTCATACCCACAGATTTTTGGAAAGTGCCTTTGTTGGACGGTTTTGACTGGCTAGGAAATCTTGGTGGAACAAGAGGGGTTAATCTGTCCATGTGTGGCATGGGGAAAAGCAGAGGCTTTCGAGTCAGACATATCTTAGGCTTGTCTAGCCTTCTTTGCATTCCTCGTGGCATCTGGGAGGATACTTGGCCAACAGTTAGCTCTTGGTGTCTTGCTCAGGATTAGGGATGTGAACTCAAAAGATCCAAAGGAATGACCTGAAACTACATGCTTATTACACCTGTTCTTCAACTTGGTTACACCCTGGACTTAGCTGGGGCGATTTAAAAATAATATTTGTGCTGGGTCTCATCCTAGAGACACTGATTGAATTGGTCTGGAGTGGCCTGGGCATCTGGTGATTGTAAGTTGGAGACCGACTGAGTATGTGATCCTGAGGCGTTACTTCATGGTTCTAGGCCTCAAGTTTCCTGTCATGTAAAATGCATACGAGGACATCTCTCCTGTAGCGGTGCTGTGGGAGTTAGAGGTAATACGAGATGCCTTAGCAGTGTGATTTCAAGGGAGCTGGAAAGGCAGAAAAATCTAAGACCCCAACATAGTTGCATCATGCTGCGTCTTTTACTGCCACCATCAGGCCCCATCCTCACACCATCATTCCCCAGTTAATCTGGTGCATCACAACCACCATGAGGGAATAGCTTTTGAATTCATGTAAGCGTATCTGCTGGCCACGGATCTCCTTGGAATCTGTACGTAGGGATCCAGCACAGCTCTCACACCCTGGAAGCAGTGTTTTAAGGTTGAAGAGCCTACAGACCTTGCATTAGGGTTGGTCTCTGCCCCTTTAACATTCTAGATATTGGACCCTAATTGCTGCTTGCATCTTCCCGGCTGTAGCTGGCCTTTCTGCCCAGCTCTGTGAGTGATGAACTTGCTCACCATCCCCGCTCACACACAAGCTATTCCTCCATTATTTAGCTTCAGAGAGGCTAAATTCTTGCTCCAGAGTTTATATTCCCACTCCACACCCTAAAGCCTTCATGGCCCAGGGCCCGTCCCTCTCCTGATGCCTACTCTCATCCCCCAGTTTGAGGCAGGCAGTCTTCCAGCCAACTCTCTGGCATGCAGTTGTGGGTGCTAGGGTCTGTCACATCATTGCTATGTGCTTGCCTGTTTCCCCTGCTCAGCTGAAAGCTCCAGGAGATCAGGGACTATAGCTTCCTCACCTTTCCATCTGCCAGCACCTAGAACTATTTGTATGTATCAGGTGTTCAGGAGGTGCTGAATGAGCGAATGATGGAAGGATCCCTTGTGTACTTACCATGTATCCCATTCAATGGAAAAACCCATTTCTATGAACAAGCTGAAATCTGAAGTCCCATATCCCCTAGCTAGACTTTTAAGTTCTCTGAATGTAGGTGTGAATTCCTATTTATTTGCATTCCTCGTGGCATCTGGGAGGATACTTGGCCAACAATATGAGCACTTGTCTTGCTCAGGATTAGGGATGTGAACTCAAAAGATTCAAAGAAATGACCTGAAACTACATGCTTATTATAGTGCCTCAGAAGAGCAAGGACAAGGGCTAGACTTTGCTGATGAGAGTGGTGGTCTCTGAGGGGAAGTGTGCATACTTCAACAAAATCCATGGGGTCTGAGAAGAAATATTTTTTAAATTGTTTGAAAAAAGTTTATTTATTTGGTTCTGCTGGGTCTTCATGGCTGCACGGGCTTTTCTCTAGTTGCAGCAAGTGAAGGCTACTCTTTAGCTGTGGTACACAGGCTTTTCTTTGTGGTGACTTCTCTTATTATGGAGCACAGGCTCTAGGGCACACGGGCTTCAGTCGCTGCAGCCCACAGGCTCAGTAGTTGTGGCTCCTGGGCTCTAGAGCGTAGGCTCAATACTTGTGGTGCACAGGCGTGGTTACCCCATGGCATGTGAGATCTTCCCAGATCAGGGATCAAACCTGTGTCTCATGCATTGGCAGGCAGATGCTTTACCACTGAGCCACCAGGGAACCCCAAGGAGAAAATTTTAGAACCTCTATGTATCATTCTTTCTACTGAAAAAATAGCTAGGCTGTATTAGTTTTGCTGTATAGATAGCCATGAACCCTTCATTTGATCTATATACCATGTATGAGAGTGGGCAGTGTTACCTTCACTGATTAGTTTTTATTCCATATATTGAAAATAATCTCAAGTCATTTACATATACCTATATATTTATGAATTTTACTATTGGTTCAATCCTCACAAAGTGAGCAAATGATTTAAAAAATTCTTGTAGAGAAACAGGAGTTGAAACTATTATTAATAGTATAAGCACAAAGTGAATGGGAAGAAAATGTCAGAAGTGGCCCTTCTCCCACTCTAGTTATGCCATCTTCGTTGGCCAGATGACAAGATAAAAACAGTGCTGTTCTAACCAGATCTGGGAAGGATATGGTTGCAATATTTTGAAATAGTCAAGATGACTATATGGGATGCTGATTTACATTGACTGTTGTTGTATTAACCTAATCCCATATGGATAATGTGTATTGAAGAATTAACTAAAAGTGTTTGAAGGATTAATTAAGGACTTTGGAAAACATCTTTATTTCATTTTATCTTTCAAAATTTCTATTTCTAAATTTGCTAAAGACAGTCCTGATATGTTAGCCCATTAGTATATCTCTATATAAATTAAAATAGCTATACATATGTTGGGTGTATACACTGAAATGGATTTAGTTGCTAAGAGTGAATGTCCACTGAGTTAGGATGCCATGCAAATGAGAGTGTGGGTTACTCTTGATTGGCCAGTTACCATCATGTCACACTGCTCTCACATGGCTGGCTGACCCCAAGAGCCATCTCAAGAATGTGTGTTATTAGTCACCATGGTAATGGCACAGCTGGGAGGGAATGGGTCATTAAAAATTCATCATCACTATTGAGTTGGAAATTAACTCAGATCACACATACTTTTGAGGTCAAGGTGCCTTTTGCTTATAGAAAAAGGCAGAAATTAAGAAAATGTAATGGATTATTAAAAATATGTGTTGTGGATATTATGAGTGTATGGGGTTGTTTATGTGTTTGGACGTGAACAACAATAAGAAAACCTGAAATTTACTCTGTCAAACATTTTGTTAGTTATTTTAACTTCACAATAACCCTGTAAGGTAGAGGTCATCCTCATTATATGACAAAGAAAGATGAAATCAATGAACTTTAGTGACTTGCCCAAACTCCCACATCTAGTACGTATCGAACAAGGGTGCATATCTAGGTAATTGGCATTAGCTGGTATATTGCATTTTGTTTCCAAAAGGTAAGAATCCATCTGCATTTTGTCAAGTCACCTAATATTTGGAAGGTATCAACAATTTCTAGGCATGAAAGCATGGATAACAGTGGACTCCATGTTGTGAGTGGGAAAGCAAAATGTTCATGCTGAGACCTGGGGCTGGAATTTTTGTATCATCTGTCTGCATTAGGTGGTGAAAAGCAAGCCATTTTTGGTTGAGCTTATTGACATTGTATCATCTGATGTCATTTCTCAAGTGAAAGTTCTGCAGTTTTGTATGAGCAAAAGGTCCCTCCATGGAGCTTTGCCAACAGATTTTCCCAAGGTGTTCTGCAGAGCATCAGATATCAAGCTTAGTACAATAAATGTGTTCTCTTTCTGTTAACAGGACCATTGCCAACTATTTGGTGTGGAGGATGGTTTATTCCAGAATTCCAAACTTAAGCAGGCGCTTTCAGTATAGGTGGCTGGAGTTCTCACGGGTAAGTTTTAAGAAGATTGCAGTGTTACATCACTGGATAACTTTACATGCCAGAACAGTCTGTATATTAACTAATCCAATAAAAATCATCTTTAGGTATTGGGCAGAGGGAGTTTTACAGCTCAAGTTCTACTTTTTTTTTTGGCTTTATTTCTTTTTATTGAGGTAAACCTTATATACAGTAAAGTATATTCAAGCTCTTCTTTGATGAAGGTATATAAAGATATTTAGGGCAATACTTGAGACCATCACATTTTCACCCTCCCCTTCTTACCAATTTATTCCCCTTTCCCCCAGTGTTTTTAAGTGGGTCACTACAATTATAATTTTTTCTTAGTGATATATTTGTAACTATCTTTCGTTTTCAGTATTCTGAATATTCAGAATATGCATGCTATATGTATTAGATGGTAAAGTTTCATCTTTAATTCAGGGGTACTGTTTTGTCTCTAGCTTGATCTTCAGTCTTTTTTTGCCTTTTTTTTTTCTTTTTCATTAGTGTTGGTATTCTTAATTCAATCTAATTTATCCTAATTCTATTAGGCCAACAAGGCCTAAATTTAGTCTCCTCTGAGATGTGGCTCAACTGCCTAAAACACTTTTCTTTCCCCCCTCCTCATCCAGCCCTGTGATCTCTGCTCTTCTCCCACACTTGTTCTCCTCTTTAGCTTACATAAGTGTCACTCAGTTTCAGAGGTTTTTGTCTGAGTGATTCTCTTACCAATACAGACTTAAGGGTTTTGTGGCTCTTTTTTTTTTTTAACATTTTAAGAATTTTGGGACCTTAACAAATATTTTCAGTTAATTTTCTCTTAATTTGTAGTTAAGTAATGGAAAATTTTGTAAGCTCTAATTTCATTTAATAGACATTTTAATTATTAGGGAAAATGGCAGCTAGAGAAGTTCCTAGTGGGTCATTGCTCTTGAGTAGTAGCACAATTATTTTGGATACATTTTGGCCCTTGAAGTCACTAGGGTACTGAACTTGATAGAAAACATCATAAAACAACTATATATATTGAGGTCATATCAAAGGGTTAAGCTGTAAAACTAGTAGATTATATATATGTGTCTGTGTATATTTTTAACTTCTATGGATCCCATAAAAGATGGTACCCAGCTGCTTTCCACCCCCACTGTGAAGAAAATAAGAGAGAGAGGTGTAAGAAGTAGTGTGTGAAAATTTAAGGTTAGGTATGAAGGGATGTTTCTTAAGCATAAAGTGCTAAATATAATACTGAATTGCCAAAGAAAGTTATAGGATCTCTTTATCTAGAAGTTTTTAAAATAGATTCATTCCGTACTCTCCTCAGAGAGTGGTTATGTTATCAGAAAGTAGAGGAAGAATAGATAAATTTCAGTGTTAATCACATTTGCTCTGTACCTACAAGCGGGGTCAATATCATTCACCGGATGCCTCCAGCCACCGTTCTCAGAGCCTCCCCTTGCTCTCTACCTTTACTTTGCATTTTGAGCGCTCCAAACTCCCAACCCACAGGGGCAACTTAAATGATATTAATTTCTTTGTCTTCAACCCTGAACAGTAAGCCTTTGAGCCTTCCAAGTCCTGCTTTGGACCTTCCTTATTTGTTTGTAAATATTTTCTTATAATGGTTTAATTGGGACAGATGAGAAAAACACATCTATTTTTTACTTGGTTACCAGTGTGTTCTGTTATGACACAATGTAAATATACCTCCTGGGTTGTTCATGGTGGGCATATTTTCCTGGTCTGACATGTGAGTGTACTTTCCAGAGCAAGGAAGCCTTTGCTGGGAGTGGGGGAACTTTGATCACCCATTGATTTTAAACCTTTCTTGGTAGAAGTTTAGTTCTCAGAAGGTATTAACTACCATCTGGACACTTGGACAGTATCCTTTCATGTCCCTGCCAACTGCAGAAAAACTATGCTATTGTCTACATCCTTTGTTCAGTGGGAAAATTGGAAGGAAAGGAGGGATACATTATTATCCTCTCTTAAAATATTTTCTCTTGGTTTTATATATAATGAGACAAGCAGAATATTTTTCTTCATTCGATTTTACCTTTGGTTTACTATCTGACACATGTATATGGGTTGCGGGATGCAGTGCTTTGTAGACTGTGTCCTTCAGGTTGTTTGAACATTTTTTCAGCCATTGGTTTTATCCAAGTGAAGCTCATTCTGGTTCGATTATCTCCCACAGGTAATCCAGGGGACCACAACTTTGTTGCCTCAGTGGGACAAATGTGTGAACTTCATTGAAAGTACCCTCCCTTATGTCGTTGGAAAAATGTTTGTGGATGTACACTTCCAGGAAGACAAGAAGGAAATGGTAAGTGCTGCCCCCCACCGCCCCCAGCTGATGAAAACAATGGCAGTTAACCAGATCCGAGATAGATAATATGGTCAGCAGGCCAGTATCAGCCTTCTAGCTCTTAAAGTGATGAATCTAGATAACAGTTTTGCTTCAAAGAGGAATTCTTGCAGTACCATATTAATTCAAAACTCAAATGTAGAATGTTATCATGAAAATTTATTTATGTTTTTAATTTTAAATTTATTTATTTTAATTAGAGGCTAATTACTTTACAATATTGTATTGGTTTTGCCATACATCAACATGAATCTGCCATGGGTGTACCCATCTTCACGTGTTCCCAATCCTGAACCCCCCTCCCACCTCCCTCCCCATACCATCCCTCTGGGTCATCCCAGTGCACCAGCCCCAAGCTTCCTGTAGCCTGCATTGAACCTGGACTGGCGATTCGTTTCTTATATGATATTATACATGTTTCAATGCCATCATGAAAATTTAGAAATGAGAAAACAGCATGAAATCATGCCATTTAGAGTCAGAATTTCTCCTGTAGAAATTAAATGTGTTCAGTCAATGCTTAGGAAAAAGAGGGCCTGGATAATTTTGGGATTAGATATTTGAACCATTGTAATTACAAAAGATAGAGATATTCCAGACAAATTTCTTTGTTTTAAAGATTAGGAAGCTGGAGACCCAGTGATGAAATGATTTGTAATATGTTTAACAACTTTCCTTTTTTGCCAGTTATACTTAGGTATTTTCTTCAAAATAAACAACTTAAAAAATTGAAGTATAGTTGATTTACAGTGTTGTGTTAGTTTCTGGTTTACAGCAAAATGACTTAGTTATGTTTGTAATAGTTATGTATATACTATAATGTAACAATTAGCAATGTCAAGCATCTTTTCATGTGTCTATTGGCCATCTGTGGAGAAACGCATATTTAGGTCTTCTGCCCATTGTTTGATTGGGTTGATAAGAAACAATTTTAAAAAATTTATTTGTTTTTAATTGAAGGATAATTGCTTTACAGTATTGCATTGGTTTCTACCAAACATCAACATGAATCAGCCATAGGTTTACCCATGTCCTCTCCCACTTGAACATCCCTCCCCAACGCCCCCCAAACAAACAATTTTTATTGAAGTAATAGTTGCTTTACAAAGTTGTGTTAGTTTCAGATATACAGCCATGTGATTGTTATACATACATATATATCTATTCTTTTTCAGATTCTTTTCCATCATATGTTATTATAAGATACTGAGTATAATTCCCTGTGCTATATAGTAAGACCTTGTTGTTTATCTATTTTATATATATAGTAGTATGTATTTGTTAACATTTATCCCTCCCCTCTAACCCCCTTTGGTAAATATAAGTTTGTTTTCTATGTCTGTGAGTCTATTTCTGTTTTATAAATAAGTTCATTTGTATCATTTTTTTTAAGATTCCACATTTAAGTGATATTGTATGGTATCTTTTTTTCTCTGTCTGACTTACTTCACTTAGTATGATAATCTCTAGGTCCGTCCATGTTGCTGCAAATGGAATTATTTCATTCTTTTTTATGCTTGAGTAATGTTCCATTGCGTGTGCTTGTGTTTGTGTGTGTGTGTAATATGTATATATATTGCACCTTCTTTATCCATTCATCTGTTGATGGACACTAAGGTTGCTTCCATTCTTGGCTATTGTAAATAGTGCTGCTGTGAACAATGGGGTGCTTGCTTTTTTTTTGAATTAGAGTTTTCTTTGGATAAATGCCCAGGAATAGGATTGCTGGATCATATGATAGTTCTACTTTAGTTTTTTAAGAAACCTCCCTAATGTTTTCCATAGTGGCTGTACTATTTTTTTCCATTCCCACCAACAGTGTAAGAGGGCTCTCTTTTCTTCACACTCTCTCATGTTTAGCAACTACTGCTGCTGCTGCTAAGTCGCTTCAGTCGTGTCCAACTCTTTGCGACCCCATAGACGGCAGCCCACCAGGCTCCCCCGTCCCTGGGATTCTCCAGGCAAGAACACTGGAGTGGGTTGCCATTTCCTTCTCCGGTGAATGAAAGTGAAAAGTGAAAGTGAAGTCGCTCAGTCGTGTCGGACTCTTAGCGACCCCATGGACTGCAGCCCACCAGGCTCCTCCATCCATGGGATTTTCCAGGCAAGAGTACTGGAGTGGGGTGCCATTGCCTTCTCCGAAGCAACTACTAAGTGGCTTAGAAATAGAAATACAATGCAGGGACTCACCCCCACCCCCACCCCGCCTTTCCTTTCACTATCCTCTAAAAACTAAAGAGATGTGACATTTGTTTCACAGAAAACACTGTCAGGTTTTTTTCATAAGCTTAAAAAGAAATGTTTTTATTTTGTAAATTTCTAAACATATATGGAAAGAACATTGTAATCAACTTCCATGTACCCATGATCTGTGCCTATTTGTTGTAGTAGCGTTAATGACCCAGCCAGATGAATCCATTAATAAAGGCTGAGGTTTAATTTCACTCATTTACTGAACAAATATTTGTTGAATATCTGTTATATAACAGACATTGTTATAGGCACTTTTTGAGGCAGCAGAGAACAAAGATCCCTGACCTCACTGAGATGACAAAAAAAAAATCAGTATAGTTGTATACATTATGATAAAGACTCTGGAAAAGAAAAGAATGAGATCAGGGTAAGGATAAATCAGGAGTGCTGGAAGGTGTGAGTGTGTGGGGAGGGTTGTAGGATTAAATGAGATGGTCAAAGAAAGCCTCACTGTGAAGATGACATTTGGTAAAGATTTGAAGGAGGTGAGAGAATCAGATACGGCAGTTATCTGGAGGAAGAGTATTCTAAGCAGATGAAACAGTAGTGCAAAATCCCTGAGGCAGGGATGTGCCTGGAGTGCTCCAGGAAGAGCAGGGAGGTCCCTGTGGCTGGAGCAGGGCGAGTAGGGGTGAGAGAAGCAGACGCTGAGGTCAGAGCAACAGCAGGGCTGGCATTTTAGAAGACTTGCAGGACATTGTAAGAGTGTTGGCTTTGATGCTGAGTGGAGTGGGGAGCTATTGCAGGCTTTTTGCAGAGGCCTGATGCGACTTGGCTTACTCTGGCCGCTGTGCTGTGAAGAGATTGTAGCAGGTCAAGAATAGAAGCAGGGAGGCCAATTAGGAGACTATTGGAGGGACCAGGCCAGAGGTGATGGTGGCTTGGACCAGGTGGTAGCAGTGGAAGTTGTGAGAAGGCATGGTATTCTGAATACGTTCTGAAGGATAGAACCAACACAGTTTGCTGACAGATTTTTTGAGGGATCTGAGAGCCAGAGCTCTGAGTTTGATTAAGTGGAAATTAACTGTTAACTGAGTTGCTGTTAACTGAGAAGAGGAGTGCTGTGGGGGAGGATCAAGTTTAGAAGGGAAGATCAGGGGTTCAGTTTGGGCCCCGTTGAATTTGAGATGTTATCAGACTTCCCGGTGGAGATGTCAAAGAGGCAATAGGGGAAGTACAGTGGAGTTTAAGACAGAGGTTGAGGTGGAAGATTGGAGGAGAGGGAAGGTATGAAATCATTGTCCAGGGGAGTGGAGCACTGAGTAAACTGAGGAAATGTAGTATGGGTGCCTGGAGGCAGTAATGGTTTGGGTGAGGTTGGAGGTCATGAATTTTATTTTTATGTTTCCTCATGCCACACGGCTTGTGGGATCTTTTTTCCCTAAACAGGGATCGAACCTGGGTCCTTGGCAGTGAAAATGCAGAGTACTAACCACTGGACCACCAGAGAATTCCCTACTGCTACTGCTAAGTCGCTTCAGTTGTGTTCTACTCTGTGCGACCCCAGAGACGGCTGCCCACCAGGCTTCCACATCCCTGGGATTCTCCAGGCAAGACTGGAGTGGGTTGCCATTTCCTTCTCCAATGCATGAAAGTGAAAAGTGAAAGTGAAGTTGCTCAGTCGTGTCCGACTCTTAGTGACCCCATGGACTGCAGCCCACCAGGCTCCCCCGCCCATGGGATTTTCCAGGCAAGAGTACTGGAGTGGGTTGCCATTGCCTTCTCCAAGAGAATTCCCTGGAGGTCATGAATTTTATTAAGTCTACTCATTTTGGCTGTATGTTTTCCATCGTTTCAGCTGTATTGGAGGAGAAGGTCCATTTTGAATTAGAAATTGAAATTTAGCTAGGGTTTTTTTTTTTTTTTTGGTGTGCATTCTCTTTATGAAGAATTATATTTTACAAATGGCATGAAGCAGAGTGTCTAGGAATGATTAACTAGGTAGGGGAGGAAAAATAACATTTTCTCTACTCTTCTAGGTTCTTGGCTGAGAACCTCCTGTAATACAAGATTAATAGGAGAAAAACTAACAAGTTTAATAACATGTGTATTTCCTATACTCAGGACAACTGAGTAACTTCCAGAAATGGCTGAAGCTACCACCTTAAATTCCAAGTCAAGCTAAAGATGAAATAAGATGTTGAGCAAAGGGAGAAGCCAGTTATAGGTTACCAGACAAAATGCAGTATTTAAGGATGGTTGTTACACAGATTTAAGTCCTTACCTTCTCCAATGGTAAGAGTTTCTAGAGATTTAGTCACTCTCCTCCTCTTGGTTCACAAAGGGAGACCCCTTTACAATGGAGATTATCCTTATAAAGGTTAACTTCTCTCACAAAAGTGTGACTTCCCTGCTTTCAGGAAAATTCCTGTGTCTGCAGCCTCTCAAAAAATAATCAGCCCCAAATAATCAATATGCCAAAGGGACATATTTTCTCTCTGTATGCTCAGTCATGTCCAACTCTTTGCAACCCCACGGACTGTAGCCTGCCAGGCTCCTCTGTCTATAGAATTTTCCAGGCAAGAATACTGGAGTGGTTTGCCATTTCCTTTTCCAGGGGATCTTCCCGACCCAGGGGTCAAACCCATGTCTTCTGCATTGGCAGGCGTCACCTGGGAAGCATTTTTGGGATGGTATATTTTGCTCTCCCTCACTAATAACAATCCGTTATAGTCAATCAGATTTGAGTATGTAAGCACCTTGAATGCAAGTGATCATTAAACACTGGATTTAAAGGCAAAGAAAGTTAAAACTCTGTGAAGTCATGATAATTCAACTAGTTGGTATTACGTGTCAATGTATATTACAACTATGTATTATGTGCTGAAGTTTGCTTTGGAATGTCATATATCTAAGTACATTTACTTAGGGTTTTTTTTCCTGTCTTTTGATACTTGGGAGAATTTAATGCCAAGTTTGAGACTTTATATTTGAACCTGAAAGTACTCTTCTTGCAAATAATTCCACTGAAGAATTAATGTCATTTCAAAATATTCAAAATTCCCATTGTGTTTTCTTTCACTCCTTGGTCAGAGTAAATGGATTGAGAATTTATCAGATAATCACAGTGGAAACATTATAAGCCCTGGAAAGGATATAAAAACAATTAAGGGATAGTGGAGGTGTTTTTATGTAACAGGATTTTTTTTGGCAGTAGAAGAATTTTAAGTAATATGAAAAGTATGTGGATTAATTTGTTTTTCTCAGTTTTGGTGTGAAAGTCCCTTTTTCTTGTCAGCATGTGACATGTTAAAATAAAGTTGATTTTGGCACTCCCCCCGACGTTGTGGTGTACGCGGGATGAGGAGGTAGTGTGATAGTTACACAGATACTCATCTATTTTATATAAAATTATTTGCTGCTCTTAAGCAGAAGCTATTTGCTTCAGGGAATATTTAAGTTGGGAACTTATAAGAGAAATATCTGGCTTTTTATAGCCATGTTGCAGGGCTGTCATCCAAGAACCACCTGGAACCATTGATTTACTTGAAAAACATTCTTTATTATTAGCTACAATGCAAAGAGAAAACCAGAAAGATCCCCATTGGGACAAATTCCAGAGACACTAACTCAGAGGGAGGGCTGCCATTGTTTTTTTTTTCCTCAAAAACAATTGTTAAGCAAATGAATGCAGTCAGAAGGTTAAACTTCAGGTGCTTCTCAAACTTTAATGTGTACCAGAGTCACTGGAGGATCTTGTGGGGTAAATGCAAAATCTCACTGCATTTTAACTGGGGCTGGGGTAGGATCCAGGAATTTGCATAACCAGCTCCCCAGTGATGTCCATGCTGCTGGTCCTGGACCACACTTAGAGTAGCAAGGCCTTTGCATTATTTATTTGTCTGCAAACAGCACCAAAAAGCAGCCCTGGTGATTCATGCGAGCAGGGCAGGCATTTGACTCAGGACAGCAGTACATTGGTTCCTAAAGCCTGTTATCTTAGTGCAAGTAACCGCTTTGATTTCAGATTATAGAAAATTTCATTGGTTTAAATTGGTTTAAATAGACTGTGCCAAACCCTGTGTGCGGGCCTCCAGGCTACTTTTTAGTTCTGCTTTTGTGGTGGTGGTGGTGGTTTTCCTCTGAGCTGTTTTAGTTTTTATTTGAAAACTGGTACCTGGGTTTCTCTAAGAGACTGTGCTTCTCAGTATCTCTGTCTCTCCAGCCTCTTAATGGTGGATTGGCCCAATTGCCACTGGTTGGCACACTTTGTTCTAGAGAGGATGAGAGGAGTAGTTCACTTTGAGGTTTCCTTTGTAGACGAGAAAGCATCCTTTTCCCCTCCCCAACCTACCTCTCTTCCTTTTAACTGGGGAGAACACACAATTTTATGTTACTCTTTCCTTGTGATTTCCCATATACATGTGCACACAGCCACACACATATAGCTCATATTCATTCACTCACACCTAACTACGGGAGTTTTCAAAATTTAATTAGAAAGGGGAAGGATGGGATGTAGAAAAAGGAGAATCTTTCACAGAAAGCCTCTTAAAGAGGCCACATGGAACAATCAGATACTATCTGAAAGAGCCTTCCAGATAGTGAGACAGGGCCTTAATCCATGTGGGACTGGCTGCAAATGTGACTTAGACCACAGGGACAGGCCAGTGGAGTGAGAGTAGGGAGTTGTGGAACTCTGGACAGCGGCTGACTTTGTTACCTAAAGTAGCACTATCCAGTGGAACTTGCTATGAGCCACGGATGTAATTTTGTGTTTTCTACTGAAAGTGAAAGTGAAGTCGTTGCCGACTCTTTGGGACCCCATGGCCTGTAGCCTACCAGGCTTCTTGGTCCCTGGGATTTTCCAGGCAAGAATACTGGAGTGGGTTACCATTTCCTTCTCCAGATCTTCCTGACCCAGGGGTTGAACCTGGGTCTCCCGCATTGTAGGCAGACGCTTTACTGTCTGAGCCACCAGGGAAAAAGTAAAAGGAAACTGGTGAAATGAATTTTGATACTATATTTTGTTTAATCAAACATATCCAAAATATTATCATTTCAACAAGTCGTTAATAGAAAATTATTGATACAGTAGTTTTTATGCTTTATTTTATATTAAGTCTTTGAAACTGCATGCATGTTTCATATTTATAGCACATCTCAATTTGGACTATCCCTGTTTCAAGTGTTCACTTGCTGTATGTGGCTACCACATTGGACAGTCCTTGTCTGAAGAATTGAAGAGGGATACTTTGAGATCAGCATGGCAGGGCTCAGTCCCTGGGTGAGTGGGTGCTAGTAGCCAGGACTGGGAAGGTAGAGTCGTCAGTGTCTGACCAACTGGGTTTCTCAGAGGGCTCTAATATGAGAGGGGAAGGACTCAAGTAGTCCCCACAAGGGATTCATGTCTGGGAACAGGGATGGGAGTTGAAGTCAGGCTGCTACTTGCTGAGGCTGTTTCAGGTTCTCTGGGATACCAGCAAACAATCAACAAATTCCAAATTCTGCTCTGAAGTAAGCACCTTGGAGGCTTGGTTCTCATTGGCTCATGGACTGGGTGGT
The DNA here is from genome assembly GCF_019923935.1 of Bubalus bubalis. Taxonomy (NCBI): domain Eukaryota; kingdom Metazoa; phylum Chordata; class Mammalia; order Artiodactyla; family Bovidae; genus Bubalus; species Bubalus bubalis. The sequence goes on from NC_059181.1 coordinate 20,713,674, forward strand.
GTGGAGTCTGCAAGTTAAAGGTGTTCAGTGCCTGAAAGTTGCAAAAGACTCGGTCAAGGCAAAAGTCAGGAGTTCCAAGTTCAAATCCCCTCAGAGCTAGTGAGGAACATTAAATAACGTACAGAACTAAAGCTGGCTGAGTGTCAGCAAAGGCTGGGGCAAGCGCAGTGAGGAGTGCCAATTGCCCCTGGGGAATCTGAGACCCAGTACTGGTGATCTGGAATGGCTGTGATAGTCAGGATTCACTTCGGGCTCTTTTCATGCAGGATGCCTGCTGACGGTTGCTCAGCTTCTGGTTTTTTGAGAGAAGTCAGAAATATGGAGTTTTATGTGAAATATCCCACATTTTAAATCTTGGCAGTACTTTGGAGGCCAAACTTAATCTGTCCTTGGGATACCATTTTGTGCCTTGTACACTAACATTTTTTCTCCAGTTTTCAGAACCCAAAGTCATGACCTTGTCTGTCAGAGAACTTCTTTAATTTTTTCATGTTATTTAGAAGGAGATCATGCATAATTTAAAAATACAGCATATTAGCTGAACATTTAACGAGTTGCTTTTGTAAAAAGTTATATGCAGAGTATGAAAGTGGAACTCTCTCAGATCTTGTCACTGTCAATAGAGATGATGCTCCTGTCTTACCGTGACAAACCCTGATCTGTAGGCTCATGACCTGAGTGACAGGAGAGAAGATTTAGAGGTATGTGTTTATGTGGGAGGGTGGTCTAAAGTTGTTTGTCTTCCATTTTTTATTATTAATGATAATTTATTTCTATAATGTATGTGTAAATGCCCCAGATAGATACCCAAGTCCATGGCAGGCACACAAAGATCCCAGAGATGGCTATATAATGTTTTAAAAATCTGGTAATGATAAGAAAGTAGCTAACTTTTACTGAGATGTAGTTGGATGTCTGGTATGTGTTCTAAGAGCTTTTGGTGTGTGAACTCATTTAGACCTCACAATAGTCCTATAATTGCTTTTACTGTCCTCATTTCCCAGATTAGGACACTGAAGCTCAGAATTTAAGTGAATTCCCCAAAATCATATAGCCTGAAAATGGTTAGGTGGAATTCAAGTTCAAACCATCTAGCTTGAAGTGGGTGTTCTATTCCCTTGCTTCTCTCTGAAAAACACTTGAATCTTCACCATTTTAATGACTGGAATGAGGAGACCTGTCATAATGAAGAGACTTCTTAGTGGCTTGTCCTGTAATTCATTCACTCTTTGTTGCTGTTCAGTCATTCAGTCGTGTCCTACTCTTTGCGACCCCATGGACCGCAGCACGCCAGGCCTCCCTGTCCATCATCAACTCCCGGAGTTTACTCAAACTCATGTCCATTGAGTCAGTGATGCCATCGAACCATCTCATCCTCTGTCATCCCCTTCTCCTTCCTTCAATCTTTCCCAGCATCAGGATCTTTTCTAAATGAGTCAGCTCTTCGCATCAGGTGGCTAAAGTATTAGAGCTTCAGCTTCAGCATTAGTTCTTGCAATGAATATTCAGGATTGATTTCCTTTAGGATTTACTCTTATCAGGAAATTATTTATTCATATATTAAGATCTTATACAAATAAAAGGGATGTAATTCCTATTTCTTAGCATTTTAGAAGTGGGAATCAGTTGAAGTAGATTTTGCTTCTAGTATTTCCATATTTTAAAGACAAAGAGTGTGAAAGCGCTATCAATTCAAATCTAACCAGTTGACATTGCATTTTTTCACATTCATATAATTTTCAGAAGAAAGAGGGACACAGTAAGAAACAAGCTGATTATCAGAGATTTCATCTAAGAGCAACATTTGAGGTATATCTTTGGCTCAGTGCCCATACTGAGCTCAATTTCTGGGATTTTCTACATATATCATTCTGAGGAGTGATCCCTGATGTTTGGAATGATGACCTAAGGCTCTGTAAGATTTCTCATCAAAACAATCTTTAAAATGTTTACCATTTTTTTTTTGGTTACGAAGCAGAAATATAAATATATACCTCAAAGAACAATTTTCTATCATGTTGCTGCAAAGGAAAAAAATAGATCTTTCTACTTTGTGCTTTAAACTGTAGTTTCTAAAGGATTCAAGGAAATTGGAGCTTTCATTTGAACATTTTGGCTGAACTAAGTTATTAAACTACCTAATTTTATTTCATTATAGACACTGTGTCCCCAAATTACTTTATTCATGTAACTCAGCTCTGCCAATTGGCATTTTATTGCTGTTTTCTCAAATTTTCTGTTTTTGTTATAGGGTAAACCCCATTAAAGAAAATTATTCGGATACTTGTTAAAATTTTACAGAGGATTTTACTCAGGACTATTGCAAAGGGTGTCAAGATTTTCAAAGTAAGAGAGAGAAATATCAGGCTCAACTCTGACTATAGCCGAGACAGCTGGGAATTTATGGCCAAAGAGCAGGTTGAAGGAGTCAGTGAATGGAAAATTACTAAGAGGAAATATTCAAAGGTCAAGGGACTTTTTTTCTCCTTCTGTTTTTTAGTTGTGCCATGTGTCATGTGGGATCTTAGTTCCCTGACCAGGGATTGAACCCATGTTCCCTGCCGTGGAAGTGTGGTGTCCTAACCATTGGACTGCCAGGGAAGTCCTGGTCAGGGGACTTTTGCTGAAGGCAGGCCAGGGTGCTCAGATATCAAGAGTGGAGGGGATTCTCTCTCAACTGGCTTATCAGGATTCTTGGTAAAACTGGGCTGTGCAGGCCAGGCAAGGACAGGATGGAACCACCATTGAGACCTAGTCAAGAAGAGGGTGTAGAGGAACCTGGCTGAAATTTGGTCAAGGAGAGAGACTTTGTCAACAGTGAAATAAAAGATAAAGTCTCTTCTCGTACATTGATAGTCTGTATGCAGAAGGCTAATTTAGTTAAAGAGGAACAAATCTTTTATTATACTTTCGATAGAGACTATATTAGATGACTGATTAAAACTTTACTTACTGTGTCCAACAATTCACTGATTCCTCCTGTATTCTAGTAGCTTATTCCTTTTTCTCTTTAAGGTAAGGACATCATTCACGTCCCCAAGTAATGCCATAGATGACCTACAGTATCTTCCAATTTTCTGAGTGCTCTGCATGAGCAATTCTGGTAGTAATTCTTCACCCAAGAACAGGTTTCTCCTCCCTCCCCATACTGCTGCAGCTGGTCCTGAAGACTTAAGTACCCACATGGGTCCAATAGCAGTGGTAGAGTTTGAACTTGCAACCTCCATACACTAGGAGTTCACCTCATTAGTTAGCCAATATAATTGAATTGATGAACTGCTATTAATATTCAAGTTCTTTAATTCCCCTGCTCACTGTTTTTCTCAGTGGTTGAGTAAATGAGATGTAACTCTAACGTTAGTGGCAGAAGTCACATGAAAGTCAGTGTCATGCACTATAGCAATGCCCTTATACTGAGGGATTCTTCATTCCTTACAGGTGCTGCTCCTCAAAAGAGCTGGTCTCAGTATAGCCACTGTACTGATAGAGATCAAGCTCCCTTCAACACAGCTCATGCAAAAAAAGGATATTCTATCTGGCTATCAAGTGTCCCTGTTTCTGTTTGCCTAGTCAATGGTATCAGCTATAATATCGGCCAGTTTCTCTGGGTCTTTGCAGAATTAAGTTTTGCAGTTTCTCTGGGTCTGTCTGAATTAAGGCAAACCAAAGTGATTTGAGTTTAAAGGACTTCTAAATACAGTTACAAAACATTGACCTTATAAAGAAGTTACATCTGATTTTCTGAAAACTGGCATATATATAAATCTCATAGCCCACTTCTACTCTTATCATTTTGGGCAAATTAACCTCTTCGTTTCTCTGTTTTCCTGTTTATGAATGGTACCCAAGTTTTGCTGCTATAGCGGTGCTCTGTAACACTCAACCACCAAACTTCAGTGGCCTACTGTTGATGCATCTGGAGTTAGCTGGTGGTCCCCCAGGCAGCTCTGCTTATTTTGGCGTGGTTTGTCCAATGTCTGGGGGCCAGCTGGTTGAGGCTGGCTTCAGCAGAGGCGATCAGGATGACTTGGTTCTACTCCAAGTGTTTTCCTTCCGTCACCCAGCCAGCCTGGGCATGCTCTCCTAGTGATGGCAGAGGTGCAAGTGAGCAGGCAGAGACCATGAGGCTTCCTGAGGCCCAGGTTCAGGACTGGCAATGTGTCCTGTCTGCATTCTGTTCACCAAAGCCAGCCACAAGGCCAGTCTAGTTTGGCAGAATGGGGTGATAGAATGCATTTTTGGTGAAAGGTCCCATAGCAAAGGGCATGGATAGAGGCCTGGAGGTATAGAGTTAAAGCCATCGTTGTAGTGAATCAAACATAGGGATACAAACAGTACCTAGCTTGCTGGTTTGTGATGAGGATTGAGTGAGATAATCCACATAGAAAGTTTAGCACGATGCCTAATGCATAGCGAGTGCCCAGTGAATTACTGTGTGTCATGCCTAAGGTTAATCATGAAGAGCAAATGCATGCCATCGAAGAACCATGGCAACCCTCCTGCACTGACAGCTCTTCTTCCGAATTTCTCTTCAACAGAGTGAGTGTGAGTGAGGTACCTGGGGCTTTTGCTCTACCTAGTTCTGCATACATGCCCGCTGTAGTAGCTTTCAGTTGGGTTAAAGATCCTTTTAAGGCCTGTGCCCTGGCCACATTCCAGAACCTGCCCTACCATTTAATGCTAAATCTGGCTCCTAGGAGAGTCTCATGCAACTACTCAAGGAGCCAAATGTAATTTCTATAGCAGATCCAGGTTTCACAACTCTCTGCAGGCTAAATCTTATTACAACAAATGTCATCACACCCCAATCATGACAACTCTTTTTAAGCAAGCTTTGGTAAAATGACATCCAGCAAAACAAGTAATTTAGAAGGCTCATTGGGAATTCTTTGGAAATAAGTGTGGACACTGCTCTTGCCCTTGTCCTCGAGTGTGCTGCCACGGTAATGACACATTTGGCCCACCCTGCTTGTTTGTTGATTCTGTCTCTGGATAGCATTGGACACTATTGTCTTTGCCACTTATGATTGGCCACAGTCTCATCAAGCTGATCAGACCTGTGGGCTGCAAAGACCCTGTACTAGAAATTCATTCACTCAAAGAAAGCACTTAGGCCTTCCAACAGAGCTGGGTTTTGGAAGTGACCTGGCAGAATTCCTTGCTGGAGGAAGTTTACCCACAGCCAAAGGCTAGACCGTTGTGAGACTGATTGACTTATAAATATTACTCTGGTTTCTGATCTGTTCTCTCAAAGAGTAGGAAAATGGAAAACAGGAAAAGATGAGTTAGAAAATTAGAACACAATCTATTTATAGTCAGTAAATGTGATCCTAGCCTTATGCTTTTTGATAAGAGAACATGCTAAACTATTGCACCACCAGACTAACATGCTTTATAGTATATCTGGGGCCTAAATAATTTGATATTTTTTTCTTTCACTAACGTTTTGAATAGCTCTGCCAAGTTTGTTAATCCTGACAAACTGATATGATTTGTTTTATTAGCTTGCTTGGCTGCCAGAAACTGAGCGTCTTCTATCTAGCCTCAGTTTTTTTGCTTTACCGCTTCTTGCTTAATACAGGTCCCTTCTTTACTTCTTAGTTCAATGCCATTATTGTATTTTTATCAGGAGCCAATTCAAAGTTGTTTTCATAAATATAGTATAAATAATGAGTCAGTGGATAGTTAATGTTTATTAGTGCATTGATTTATTTAATGTCTGTGTTTCTTTCTAGTGAAGTGATGGTTGTCAGAAAGAAACATTTTAGGAACTTCCCTTACATTACAGCCTATTTTTTCTGTGTTAACCACATGAATTATTGATAATAATTTTTGTTCTTTGCATTCACTAGTCAAGTGGTTACAACTTAAGGAACCATGTCCTGCTCTACACCAATGGGGAAACTGGAGACTTTTTAATCTTATGTTTTATTAAGATATTACTTATAATTTCTGAATATATGAAAAATGAAAATCTCAACATTATGCTTTTGTTTTAAGAATTTCATTGAAATTACATTATTTTAGGATTAATGAATACAGTCAACTTTGAAGATTCTTTTCTTCTTTAAGAACTCTATCAGCCTATAGCTGTTTGTATCAGATATATAATATATATGTATGTAAATATATATATATATAAAACCATTCTTAGCCATCTGTTCTATACCACATTGGCACCATCAACCTCAGAATGGACTGGACTAACTGAGTCATTTGAGTCCCACTAAAGTTTATATTTGAAATAACTGCTGGAATAACTGTTACACATTAGTGTGTATAAAAGATATTTGATTAAATTTCACTTCTTTGCTGGGTACCCACTGGAGGTTTTAAAAACGTAAATCAACTTCTATTTATTGAACATCTGCTTTATGTATCTTATGAGATGTGAAATTATATCGTGAGAAATCATATCATGTAAGATGTGAAATCATAAAACTAAGAAGTTTAAATTTGCAGAACACTGTAGGGGAAGAAAAGACTTTTTTCCCTTTATCCTCCTAGGTTCTTGGCCAAGACCCCTCTGTAATAAAAAGACAGATTAACAAGAGAAAAACAGAAATTTAACAACACGTATCCCTTCTGTTTGGAGTTTCCCTGGTAGCTCAGCAGTAAAGGATCCACCTGTAATGCAGGAGACACAGGTTCGACTCCTGGGTTGAGAGAATACCCTGGCGGAGGGCATGGTAACCCACTACAGTATTCTTGTTTGGGAACTCCCATGGACAGAGGGGCCTGGTGGGCTACAGTCCATGGGGTTGCAGAGAGTTACACACTACTTAGTGACAGACTTTAGATTTTTGAGACTTGGATACCTCCCATGTATATGAGCAAGACTCAGGAAAACCGAGTAACTCCCTGTGCTGTATGCTCAGTTGCTTCATTCGTGTCCAACTCTGTACGACCTTATGGACTGTAGCCTGCCAGGCTCTTCTGTCCGTGGGATTCTCCAGGCAAGAATACTAGAGTGGGTTGCCATGCCCTCTCCAGGGGGGTCTTCTCCAGACAGGAATCGAACCCACGTCTCCTGCACCTCCTGCCTACAATGGCCCAATTCATCACCTTAAATACCATTTCCAGCTAAGTCAAAAGATGTTTTGTAGGGAAGGGAAGCCAGTTATGGGAGATTACCAGGCAGAGCATGGTAAACAAGGGTGAGGGTAAATACAGATTTAAGGTTTTGTTTCTCCATTGATAAGACTTTCTAGAGATTTCACCATGACATCTTCCTGGTACAGAGAGAGAGATACCCTTTCAAATGCAGATTTCCCTTATAAATGTAAATATCCCTTACAAAAGGGTAACTTCTCTGTTTTTTCTCATCTGCTATTTCTTAAAAATAATTAGCCTAAAATGTAAAATAATCCTCATGCCGAAGAGGTAAGTTTTGCGGTGGGAAATTCTGCTCCCCTTCCACACTTTTTCATTGGCTTACATATCCATGATCTCATTTGATCTAAATCATGATTCTTGTTTTCAAAGCTTATGGATTTGTTGGGGAGATCAAATAAATATAGGCTGTTAAACCCATACCTATGTTGTTCTGATTATAAACCTAATAGGAACTCAGAGAAGGATCTGAAAGTGTGGGTTTAAGCGTTTGGGATTCATTGGTATGGGGCAGGACCTGTGTTGGCCGTGTAGGATGTCTTTGTCACCAGAGACAAAGCTTTGAAGGAGACCACAACTGACAGTGGGCTGGCTGACCTCTTCTGTTACTGAGCTGAACTCAATGTGCAGTCAAGTCAATCTCCAGACGCTGAGTTGTGGTGAAGGGAAGTATAGCATTATTTGAAAGGCCAAGCAAGGGGAATGGGCAGTCAGAAGACCTGAACTCGATGGCTTTCAGGCAAGGGTTTTTAAATGCAACATTAGGGGTGAGGATTGCAAGGTGCATGATCAGCTTGCAGACATTCTTCTGATTGGTTGTTGATGAGGTGGCAAGGTGATGTTTTGAGAATCTTAAACATCAGTCTTCTGGTTCCTGCCCGTCTGGGGGCTACATGCTTGTGCTTGGCACTTTCCATCTGGTGGGTCCTGTTTCTGTAAACCAGCTCAAAGATATGCACCAGACTATTAATCTATATCCCTTGAGAAGAAACTAGGAGTCTGATTCGGGTTTTTGACTAAACTGTTGTATAAGTAGTCATTACTTTTTGCTTGATTGCTTTGCATTTGTTTCTGCATTCTCTCACTTCTCTAATTATTTAACTGATCAAATCTGCTATTTATAACTCAGGAAAGGCTGGCAAAGCTAAAGTTTTTTTCCAAATAAGAAGTAGGGGACACAGAGGGGTCTGTCACCAGGAAGGCCCTGCAGGGTCTTGTTTGATTTCACCTCTTCTCAAAGCAGTGTTAGCATATATCCCTTTAAAAGCATTAATAGAATCATCTGGACTCATTTATATAGAGCACCAAGTTCTTATTTCCATGTGAGGGGAGAGAGGATAAGGAGAAGTCAAAAGAGCAAGTGACAATTTTTATTTTTTAAAAAATGTATTTGACTACATCGAATCATAGTTGCAGCATGTGGGATCTTTTGTTGTGGTCAATGGACTCTCTCCTTGTGGCTCAGTAGCTGTGGCACATGGGCTCCAGATCACACGGGCTCAGTAGTTGTAGCGTGTGAGGTTAGTTGCTCTGTGGCATGTGGGATCTTAGTTCCCATGTAGGATCTTAGTTCCCTTACCAGGGACTGAACCCATGTCCCCTGCATTACAAGGCAGATTCTCGGCCACTGGACCACCAGGGAAGTCCCTGAGACAATTTTAATGCACTAAGATAGGAGAATCTCATTTTCAAAAACCTTTGCTGGAAGGGTAACAGGTGTATGTATATGCATATGGGACATAACAGTGTCTGGTGTCTGATGTAGAACACTACAGCAAAATCTTGGCATGCAGAGAATGAAAAGGGGATCCCACTTTTAAATAACATTGGTTGAGGGAAAGAACTAAAAACTGCTTGGTATGCTGACCAAATAAACTGTATTTTTTCAGTGTGGGTCCATAAAATCTGAAATAAGTAGATGCTTAACAAAATGCTGCTTTCCCTGGAGGGCTCTCATGCTGAATGTGGCCAATTTTAACATAATAACATTTAATTTTTATATGTTATATTTTGATTTTTAACTCTAAATAATATTTTCTATGGATAAGTTCACCTTATGACTTCTACTTTAAGTGATTCCTGTTAATGTTTTATGCTGGCTGGTTGGGGCATTAGGTCAAGGTTTGGTGAAGAAATACTATTCCTGTCTTTTTTTTCTTATTTAAAAATTACATCAGGCTTTTGCTGCCTCAGGGAACATGACTTGACTGAAGGCGATGTTATTATGTGATGCTGTAGAGCAGTCTAAAGTTAAAAATCAGAAGTGTTCAGTTATTTATCTTCCTAGTTCCAGCATAGTAAAATAATTATTTTTCTTATTTGCATTGATGTGCCAACCAATGACATTAATAACCTTCAAAGATTTCCCTTGTTCTTAAAGTCTGCTGGGGCAGTTCAGCACCATTTCTTAGAAAACATTGTACAATATATCTGTAGAGTGTGCAAAAAGAAAGAGTTGCTTACCTATGATGAGACATCTCAAGACTAGGACAGAGAACAACTGAGGCTCACAGGGAAAGACAAGAGGAAATTGATTACAGTTTCTCTTGGTATCCATGGGGATTAGTTCCAGGAGTCCTGGCAGATACCAAAATCTGTGATGCTCAAGTCCCTTACAGAAAATGGTGTAATATTTGCATATAACCTATGCACACCCTCCCAGATACTTTAAATCATCTCTAGATTACTTATAATACCTAGTACAATATAAATGCTATATAAATAGTTGTTGGCAGGCCACAGATTCAAGTTTGCTTCTTGGAACTTTGTGGAATTTTTTTTTTCCCAAATATTTTCAATCTGGGCTTGGTTGAATCCGTGGATGCAGAACTTGCAGATATAGAGGGCCAACTGTACTTGGGTTTTTACATCTGTAAGAGGACCATAGAAAGATTGAGTTATCAAAGCATAGCTTTAGGGAAGACAGAGGTGGTAAGGGGAGTGGGTGGGTATGAGAAGGAAAGGAAGAGGAAGAAGGAAGATGCATAGGTGTCAACTATTTGTCATTCTTCATCCCAGCAATACCTGATATCTTTTTACCACTTTATTTCCATGTGGGATGCCAATCAGCAAGATACAGAGCTTTGAAAACCTATGCAAAATGCTTAAAATGTTAATGATTATGAAACCCATGGTTAACACCCAGGAATGGCCAGGGAGGGTCCTAAGAAACCAAGGTGCTTAAAGAGAAATATTTGGAACCACTCAGCATATTTTAATAATTTGTACATGTTTCATAAAAATGCTCCAAGAAGAAGAGAGGCAAAATGACTTTAAGATTCACCATGGAAATCCCCTAATTCCATTATATATATATATATATATATATATATATATATATATATATATGCCAAGATGTCTTGACTTGGATCATGCTTGTTTTGTTTTATTTGATTAACTAATTTTAAACTGTAATGGAAGCAGATTAGCTTTTGTACTCCTTACTCCAGATAAGGATATACTCAGCTTTTAATTATTTAGGGGCTTTCTACTATGGCTGCATGTTGGATAGCATATTGACAGGAAATCTTTCATTGCCCTCTTGTCCTTATCTGTGAATATCCCTCTTCCTACCAGTATGTTCATGCTGCCAGGATGCATATAGCCCTGTGTGAAAAAAACAAACTTTTTAGAGAACTCCATTTTTAGCAGAAGATCTTGTTCCTATTTCATGGAGAAAAGACATGCCATTCTACTAGGACTCTTGACCTTCCATCATCTCATCTATATATTCTTCTGCATTCCTGTCTATCATTTTATCTTTCTTTGCTCTCATAATCCTGTCTCATGTCTAAGGGGAATCCTTCCATATATTCTCCAGATCCCATCCCTTTTTGCCTTCTCAGGGACCATACATGTCGTTTTTTCTCTCCCATATTTTCAACCTTTTCCTCTTCACCAAATCCTTTCCACCGTGTGTGTGTGTGTGTGTGTGTGTGTGTGTGTGTGTATTTTGCATTTTTAAAAGGACTTAATGTTTTTAGAGTAGTTTTAAGTTTATAGCTTGGGGAGGAAATTTTTTTCCCCCTTTATCCTTCCAGGTTCTTGGCTGAGACCTCCCTATCATAAAAAGACACTAATAGGAGAAAAATAGAAGTTTAATAACCTGTGTATATCCTGTACATGAAAGAGAGCCAGTGAAACTGAGTAACTCTCCAAAATGACCCAAACCATCACCTTAAATACTATTTCCAGCTGAAGACTAAAGAAGATGTTTGGGAGTTGGGGGTGGGGTGGGGGACAGTTAAGGAAATTTATTGGGAAAAGCACAGTAAACAAAGGTATGGTTGTTATGCAGGCTTAATAACTTCGTGCCTTCTCCATTGATATGAGTTTCTAGAGATTTAGTCAACTTGCTCTTCCTGATTAAGGGAGTGTGTGTGGTGTGTGTTACTCTCTCAGTCTTGTCCGACTCTTTGCGACCCTATGGACCGCAGCCCACCAGGCTTCTCTGTGAGATTTTCCAGACAAGGATACTGGAGTGGGTTGCCATTTCCTTCTCGAGGGGATTTTCCCGACCCAGGTATCGAACCCGGGTCTTCTGCACTGCGGGCAGATTCTTTACCAACTCAGCTACAAGGGAAGCCCTAAGGGAGACACCCTTACAGATGAAAATTGCCCTTATAAATGCAAATGTTTCTTCCAAGAGGGTAACCTCTTGTTCTTTGCAGCTTATTTTGTGTGCGGTTTCTTAAAAGTAATCAATAATCAATTCAAGATAATCCATAAGCCAAGGAGACATATTTTGAGATGGCATAGTCTCTCCATCAACAATGAAATTGAGAGGAATGTGTAGAGATTTTGCGGAACCGTGATTTCCTTGGTTCTTGCCCTTCTCAAGGGAAAACTTTCAGTCAAGAGGCATTGAGCAGCTTTAAGTAGTAAGAGTGTTATTAGGTAGAGTGAAAGTACGCTCTGAAAGGATAGTGGGCTACCTGGAAACCAGAAGCAGACATGAAATGAGGTGGCATTAGGTGTGTGCTGCATCATTTGACAGACAGGTTGTTTGACAGCTTTAGGTTATTTGACCTTTCTCCTAATGTGCAGACACTTATCCATAAGCACTGAAGCAAAACCCATGGGGGCAGGGGCAAAAACTGCCATGCTAATTTGTTATGAATATGACAAAATGAGCCCTGGGTTACTGTGAGTCGCCTTTTAGGTCTTGGTGCCCGTCACCAACCTCTGCTGGCGGTTTTGTCTTGCTTGGTGCTGATATGGCTGGAAACCTAGTGATGATCCTTGGCCTCAAAACGGAGGCTTTCTGAACGTGCTCTGACCACCAGTGTTCAGGTGGTGGAGGGAAAGATGAACCATTCAGGATGGGGTGGGACCTGCTCATGTCTGACCAGCTACCAAACACTCCTGCCTCCCTTCACATGCAGTTTCTGCCATTAACATCACTCACTTTTTTCCTAAACCAAAGGTGAACTTACACTGACACATCACCCAAGGTATATAGTTTACCTTAGAGTTCACTCTTGGAGAAGGCAATGGCACCCCACTCCAGTACTCTTGCCTGGAAAATCCCATGGACAGAGGAGCCTGGTGGGCTGCAGTCCATGGGGTCACGAAGAGTCGGACACGACTGAGCGACTTCACTTTCACTTTTCACTTTCATGCATTGGAGAAGGAAATGGCAACCCACTCCAGTGTTCTTGCCTAGAGAATCCCAGGGATGGCAGAGCCTGGTGGGCCTCTGTCTATGCGGTCTCACAGAGTCGGACACGACTGAAGTGACTTAGCAGAGTTCACTCTTGGTGTTAAACATTCTGTGGGTTTGAATAAATGTATTTTGACCTGAGTCTATCATTCTAATACCATACAATATTCTCACTGCCCTAAAAATTCTCTGTGCTCTGCCTCTTTCTCTCTCTCTACACCTACCCTGCAACCACTGACCTTTTTTTTTTTTTTTTGCCTCCATAGTTTTGCCTTTTCTGGAATGTGATATCATTGAAATCATACAGTATATAGCCTTTTCAGATTGGTTTCTTTCACTTAGCAATATGCGTTTAAGGTTCACTTAGTAATATGTGAATACCTTGGGTGATGTGTCAGTGTGAGTTCACCTTTGGTTTAGGAAAAAAGTGAGTGATGTTAATGGCAGAAACTGCATGTGAAGGGAGGCAGTAGTGTTTGGTAGCTGGTCAGACATGAGCAGGTCCCACCCCATCCTGAATGGTTCGTCTTTCCCTCCACCACCTGAACATATATTACTAAGGAGCTTCCCTGGTGGCTCAGAGGTTAAAGCGTCTGCCTGCAATGTGGGAGACCTGGGTTTGATCCCTGGATCAGGAAGATCCCCTGGAGAAGGAAATGGCAACCCACTCCAGTCTTGCCTGGAGAATCCCATGGACAGAGGAGCGTGGTGGGGTACAGTCCATGGGGTCACAAAGAGTCAGACACGACTGAGCAACTTCACTTTCACTTTCTAGTAATATGTACTTAGGCTTCCTCCATGCCTTCCCATGGGTTGATAGCTCATTTCTTTTTAGCAATGAAAAATGTTCCATATTCTAGATGTACCACAGTTTGTTTATCCAGTCACCTACTGAAGGACACCGTGGTGTTGTTGTTTAGTTGCTAGGTCATGCCTGACTCTTGGCAACCCCATGAACTGCAGCACACCAGGCTTCCCTGTCCTTCACAATCTCCTGGAGTTTGCTCAAACTCATGTCTACTGAGTCAGTGATGCTATATAACCATCTCATACTTTGCCAACCACTTCTCTGCTTTCCCTCAATCTTTCCCAGCATCCAGGTATTTTCTAATGAGTTGGCTCTTTGCATCAGGTGGCCAAAGTATTGGAGCTTCGGGCACCAGTCCTTCCAATGAATATTCAGGTTTGATTTCCTTCAGGTATGACTGGTTTAATCTTTCTGTCCAAAGGACTCTTAAGAGTCTTCTCCAGCACCACAGTTCAAAAGCATCAGTTCTTTAGTGCTCAGCCTTCTTTATGGTCCAACTCTGACATCCGTATATGACTACTGGAAAAACCATAGCTTTGACTAGACAGACCTTTGTTGGCAAAGTGATGTCTCTGCTTTTTAACACACTGTCTAGGTTTTTCATAGCTTTTCTTCCAAGGAGCAAGTGTCTTTTAATTTCATGGCTGCATTCACGATCCACAGTGATTTTAGAGCCCAAGAAAATAAAGTCTGTCACTGTTTCCTTTTAACCCATTTATTTGCCATGAAGTGATGGGACTGGATGCCATGATCTTAGTTTTTTAATGTTGAGTTTTAAGCCAGCTTTTTCACTCTCCTCTTTCACCTTCATCAAGAGGCTCTTTCATTCCTCTTTGCTTCCTGCCATAAGGGCGGTGTTATCTGCATATCTGAGATTGTTGATATTTCTCCCGGCAATCTTGAGTCCAGCTTGTGCTTTATGCAGTCCAGCATTTCGCATGATGTCCTCTACATATAAGTTAAATAAGCAGGGTGACAATATACAGCCTTGACGTACTCCTTTCCCAACTTGGAACCAGTCCGTTGTTCCAGGTCTGGTTCTAACTGTTGCTTCTTGACCTGCATATAGGTTTCTCAGGAGGTAGGTAAGGGAGTCTGGTATTCTCAACTCTAAGAATTTTCCACATAGTGTGATCCACACAGTCAAAGGCTTTAGTGTAGTCAATGAAACAGAAGTAGATATTTTTCTGGAATTCCCTTGCTTTTTGATGATCCAGTGGATGTTGGCAATTTGATCTCTGTTTTTTCTGCCTTTTCTAAACCCAGCTTGTACATCTGGAAGTTCTTGATTCACTTACTGTTGAAGCCTAGATTGAAGAATTTTGAGTGTTACCTTGCTAGCATGTGAAATGAGCGCAATTGTGTGGTAGTTTGAGCATTCTTTGGCATTGCCTTTCTTTGGGATTGGAATGAAAACTGACCTTTTCCAGTCCTGTGGCCACTGCTAAGTTTTCCAAATTTGCTGGCATATATAAAGTGCAGCACTTTCATAGCATCATCTTTTAGGGTTTGAAATAACTCAGTTGGAATTCCATCACCTCCACTAGCTTTGTTCATAGCAATGCTTCCTAAGGCCCACTTGAGTTCACATTCCAGGATGTCTGGCTCTAGATAAGTAATCACACCATTGTGGTCATCTGGGTCATTAAGATCTTTTTTGTGTATTTCTTCTGTGTATTCTTGCCACCTCTTCTTAATATCTTCTGCTTCCGTTAGGTCCATACCATTTCTGTCCTTTATCGAGGCCATCTTTGCATGAAATGTTCCCTTGGTGTCTCTAATTTTCTTGAAGAGATCTCTAGTCTTTCCCATTCTATTATTTTCCTCCATTTCTTTGCATTGTTCACTTAAGAAGGCTTTCTTATCTCTCCTTGCTGTTCTTTGGAACTCTGCATTCAGATGAGTATATCTTTCCTTTTCTCCTTTGCCTTTCACTTCTTTTCTCAGCTATTTGTAAGGTCTTCTCAGACAACCATTTTGCCTTTTTGCATTTCTTTTTCTTGGAGATGATTTTGATCACCACCTCTTGTACAATGTTATGAACCTCCATCCATAGTTCTTCAGGCACTCTATCAGATCTAATTCCTGGAATCTATTTGTCACTTCCACTGTATTATCATAAGGGATTAGGTCATACATGAATGGCCTAGTGCTTCTCCCTACTTTCTTCAATTTAAGTCTGAATTTTGCAATAATCAGTTCATTATCTGAGCCAGAGTCAGCTCCCGGTCCTGGTTTTGCTGACTATACAGAGTTTCTCCACCTTCAGATGCCAACAATATATAGTCAGTGTGATTTCAGTATTGACCATCTGGTGATGTTCACGTGTAGAGTCTTCTCTTGTGTTGTTGGAAGAGGGTGTTTGCTATGACCAGTGTGTTCTTTTGGCAAAACTCTATTAGCCTTTTTCCTGCTTGATTTTGTACTCCAAGGCCAAACTTGCCTGTTATTCCAGGTATCTCTTGACTTCCTACTTTTGCATTCCAGTCCCCTAAGAGAGAATAACAGTAGAAAATGAAACAAAGTTAGATAATGTGTATACATGGGAATTGAAAGTCGCTCAGTGGTGTCCGGCTCTTTGCAACCCCATGGACTATACAGTTTATGGAATTCTCCAGGCCAGAATACTGGAGTGGGTAGCCTTTCCCTTCTTTGGGGGATCTTCCCAACCCAGGGATCGAACCCAGGTCTCCCGCATTGCAGGCAGATTCTTTACCGCTGAGCCACAAGGGAAGCAACATGGGAGAGACCTGGGAAAACTGAGCAACTTGCCAAAATGGCCATAGCCTTACCTTAAATCTTCAGGGACAGACAAGACATTGGGACTGAGGATTGTCAGTTATGGGACAACACTGGGAAAAGTGCTGTAAAGGAGGGTGATTGTGATGCAGATTTAAGCCCATGACTTCTCCATTGATAAGACCTTCTGGAGATTCAGTCATCCTCCTCTGCCAGGTACAGAGAGGGAGACACCCTTACAAATGGAGATTTCCCTTACAAATGAATAGATATTTCTTCAAAAGGGCAACTGCTATTTGGTTTTCAGATCCCCTCTGTCTTCTGTTCCTCCAAAAATAACCAGCTTAAAACAATTGCTATGGGAAAGAGGCATATTTTAGGGGGCAAATTTTGCTCCCCTGCAGTGATGTCATAAAGACTTAGGGGTGCTGGTGACTGCAGAGTCAAAAGATCTAGTCCCTGAAGATTTCCTTGTTGTTTCAGCATCCTCCTTCTGTGGGTTTTCGGTTTGAAATGGCCACTGCTGCATGTCTCTTGGTTTTCTTCTACCTTTCTGACGTTTTCCTCTGATTTATGAGGAACATTTCCTCTGATTTAGGAGTTCCTGGCCTCAATACTGTCTTTACCTCTGAGGTCAGGTCCTGGCTCTGACCCTTCCTAGCTGGAAGAGCTGAGTGGAAGAGATCATGGGCTCTTTTGACTCCTAACTTCCTCATCTGTAGCCTAAGTGGCTTCTTCTACACCAGTGAGTCTTCATCCTGGTTACACATTAGAATCACCTGGGGGGGTGGGATGTTGAACCTCCCAGTGCTCAGGTCTCACTCTGCAGCAATGACATCAGCATTCTTTAAACCCCTCCCAGTCCACCTTCCCTTCCCAAGATCCCAGTGAGAACGAGTGACTTAATGATTTTAAAGGACCTTTGCTCTTCTGTCATTTCATGTCTTCATCGTGCCCCAATCTCAAGTTGAGATTTCTTTTCTTTTAATGTTTTTACTAAGTTGGGAAGAAATAGCTGTGAAGTACCCCCCTCCATCTGCTGTTTGTTCTTATTTACATATGGTGGAACCCAGCCCACTGATTTCCAGCTCTCGTTCCCTTACAACTGTTATTGAACTGAAAACATAGCTGAAAACTTATTAAACAGAAAAAAATTATTTTGAGCTCCGTGCTGACAATTCATTATAGAACCACGGAAACATCTAAACTTCTTTATTTCTAGAATTAGTGCTAAAAATGGATTTACAACTCCATAGTCGCAAATGAAAATTTTCATTCTGGTGCCAAACCGAGTATTTTATTCTTTCTTGAGTATCCTATTAGGAAAACTGAAGCATCTTTGTAGGAAAGTGGAATTATGGTTGATTTGTACCCATAGACAGGCAGGGCCTCCCCAGACTGCTCCATGTGGGCCGCTGAAGTTAAATGTTAGCACCTCTGTCCCAGTCTTCTCTGTTGACCCACAAATGCTGGAAGAAAAGCCAGGGCAAACACATCATCAATGTGGGTGTGGTAGAACCCTTGGAACACTTTGAAACAAGTCTTTCAGAAGACAGCATTTCTGTAGCAGCCCCCTTTAGACCTACCATTTTCAACTTGAAATAACAGAAGACTTTTCAGAGCTGTCAGAGACGAGAAGGGGAGTAGGAAGAGGACAGAGAACAGCCAAGCATTTGGTTTAACCCCTGGCACTAACGTGGAGAGAACTGGGGTCCTGACGTCTGATTTATGTTGAGAAGTATCCTTTAGTGTGCTGGCTCTCGCACCTATTTCTCTGTTAACAGTATATCTTTCAATGGTTCACTCACTTTCTTCTGTGATACTGGTCTGAAATACAGAGCCCATGCTTGTTTCCCCAAAATTCTTATTAACTTACTGAAATTAGTTGCATCCTTGATAAGGGTGGACTCCTTTAGTAGCTACAGGTAAGTTATTAATCACAACCTATGGTGAATTCCTTTTCCCATATAATCCTTTTACGACCAGGCCATCACATTGTTCTTAAGGGAAGAAATGGTTAGTTTTCTTCTAGCAGTTGGGAAAAAAGGCATTTCCCTGAAAGAAGAAATTCTGCCAGAGCATGTAGTGGATCTGAAGGGAGCTTCTTTCCCACTGTGTTTAGCATTGGACTGTTTATTGTGGCCCAGAAAACCTTGTCTGAGGCTTCTTGGTTTTGACCTGCTTCTTTGGGTATTTTCTTATAGATGGAGGAATTGATTGAGGGTGTTCGATGGGCCTTTATTGACATGCTGGAGAAAGAAAATGAGTGGATGGATGCAGAGACAAAAAGGAAAGCCAAAGAAAAGGTAAGGATTCCTTTGGATGAAAAAAAAATATGACTTTTGGTTTAATGGATTTTCATGCTCCCCATCGACTGTGTGGTGGATTTTTATATTGACTGAGCCATTGACTCCGAATGACCCCAGAGTCAGGTATCTGTTTTGGGATGAATATGGAGATTTTATTACCAGGAGGTAAGAGAAAATAAGATCTGACTTACTCAAACTGCATTTTCAAACACCTTGTCATTCAACCTTTCCTTCTCTCCTAATTGCCGGCTGTAAGAGCCACATGGCTTGCTGCCCAGTGAATTTTGCCATTAAACCATCATTGGCTATGGCAGAATGCAGAGCAGTGGGGAGCCAGGGGGAGCAGCTTGCAGAAGAGCCCTCAAGGCACAAAGAAGAAAAACCCATACTGGCTGTGTGTCCTTCTGCTCCATGCACCACGTGCGCTCGTGTCCTCGGGCAGATACTTTACTGTAACCAAGCAGAGCTACTTCCTGCAAATGATCCAAATAGCATGCTTATAAATGGTAGACCATTGTGTAGGAATACGAACATGTTTCCTAATAGAAGCAGACACTTGCTTGCCCTTGTAAAACTTTCTGGTACCATGTAGCAAGATAAAGGAATAAGTGAGAAAAGTAGCAGCAGCCTGGCTGTTTGAAAATAAAGAATGGGGCCCATCTTGAATTCTAAGTATTCTGATGGAGCTGGAGCTCACATGGGTAGGAAATGCCTGCAATATTCTTAACAGGTGCTGCTCTTCTGCTTGGAGACTGCACTTAGGAGCATTTCTTCTTTAGGTCCATGGACCATCTATAACTTTCCAGGCCCCTCCCTAGCAAGGTCTGATGCAGTGGATTGAGGGTGCAGTCTGAACATTTGTGATTGTAACCAGTCTCCCTGGTGATTCTCATCCTTTGGCAGGCCTCAGGAACACTGCTTAGAGTCATACTGAGTCATGCTGAGCAAAAAATTTTTTTGTGTTATGGTCAAGGGACAAAGGGGAAAAGGGTTTTCAGAGCAGGGAAGAGACTCTGTATGATGCCATAATGATAGTTACATATGAGTGTACATCTGTCCAAACCCATAGAATGTGCGGCCCTGAGAATGAACTATAATGTAAACTGTGAACTCTGGGTGATAACGATGTGTCAATGCAGGTTCATCAATTGCAATGGATGTCCTACTCTGGTGGGGATATTGATAATGGGGGAGGTTGTGCGTATGTACTGGCTGGCCACTATGTCGGAACTCTGTACTTTCTGCTCAATTTTGCTATGACCCTAAAACTATTCCTTGGACTTCAAGGAGATCAAACTAGTCAATCCTAAAGGAAATCAGTCTTGAATATTCATTGGAAGGACTGATGCTGAAGCCGAAGCTCCAATACTTTGGCCACCTGATGCGAAGAACTGACTCCTTAGAAAAGACCCTGATGCTGGGAAAGATTGTAGGCAGCAGGAGAAGGGGACCGCAGAGGATAAGATGGTTGGATGGCATCACTGACTCAATGGATATGAGTTTGAGCAAGCTCTAGGAGTTGGTGATGGACAGGGAAGCCTGGCGTGCTGCAGTCCGTGGGGTTGCAAAGAGTCAGACACAACTGAGTGACTGAACTGAACTAAAACTACTCTACATAGTAAAGTTTATTTAACAAAATAAGAGGGTAACATTCTGGGAATGCTTAGCCTTGTTGAAATGAGAATGTGCTGAGGTTTATCACAGATATTTTCTAGAGCTTTAATACTCCTAAGATGAATAAACATTGCCATAGATATTTTTGTCGATAGACATGAAAAGCCTGTTCAGTGTTTATAGTGAGAAAGAACTTGCTGGGGGAGGAGGGGGGGCAGTGGTATTAGAGGAAGACAGAGGGCGAGTTTGATTGTTTTTTCCCGTTTGAGAACCTGTCACGTCTGTCTGAAGTCAGGTTGCTGCTAAGTCACTTCAGTTGTGTCCGACTCTGTGTGACCCCATAGACGGCAGCCCACCAGCCTCCCCCGTCCCTGGGATTCTCCAGGCAAGAACACTGGAGTGGGTGGAAGTCAGGTTAGGCGTATGCTGATGAAGGCAGGAGGAGCATGCAGGCTGTGATGAGAAGCTCTCCAGATGGTTGATGAAACTTTTTGCACCAACATGTCGTCGTTTGAAGACTTCATTTAGTTGCTGGGCTAGCTTATGATATCTGAAACAGAGCATGTCTTACACTGGGCAGTTGAGAGCACAGCACAGTGGGAGCTCTTGATCCTAGCCTGAACCACTGTGGACTGAGAGTCACTGGTGTGGAGGGTGGGTTGGAGTGAGGTGTGTGGGTTATGAATGGCTAGATACCAAGGGAATGCTCTGGGGACCGCAATCAGTTCTTTGAAAAGTATGGCTGGTGATTGCCTTGTGGGTTGTCTCTGGGGTTGTGTAAGGGAGTGGTTGCCTTATAGTTGGGCCCTCTGGGCAAGTAGTCATGGGTCCTTCTTGAAGGAGGATTATTCTCATTCCTTCTAATATTAGACACATTCTTGTTCACCCTTTGAGTTGCTCTCCAGTCTTATATTTTATTTCAAGGAGAACCCTCACCTTTTGTTCTGAAAGTACTCTTTGAACACTCTGCTGTCTTTGAGCTGAGTTCAGCCTGGCAGGAACTCACACTAGTTCCTCGACAGGTGCAAATATCAAAGATAGTTGTCCTGTTGGATGACACGAGGCTCCTGGAGCATATCTTGAATTTCAGAGCTCAGAGCAGTTCCTTTAATTAAAGGCAAGAAAGAAGGAACATTGTCTAAGAATTTCCAGCAGTTTTCCAAGGCAGGTCTGGCTCTGGACCCCAGAAGATGAGATTTTCTTTTCTAAATTAAGTGAACCTGCAGATCTGGCAGTGACCTCTGGGTGGAGCTCGTAGAACTCATAAAGACAACATTTAGGAAGCTGAAGGCTTTTATGCAGCTTTCTGCTTTGGGGTTGTTTTTGAAAAAGTATTCTTTTTCTTGTCTTTTTGCTATGCTGTCCTCAATTTGATTGCCTTTTAATAGTCAACAAGAAAGAAGAGGCTCTACCTAATCATGCCTTGAATCTTAGATGGAAATCTCTGACTATCTTAGGGGCTTTGTCTTTCTGATACTGAGTAGCCCCTGCATTAAGACAGGATTTGCCTGCATCTGAAGTGGAGGTGAATAATTCGCCTGCTCTTCCTGGTATGACTTGGCACTGTTCTTTGGGCATGTGTTGTATGCAGTATATCACCCAGGCGGAAGATTTCTCATCAATAATAGTGCCCACACTGGGCCAGTGCTGAGTCACTTGGCAACCCATTGGGAAAGCTGGAAAAATGTTCTGATTTGTGATGGGGAGAAGCTTTTCTTTCCTTCACAATCAGGCTCTGGTCTGCAACTAATTACAGTGCCTCCTAAGGGATGTTGACCTTAGCATTCCCCAGTGACCTGCCTCCTGAGCAGGGAGGGTCCAGATGCCTAACACCTTGGCTTTTGTGCTGGTTACTCCAGTCTCAGAACAGAAGTGTGGGGCTGCGGCTTTGTGTGCTGTTTCCTAAGGGTGATCACTGTAAAAGAGAAACAAGGAGTGAGGTGTGCGGGTTATGTAAGGGAGTGTAACCTCTGCTTCTGTGAATGAAGGATGGGTTTGTTATCTCAGTCTCCCTGCCTTTCCACCCAGGAGATCACGAGTGGTTTTGTTTTGTGAAACCAACAGCATAGGTTTCAAAATGGAAATTTAGTCTGGTCAAATAAAACCAATTTTTGTTTAGGATTCTATGTTCCCTGCAAGCATATGCTCTTATTATAAACAAGCAGCAAAGGACTGGAGGCCTGCTAATTTTTTCCAGCTGTCATAGCTATTGAATGAGTGTAAGATGAAACAAATTACTTCGGGGGCGTCTTCTAGAAGATTTGCCTTTTCCAAAACAGAGTAGGAGAATCGCAAGGTCACCCCACTACATAATGTTTGTGAGGCCTGCAGGAAGGGATATAGCGCTACCTTTGGCTGCTCTGGAGGCGGGAACCAGGCTTGTGCAGGTGAACCCTGTGTCAGAGCAGGAGGAACTTGACTGACCTCCAGCTGGATTCAGTTCTGCAGCCAAAAGCTGGATTCTTTGTAGATATTTGTTTGTGCTCTTTACCCCTGCAACTTTTGCTTACCAGATCACCACCCTTTGAGAAAAAGACCCTGAGGGAACTCCTAGGACTGCAGCATTCTCAGGAGGCTGTGAATGGCTTTAATTTTAGCCATAGCAGATACAGTGGGTTTCCAGGAAGTCTGTCTCACGGTCCCATCGACATAAGCATGTGACTCCCAGGCACATGCTCTGGGCACAGTGGGAAGAGTTTTCCTACAGAGGGCCAAATAGAAGTTGAGCTCACGTCTTTGGCTTTGTCTCTGTTGGGGAGGGTAAATAACCTTTCCTTCCATCCTTCTAAGTTCTTAACTGGGGTCCATATAACAACAACAACAAAATAGATTAACACAAGAAAAACAAGCAAAAGTTCAGTAACATGTATATCTCATACACATGTGAAAGAAACTCAGAAAAATGAGTAACTCAGAGAAGTGGCTTAGAACTCTGGCTTGTGTGTCACCTAAAATGAAGAACAACACATTTGTAGAGAAATAGGAAGAAAAACAGGTGAAGGACTTGGGAAACGTGACATGCTGCAGTCCATGGGATTGTAAAGTGTTGGACATGACTGAGCGACTGAACAACAAGAGAGAGAAAAAGGGAAAGTAATTTTAGCCTTCCAAAAGTGGCAGATGGTGGGACTGTAAATACATGGGAAAACTAATGATAGATACAGGCTAGTTAGTAGACTGTTATATGGAGTCTTCTGCTGCTATCTTCAGGCCTACAGTGTCTCAAGTTGTCTCAATGATTCCCTTTTGTCCTCCCTGGTAGAGACGGCAGGAGGAACATCTTTAGAAAGTTATCTCCTCCTTTTACGCAAATTGGGGGAGGGCAGGAGCTTTTCTTGTATCTGTTGCTTCTCAATTGCCTAGTTGCCTTCAGCTCAAAATAATTTTTATGTCAAAGAGGCATATTTTGGGGTGTAAATCTGGTTTCCTTTATCTTTAGTCTCTGCCCAGATCTAGTTATTGGAATTGCCCCAGGTATATCCAGTCTTTTGGGGCTTCCCAGGTGGCTTAGCAATAAAGAATCCATCTGCTAAACAGGAGACGTGGGTTCGATCCTTGGGTCGGGAAGATCTCCTGGAGAAAGAAATGGCAACCCAGTCCAGTATTCTTGCCTGGAGAATCCCCATGGACAGAGGAGCCTAGCGGGATACAGTCTGTGGAGTTGCAGAGAGTCAGACATGACTTAGTGCCTAAAGAGCAACAACAACATCTGGTCTTTACCACCCATGCGGGTGTCCTGTCCACATCCAAGCCCGGTGATTCTCAGGGTGTGCTTCTAGACCACCAGCAGCAGCCTCACTGAGGACTCATTAGACATGCAGATTTTCAGGACCACCCCAGGCCTGGTGAGCTGGGGGAGGGGAACCCTCTGCCCTTGCCATTACTGTTTCACTGCTCATCTCTCTGACTTCACCTGCCAGCACCTGTATTTCCCCGACAGCTTTGTCTTCCCACTGGAGTGTGCTAGGCCACTCCCACAGAGGGCTCAGCGGACTGGGGAGCTGACGATTGCTGTGGTTGATGGGGGTTGCCACAGCCCCTTCCTCCCTTGAGTGTGCTCTGCACTTGCTCCCGCTGGCTCCATGAGATAGGCTCAGTGGAGTGTGTCTTTCTTCATGGCCTTCACCTGTCCTCTCGTAGTGTTTGGTGTCTCTTTCACGTCCCAGATGAACTCCTTGCCGTTTAGTCCTTGTCTTGGGATCTGCACCTGGGGGCTTCCCACCTAGGAGACAGCCTCTGGGGTGTGACTTTTCCTGTCCTCCCTCTCCTTAAGGTGACAGCGCCTGTCACTGCATCTGGATGCGAGCACCGCTTTAGTACATTCAGTCCTGCACATGTATCCAGAACCGACAGCGGGCCAGGTACTGGACTCGGAGCTGCAGATTCGGAGATGAGCTGATGTTTGCACCCTTCTAGGAGAGCACAACAGTGATAGGGATTCCGAGACGATGGAGAGAAGTGTTCATATGATGGAGACACAGAGCGATTCTGTGGGTCTAGAGGAGGAATCTCGGAGCCCACACAGCCTGAGTGAGGGCACTGACATGGGGAGTGCCCATGCTTCCACCTTTGTCCCCTGTCACAGCCCTCATTCCTGCTGCCGGGGGGCATGGCTCCTTTGGCTCTTCCTTCCTTATCAACCCCAACAACTTTGCCTCCAGCTGTCACTTTCCTTTGCTACCTTCACGACTGCCTCATCTCACATATTCCTTTTAAATTGCTTTGTGGAAGAAAAGGAAGGGAAGGGCTTTTGTCAAACTGTCTCCTTGCTCTTGCCTGTGACAGGTTCAAGCCTGTGTGTGTAGGTGCTTAAGATTGCCGTCACGCCAGTTTGTGCATCCACTCCGGTGCTCGCCCATGAACACACAGGGACTGACAAAATGGCAGTTGAAACATCTTTTGGTCTCCCCCACCTCGCCTGAATCACGGGCTCACACTGGCTACCATCTTGAGCTTGCTGACACTCTCTGGCTCTGTGTCTCTCTGTCTCTGTCATGTGCACAGTCAGGCCAAGGTAGTGGCCTTCCCACTTGTCCCTTCTCTGCCTCACTGGCCCCAACAGAAAGTACGGTACAGAAGCCTTCAGACTCTAGAGAAAGACTGCTGTGGCTCAGAGCCCATGCTTGCCACTTATTAGCTGTGGAATGACTTAACCTTTCCAACCCTCAGTTTTCACATCTGTAAAATGGTGAGATCAGTACCTACCTCAGAGATTTGTCATGAGGAGTTAATATACTTAAAGTAGTTAGAAGAGTGCCTGGAGCATGAGAAGGACTCTCCAAGTGTGCTCAGCTGTCTCTTCCAAGCTGTTGTCCTGAGCAGGAGGGGGACTTTGGCCGCACTGGCTGCTGAGAGGTGGGAAAATAGGTTCCGTGTGTCCGGGCTGTTGTGTTTCCCTCTGAGGGCC
The DNA here is from genome assembly GCF_019923935.1 of Bubalus bubalis. NCBI lineage: Eukaryota > Metazoa > Chordata > Mammalia > Artiodactyla > Bovidae > Bubalus > Bubalus bubalis. The sequence goes on from NC_059181.1 coordinate 20,739,326, forward strand.
CTCTTAACCTTTAGATGCTTTAATGCTTTTTTTTTCAGAACACTGTCCTTCTCTGTAGTCCCTTCAGGGCACTTAATAGTGAGCAGCCCCTCCTGAGAGGGTGATGGGACAGGAGTACCTTGCTTTTTTCTCTGTGGATTTTAGATTTTCTTGTTTTGAACAAGTTCAGTGTTATCTTTGTGATACACTTTTTAAATACAAAAGCAAGTATTTGGTGTAAGTAGGAGTTTGTTGCAAGGGCTTCCCAGGTGGCTCAGTGGTAAAGAATCCACCTGCCAAGCAGGAGACGTGGGTTCGATCCCTGGGTCGGGAAGATCCCCTGGAGAAGGGTATGGCTACCCTCTCCATGGACAGAGGAACCTGTCGGCTACAGTCCATGGGGTCACAGAGTTAGACACGATGAGTGACTCAACAGCAGCAGCGCTTTGCTGCACATAGTTACCAGAGGCATATAATTACCTGATACCTTGTTGGAGTGAGGTTACTTTAATTGAGTTTTGGTGTTCTAGATAAAGCCTTGGGGAATGTTGTTTTGGACAATGTTAGATGCCACTGGTTCTCATACTTGAGTTGCTGTGGCACCCCCTGGAGGGCTTGTTAAAACCCAGATGGCCAAGCCTCACCCCCAGAGTTTTCGGTAGTTCTGCCCTGAGTGAGTACTGGGACAGTCAGAAGCCACCCAGGCCACTCACTCCACTGTTGCTCCAGCTTCTAAAATAGTCCTTCTTGTTATGGATACGAAGGTTCCTTCTTGGGCATTTCTACCCTTAGACTTCATATCTGTCCCCAGGAGCTCTGTGGAATATACCTTCCACATGAAAGCCCTTCCAGTGTTTGAAGATGTTTAAATGTTTTCCTGTATCAGATAGAACATCTCTCATGTTCCTCTTTAATTAATAAGCCTAATATACCAGGTAGATGTTGTAAATACTTCATATATATTAACTACATCAAAACCATGATGCCTGTATGAGGATGCTCAAGTTGTTTCATTTTACAGGTGAGAAAACTGTGGCACAGAGAGGGCAAGCAAGCTTGCTCAAGGTCATACAGCCAGTAGGTGGAAGAGCTGGAACTCAATCCCTGGCAGTCTGGTTTCAGAGTCTGTGCTTTTATCCACAGGGCCAGTGGGTCTCTAAGTATGGTCCTCAGGCCAGCAGCATGGACTTCACTTAGGAACTAGCTGAAAATGCAGATTCTCGGCCCCACCCCAGATCTATAGAATCAGAAACTCTGGGAGGAGACCTAAGAACCTGCGTTTTAGTAAGCCCTCTGGGTGATTCTGAAGCTGCCAGAGTGTGGGATTCACTGCTCTCTGCTGTGCTTCTGATGCCTCATCCTGCTGGCTGCTCTCCAGCTTTTCAACATCTTTTTTGAAAGCTCAAGTTCAAAGCTGAACACAATATTCTAGATATGGTCCAACTCGCACAGCACAATGGGAATATTATTACTGCTTTTGTTTTGCATACAAATTATATTGGAAATCAGAAGTTTATATTATGGCTATCTTTTCCCCTCAGTCATGTCACTGTTGGCTCATAACGAATTTACAGTCAGTTAATTTCTAGGTCTTTTTTTTTTTTTTTTAAATCCCACAAGAAGTGTCGTTAAGCCCTATTGCTCCTGTCATAAGCTTGGCATTTTGTTTAAACCCTCATCCTAGAACTTTACATTAATTCATATTAAAAATCCATTTAGCTTTGGTCATGGCTCTGGTTTTTAAAAAGTGTATGTTTCTGGATCTCCTGTATGTTTATTATTTTTGCTGCAAAAATCTATGCTTGTTAAAGAAAATCTTGAAGGTAGAGTATAACAGTAGAAAGAAAATTATTGCTAGTGCCATCACACGAACATAACCACTGCTAACATTTTGATATATCACTTTGTATTTTTTCCCTATGCATAGGCTTGAAAAATGCTGTATATATAAATTTGATTCTTTCTTTTTTCTCATATTTTAAACATTTCTCTTGTTATTGTACTGTCTTTTTTTCTCTTTCTTTCTTCTTTTTTCTCATAGTCTTTATAAAAGAATTTTCACTGTTATTGCATAGTCTTCCAGTGGTTATACAGGAGATCACTTAAATATTTCCCCATAGTTGGGTATTTAGGTTGTGCTATTATTGATATTACTATGATAAACATCTTGTGCATAATGCTTCCCCCCAAAATTTAGGATTAATTCCATAGAATGGCATCTCGAAAGACCTTTAAAAATCTCAAATCTGTTATTCAGTGTCTCTACCTTTATATCATTCATAATTTAGTAAGTCTACTTTTTTTTTGTCTTTACTATGCATACAGCTTGTGGGATCTTAGTTTCTCAAACAGGGATTGAACCTGGGGTCATGGCAGTGAGAGTGCCAAGTCCTAACCACTGAACAACAAGGGAAGTCCCAGATAAATCCACTTTTTGGTTTGATCGTTTTTCTGGGTTATTAATGAGCATTCTCACACAATAGGACTGGAATGTCCCTATTCACTCATCCTTCGGAGTCTTTAGAATCTATTGAGCAGATTCATAGAGAACCTGCTCTGTGGCAGGTCTTTTGTTAGGTGCCTATCAGTTCACTAACCAATGGATTTTTAGTCCAGTTATTCTACTTTGAACAGCTTCATGGAACTGTCATCTGATTTATCCATTTTGCTCACAAGGAGATCAAAAGACATTTTAGCAATGCCTTGATATGATCCAATTACACTGTATTTAGGGTGTTCTGTGATTTTCTGCTTTATTGTTCTGTTAAAAAAGTGGGAACTTGAGGAAATCGAACATTCATTGGGCTCCCATTCCTTTTTTTGGTCCTGTGTTATTCTCAGTGGAGATTAAATCAGTCTGTGGGTTACAGCCAGCTCTTCAGACTCCCAAACTAGAAATCTCCATTTTACTTCCCAGCCAACTAACTGGAAGTACTCAAATCCTGTTGAGTCTGTCTTCTAAACAGCCTGCAAATCTTGACCATTTCTGTCTCATAGTTCTTTTCTCCCCTAGCTTTGCCTCCTTTTCCCCTTTTTTAATTGAGGTAAAATTCACATAATATAATATTAAGCATTTTAAAGTGTACAACTCAGTGGGATTGAGTACTTTCATAATTTTGTGCAACCACCACCTCTGTCTAGTTCCAAAATGTTGTCATCATCCTCTTAAAACTTTTAAGAAGGGAAGCCATGTTGGGTTCTGAATGAGCCAGGAATGAACCAGCGACCACAGTTCTTCCCTTCCAGGGCTCAGTTAAGTTTAGTTCAGTCACTCAGTCGTGTCCGACTCTTTGTGACCCCATGTACTGCAGCATGCCAGACCTCCCTGTCCATCACCAACTCCCGGAGTTTACTCAAACTCATGTCCATTGAGTCGGTGATGCCATCCAACCATCACATCCTCTGTCATCCCCTTTTCCTCCCATCTTCAATCTTTCCCAGCATCAAGGTCTTTTCAAATGAGTCAGTTCTTTGCATCAGGTGGCCAAAGTATTGGTGTTTCAGCTTCAGCCTCAGTCCTTCCAATGAATATTCAGGACTGATTTCCAGGGGTCACTTCAATGCAATAATCTGTATTTAGGGGGTAGCGTTTTTCAGTTATAAATAAACACTATGATGTTAAGAGAGGACAGAAAAGACCTATCAGAAATGCTAAAATGGTTTGTTTTTCTCCTTCTGAGTCTATAAGTGGGGGAATGGACTAAAAAGGATGAGATGATGTATATCTGTTTTTAAGGCTTTAAAAGTTTTAAAAGCTTCCCTGCCTTTTTTCTCTTGGCCACGCTGTGTGGCATGTGGGATCTTAGTTCCCCAACCAGGGATCAAACCCATACCCTCTGCATTGAGAGTGTGGGGTCTTAACCATTGGACCACTGGGGAAATCCTAACCTCCCTTCACTTTTATCCATGAAATTGATTTATAGAAGACATTGTGCTATTTGTCTGGAAGAATTTTCAGCACTGTTGGCTAATGATATACTACCCTTGTCTTTTAACATGTTCTTCTGTCCCTCGTATTTCTTGTAAATTGGGGGTTCAATCTAGAGGTTTGATTAGATTCAGGTTCAATTTTCTTTTGGTGCAAGACTTCACGAGCAGCGCTGTGTGCCTCCTATGCAGCCCACCAAGAGGCACATGGTGCTGTTTTGTCCCACTTCCAAGGAAAAGGTTGATTAGTGGGTTCAAGAATTATCAGATCAGTCCTTCATTTTTAACTTACCCATCAACCTTTCATGATAGGCAGTGCTCCTCTTTCTTGACTGTACCTTCACATCACTCTTGTGGAGCTTAAAAAATCCAAATGCTCAAGCCACACCCCAGACCACTGAGCTCAGACTCTCTGGGGGTGGGACCCTGGTATCAGTATTTAAAGTTCCCCAGGAGGTACAAATATACAGCCAGGGTTGAAAACTGCTCTTTAAGTCATTTAACTGGTCGTTGGTACAGTGCATAGATATATGAGTTCAGTAGGAATTGCAGTGGGTGATTTTCCAGTTCTGGCATTCTTTCTGCATTTATTAGCTGAAATATTTCTATAAAAGATATTTTCTCTCATAAACCACTTGATTACACTGACATACAACTTATACTGATATAAACTGCCAAAAGGCAGCATAAATGTCTTTTTATTTATGGATTTTCGCAATGAGTTCATGCCTTACTATCTCCAAAGGTACCAAAAGAGTTTCGTTTTTAAATATCATGATAAACTCAGGGAAAGTGAAAGTGTTGGTGGCTCAGTTGTGTCTGGCTCTTTGCGATCCCATGGACTATAGCCCGCTAGGCTCCTCTGTCCATGGACTTCTCCAGGCAAGAATACTGGAGTGGGGTGCCATTTCCTCCTCCAGGGAATTGTCCCAACCTAGGGAATGAACCTGGGTCTCCTGCATTGCAGACAGATTCTTTACCATCTGAGCCACCAGGGAAGCCCTGACCCAGGGAATTTTATGTATTTGATCTGTTTAGATTCATGACAATCATTATTTTTTAGCTCAGACTATCCCATTTTGGCCAACTTAAATCTCGTACTTTAGAGAAGTTTGACATGACTCCAGTTGTTTCTCCATGTCCATCTACTCCCCCACCATCTTGTCTTTGACTCTAGTTGTTTCTGATAGCATCTTTGTTCCCTGACACAGGATATCCTCTTGAATGTTTGATTTTTATTTAATCACAGACTGTTTTGAATAATTTATAAATCATTGCCTTAATTAGTTCTACCAGTGAGCAATATATTAATTTTTTGCTGTTGTTGCCATTGTTGTGGGACAGGGGAGAGACTCATTACCAAATTGAAAGACAGAATTTCAGTAATAAGCAGATTTGCAGAAGTTTGAGTGAGAAGTTTATGTGAATTATCATTTGTAAGGGGCACTCGCTCATGTCAGTGGATATACATGTAATATATTCTGTGATGTTTGAAAATTTTTGCAGTGTTATATTCTCATCAAGAATATAAAGAAGTATATAACTAGTGCATGACCCTGCCATACATTAAAAAAATTAATGCTAGTATCAAGAAATAGAACTAACTTTTAACAGTGGGACTATGTTAATAGATGAAACTTGCAATAGTAAATATTCAAAAAATTTTAACAATATGAACAAGCAGTAATAGTTTAAATGTGGTACTGTAACAGTGTTTAATGTTTAAGTGTAATATTAAGGGTTATTTTGGCTTGTGGGATTTATTGGTTGTAGGACTTTGCAAGAAATTGGAACATGCTGTGATAGCCTCAGACTGAAATTCCAGAGGCCCAGGGGAGAGAGCTGTTTTTTAAAAATTATGAAGCCTATTTATTACTTTTATTCATAGAATGGAGCGGGGGAGAGGTTTAATGCCTGTCTTTATTCCTTTTTGGTCCAAATGCAAATTGAGTATGTTAGGAATTCACTAACAAATACATGTTTAGTTTGGTTTGATAAGAAGAATCAGTTTAGATATATTGGTTTTTAATTTCATGGGAAAACAGTTCGTTAGAGATGTTTGAGTTCTCTGTGTTTATTTTGTGATGTTTCTTCTCTTTGGCCTAAGATGAAACTAATAGCCACGACGTGTCTACTTATCTGCTATGTCTGGGGCTGTGTCTGCTGCTGTCAGTGGCTCCCCTCTTATCTGGCTGCTGGCCCTGCTCCGTCAGTTGTACGGGAATGGCAGTTCCATTAATAACCCGAGAGCCGGACAGGCAGATAGTGGAAAACGGGTGAAGAGAGAGAGATTGTATTTAACCTGGTGTTCTGAGTTGTCATTTTCTAGACCCTAGCACAGCTGGGTAAAGGCGGGCTTGAGGGCATGATAGCAAATCCACTTCTGACAGAATCTCACTGATGAGCTGGAGAAACAACCTGATACCAAGAGAAGAAAGAGTAAAAGAAACTGGGAAAAAGGTAAAGATTTGGGGTTGGAAAAGTTGGAGGAAGCAGTGGTAGGAAGAAATGGCAACCAAAGTATTCTGATAGGGGTGCTGACAGCTGTGCAAAATCAATTTCACTTTGATTTAAAAATTTTTTAATTAATTTATTCTGTATTATTTTTTCATTTTTAATTACTTACTTAATTTTTTGGCCGTGCCACACAGCTTGCAGGATCTTAGTTCCCCCACTAGGGATTGAACCCAGGTCATAACAGTGGAAGTGCTGAGCCCTAACCACTGGAGAACCAGGGAATTTCCTCATTTTGATTTGAAATATTTATCATTCTTAACATTTCAAATGAACAAAATTCCTTACCAAAAAAAAAAAAAAAAAGGATTTTATGGAAGGATTGATTCCTTAAAGAGAATTTTGGGGTTTTGTTCTGTTTTGATTCTGAGTCTGTCAATTGGCCAGAGGGAAGAGGGCAGGTTTTAGTTCTCTCTGTGCAGGGAGAATGACCCACCTACTGCAGTGGTCTATGTTTGGGTTATCTACTGCTGTGTAACAAACCACCTCAAAACCTGCTGGCTTCGAGCACCAAGCATTTTATTATTTCTCGTGATTCTCCGGGTTGGCTGGGGCTCAGATAGGTGGCTCTTCGGCTGATCTCATCTGGAGCGTGTCAGGCAGATGCAGTTAGACGGTGGCTATGGCTGAACACGTGAGGTGGCTTCTTTATTCGTGTCTAACGCCTCAGTGTTCCTTATGGGGCATCTTTCTCCAGAAGGGTAGTGTGGTGCTCTTTGTCTCCAAGAGGCAGGAAGCAGAAACTGACAGTCTTCTTAAGTTCTGGTCTTAGAAGCCCCAGAATGTTTCTTGTGTTACATTATTTTGATCAAGGTCAGGGACACAGCCAGTTCATATTTGAGGGCAGGAGAAAGACTCCATCTCTTGATATGAGGACCAGTGTGAGCACACAGGGAGGAAAGGCATGGTTGGCAGCTGTCTTTGGCCACTGCCTACCTACAATCTGTATCCTTTGCCTTTCTCATAAGTGTTCAGTTTTTCATTGTTTACAATAGAGAATTTTGAACTATCTTTACCTGCTCTTTAACACCTGACCCCCAAGTATCATTAAAATTTCCCCCTGTTTTCCTGTTAGATTGGTTAACATGTTTCATATTACTGATTTATTCTTTTCCTAGTTCAAACCCAGCATATATTAACACAGTGACTTAGAGAACTGTTTGAGTAAACCTAATTATTGTCGAACTGTGATGCCTAAAGGATTCAGCCTGTCTGTGAAACCTTCCTGCATAGGTATAAGAAATACCTAATACATATTAGGGCCTAGAACTGGACTAAGTCAGAAGGGACCCAACCCCATCCTAGTAGACAAATCATTTTTCCCAGTTTTACATTTGAGTTTCTTAGTAAATAAACTTAATTTTCAGTTTACACACTCTTGACACTGACTCCCTGTACTTTATTTATTTTATTTTTGGTTGCCCTCGGACTTTCTCTAGTTGTGGTGAGAGGGGGCTCCTCTTCATTGTGGGGTGTGGGCTTCCCATTGTGATGGCTTCTCTTGTTGTAGAGCGTGGGCTCCAGAGCACATGGACCTAGTTGCCCTGTGGCATGTGGGATCTTCCCGGACCAGGGATGGAACCCGTGTCCCATGCATTGGCAGGCAGGTTCTTAACTGCTGGACCACAGGGAAGTCCTGTACTTTAAAAAAAAAATTGAAGTATAGTTGATTTATAATATTCTGTTAGTTTTAGGTGTACAGCAAAATGATTCAGTTACACGTATTTTTTCCAGATTCTTTTCCATTATAGGTTATTTTAAGACACTGATTATATTTCCCTGTGCTATACAGTAAATCCTTGTTGTTTATCTATTTTGGGCTTCCCCGGTGGCTCAGACAGTAAAGAATCTGCCTGCAATGCAGACCTGGATTTGATCCCTGGGTCAGAAAGATCTCTCTGGAGAAGGAAGTGGCAACCCATTCCAGTACATTTGCCTGGAGAATTCCATGTACAGAGGGGCTTGGCAGGCTGCAGTCCATGGGGTCGCAAAGAGTCGGACACGACTGAGTGACTAACACTATTATCTATTTTATATATAGTAGTATATATCTGTTAGTCTCATATTCCTAGTTTATCCCACTTCTTTTACCTTTCCCTTTTGATGACCACAAGTTTGAATCTGTTTTGTAAATAAATTCATTTGTATTATTTTTTAGAATCCATGTATAAGTGATATCATATGCTATTTGTCTTCCTCTGGCTTACTTCACTTAGTATGATATTCTCTAGGTCCGTCCATGTTACTGCATGCAAATGGCAATATTTCATTCTTTTTTTTTTGACTGAGTAATGTTGCATTGTATCTATATACCATATCTTTTTAATCTGAATTTTTTATTGAGATAATTTTAGATTCATAAGCAGTTGTAAGAAATAAAGAGAGATCCCATGTACATTTTACCCAGTTTCCTTCAGTGGCAACATTTTGAAAAACTACAATATAGGTCATAACCATGAAATTGACATTAATATAATCCACAGACCTTCACATTTCCCCAGTTTTACTCTGTGTACATTATACAGTTTTATCATATGCAGGTTTATGTACCCACCACCACAATCAAGACACTAAATAGTTCCAGCACCTTGTGCTACCATTTTATAATATACCCACTTCCCATCCCTACCCCTGAATCACTAAGCAGTTCTCCATTTCTGAAGTTTAACATTTCAAAATACTGCATAAAGGAATCACGCTGTCTTTACCCTCTTGAGATAAGCTTTTCCCCACCTCGGTATAGTTTCCTGTAGATCTGTCCCCAGCTTGTGGTATGTATTAATAATTTGTTCCTTTTTATTGTTGAGTGGTATCCCATAATACAGATGCATGACTGTTTATTTAAACCATTCAACTGTTGAAGGACATCTGAGCAGTTTCCAGTTTGGGGCTGTTACAAGAAAAACCACTATGAACATTTATGTGTGTGTGTGTGTGTGTGTGTGTATTCCTTTTCAGATTCTCTTCCACTATATGTTATTACAAAATATTGAATATAGTTCCCTGCAATATGTAGTAGATCCTTGTTGTTTATCTACTTTATATATAGTAGTGTGTATCTATTAATCTCAAGCTTCTAATTTATTCCCCTTCCCTTTCCCCCTTGGTAATTATAAGTTTCTTTGCTATGTCTATATTTCTGTTTTGTAAGTAGGTTCATTTATATCATTTTTTTGATTCCACACATAAGTGATATCATGTTATTTCCCTTTGTCTGTCTCATTTACTTCACTTAGTATTATAATCTCTCTTCATGTTGCTGCAGATGGCATTATTTCATTCTTTTTTATGGCTGATTAATATTCCACTGTATATACACACCATATCTTCTTTATCCATTCATTTGTCAGTGGACATTTACATTGCTTCCATGTCTTGACTATTGTAAATAGTGCTGCTATGAACATTGGGTGCATGGATCTTTTCAAATTAGAGTTTTCTCCAGATATATGTCCAGGAGTGGGATTGATAGATCATATGGTAACTCTATTTTTTTTTTTTAAGGAACTTCCATAATGTTCTCCGTAGTGGCTGCACCAGTTATATTCCCACCAACAGTGTAGGAGGGTTCCCTTTTCTCCACACCCTCTCCAGGATTTATCATTTGTGAACTATTTGATGATGATCATTTTGACTGGTGATAGGTGATATTTCATTGTAGTTTTGACTTGCATTTCTCTCATAATTAGCAATGTTGAGCATCTTTTCACGTACCTACTGGCCATCTGTATGTCTTCTGTGGAGAAATGTCTTCTGCCCAGGTTTTGATGGCGTCGTTTGTTTTTTTGATACTGAGTTGCATGAGCTGTTTGTGTATTTTGGAGATTAATCCCTTATCGGTTGCATTGTTTGCAAATATTTTCTCCCATTCTGTACATTGTCCTTTTGTTTTGTTGATAGCTTCCTGTGCAGAAGCTTTTCAATTGGATTAGGTCCCAATTGTGTATTTTTGCTTTTTTTTCTTTTGCCTTGGGAGACTGACCTAGGAAAGCATTGCTGTGATTTATGTCAGAGAATATTTGCCTGTGTTCTCTTCTAGGAGTTTTATGGTGTCATGTCTTGTATTTAGATCTTTAAACCACTTAGAGTTTATTTTTATATAAGATGAGAGGCAGTGTTTTAAATTCACTGATGAACGTAGGGTTCTGACTTCATGTACTTTATAACCGAAGACCCTCGGCATTGGATAGGGCTGTGCTTTGCTCTGTGTCCTTGCCGACCAAAGGTAAAGGGGACAGATCTGCTGCCTTTGGTGTATTCTGGCGTTGCCAGCACTGAAATCACTGTGCAGGCTAACAAGACTCTCCTTGCAGGGGTTTGTAAGGATTAAATAATGAGCTGAATGGACCTGTCCCAAAGCAGAGCAGAGTCAAGGACAGTGCTGAGGCTGTGTCCTTCAGGGCTGCAGAGAAGAGCCTTTGCTTAATTCTCATGTTAAGTTATAAAATGAATCTACAGGACAGGTGTATGGAATAGTTCTTTTTGTTCTTTCAGGCTTTTGAAAATGAAAAGTAAGATTTGGCAAAGTGGTTTGTATAGATCTGTGAAAAGTCATATTCTAAAGAGGCCCTATAAGTTGTCCTAAGTAATTTCTCATTGCCATTAAAAATTGTTCACAGAAAAGGAGCTTGTGAGAGAGAGGGAAATCTTGAAATGAGAAAACTTGACAGAGTAGAAGAGGAAGGAGAGCATCCTTTCCCTCCGATCTTCTCTCCTCACTTGCCAAACCCTACCTAATCATTGGGTGCTTATTTGAGTGTCCTCTGTCAGCATCTGATGAGAATGAGAGCTGTGTAGGGTGCCATATGACCATGTGAGAAAGAGCTGGAAGCTCTTGCAAACTTTTCAGCCTAGTGTTACCTTAGACCCAGGCTATTGGTATTTTGAGAAACAAAATAAAACTCCTTAGGCAATTCCAACAAGCAGCCAATTTTGAGAAACAGAGCCTTCTTAGATCACTGCTGCTCAAACTTGAATGTGTATACCACTTTCCCAGGGGCCTTGTGAAAATGCAGATTCTTAATAAGTTTGGAGGAGGGCCTGAGATTTTGCATTTCTTGTGAGTTTTCAGGTGAGGCTGATGCCTGTGGCCCATGGACCACAGATTGACTAGTGAGAGTGGAGAGCAGGAGTTGGCAAACTTCTCACTTAAAGGACCAGATAGTAAATATTATGGGTTTTGCAGGCCATATGGTCTCTGCCACACTATTCAATCTTACTGTTGTCACATGAATACAGCTCTAGACATTCTGTGAACAAATGGATGTGAATGTGTGTCAGTAGAATTTTATTTGCAAAATCAGGCAACAGTTTGAATTTGGCTTGCAGGCCGTAGCTTACCAACTTGATCTATAGCCTTCCTACTCTCAGGGTTTTGACCAACACTTTGCTGCTTTCTTCTCTTGTTGGGCTAAAGTTTGAGTAAGAATTAAGTGATATTGGATGTGCACATGCTAAGTTGCTTTAGCTGTGTCCAACTCTTTGTGACCATATGAACTGTAGCCCACCAGGCTTCTCTGTTCATGGGATTCTCCAGGCAAGAATACTGGGGTGCGTTGTCATGCCCTCCTCCAGGGGATCTTCCTGACCCAGGGGCTGAACCTGCATCTCCTTTGGCTCCTGCATTGTCAGGCTGATTCTTTACCGCTGAGCCACTGGGGAAGTCCAAGTGGTTTTGTGTAGTGGTTACTTATTGGCTTTGTTGAATGATGAATAATTGATGATGACATTTACTCTGCTGTTTACAAACAGCCCACGTTGTCCCTGGGCTGTGGCATATTGCTTTGTCTTCAGTATAGGGGGCTTTTCTGATTTCCTTCCCTAGATTGCCTTTTAAGAATTAGAGCAAAGAAAAAGCTAAAATTTGTTTCCAGATTGTACGCCGTGGGCATCCCAGAATAAATGACCAAGTCTGAACTGTGAAGGCAGAGGATGGCTTTGGGTTGCATTTCCTTTTATCTGTCTCCTGCCACTCACCTGATAGTGCCGTAGTAAAATAAATTTGAATCTGATGAGGAAGTGAAGCACTTAGCCCAGTACCTGATCCATAGTTAAAATTCAACAAAGACATTAGTTTTGTTATTATTAAAATATGTTATTTCTATTGTTGCTAATTGTGTCTAGCTATGAAATCTCCTTTTTGAAGATGTCCTTTCCACAAGGTCCTTCCCTTTTTCCCATCCTATCTGAATCCAACCCATCCCATCCTATCCTCTGCATTCTTCTAGTTTTTTGTTTCGTTTTTGCCTTCCATTCTCCATGTGTCTGATTGTGAACTCCTTGAGGACAGGAATGAATATATTAAACTATAATATCTCAACTCCTGCTACACAAAACACAGATGAATTTCACAGATGTGATGTTGACATGAAAGAAGCCAGACACAGAAGAGTACACACTTTTTTTTTTTGAAGTTCAAGAATTGGCAAAGCTAATCTATGGAGATAGAGGTCAGAATAGTGGTTATCTTTAGGGTGCATGGCTTATTAACTGGAAAGGCACCCAAGGGAGCCTTTTGTGTGCTATGAATATTTTAAATCTTGTTTCAGAGTCGCTTGTGCAGGTCCATGTGTGTGTGTGTATTTAAAAACAAATCTTTTATTTGTATACTTATTGTGTACTTTGTTAGAACTCAAAAAAATTTTAAAAGATGTTTTCAAGTCTGTGGTGCTTATTTGGCAGTTCATAATCATTCAGTAAAAGATTGAATATTCAACAGATATTATGATGAAGAAAGTGGTCAATTTAATTACCATGTGACTAAAGCCAAATTTTGAAGAAGATGTAACGTTCATTTGAAAAGTATGGTGGACATAGTTCATAATCAGAGTTCACACTATTGTACACAACACTGCTTGAATCTTCATCTGGCTGTTTCAGAAAATACTGTAAATGGGGAGGACAGGACTTGTTATTTAGGACTGTTTGTGGAGGTGACATGGCAGGGAATGAAATAGAGAGAAGGACACAGTTCCATCACCTTGGTGGAAATCTCATTATTAAATTGAGTCTCCACTGCTTCTATCTCCCTCCTTGCCCCTCTCCCCTTGTCTTTTTGTCATTTCCACTTTGAAATGAAATCTGCAACTCTTAATAGATGCTGCTGAAACTTGTATGGCATTTTTACCAGACGGTGTTTGAATCTCGGGTGTTGTGTTAAAAATGAAGACCAAACACATGTACAAATAAATGAAGGTTGAATTAATCTTTATAATTAAATGCAACATTACCCTGCTTTGACTGATTTTAGCTTTCAAAGTGGATTGCATACTAATTTTTCAGTGAACTGTAATTGTATTAACGTGGCTTTTTAGTTGCCTCAAAGTGCTTAAAAATAGATTTTACCAAGCTACTCAGAGAAAAGTTATTAGAACTTTTAATGTTCTAAGATCTTGATCCCTGAGATTTTGGGGTGTATTTCTATCATGACTTACAGTTGCAGAGCACTTTCCAGTTGTTAATTCTTCGCCTCTTTCATCCTGGGATTTAGGTGACATTGACCAGACATCAGGATGAACTGCAATTGCCTGAGGCACGTTAAAAAATTGATGGGAGACAAGATCATGGTGTTTTCTCCATAAAGTGCTCTTAATGGTGTGATAGTGGTGACCATGAATAAAGTGCCTAAGGAATACTGAGGAGCCTTGGGGTCCTGGAGCCCCCAGCTGCTGCCCCTCCAAAGTGCTCAGTGGCCACTGTGGTGACTGCCAGAGCATATGGGCAGAACCCCCTCACCTTTGCGGGAAGGGGTGCACCGGCTCTGTGGTGGGGCCTAGCACCACTCTTTGTAAGCATTAAGGTGGCTCAATGGGTAAAGAATCCTCCGCAATTCAGGAGATGCAGGAGACACAGGTTTGATCCCAGGGTTGGGAAGATCCCTGGAGAAGGGAATGGCAACCCACTCCAGTATTTTGCCTAGATAATCCCATGGACAGAGGATCCTGGCTGACTACAGTCCATGGGGTCACAAAGAGTTGGACACGACTGAAGTGACTGAGCTAGCAAGCAAGGACTATTGAAGGAATGGATGAACTCCCTTCTTGTAAATAGATAATATGATATCAGGAGTTCTCCCAAGTGGGTCCAGATGCCTTGATAGGTACCACAGTCTAGATCAGATTGTGTCTCACATCTGAGCTTGCATGAGAATCACCTACAGCAATGATTCTTAACCCAAGGTGCTATTGTACCCCCAGGGGATATTTGGCAAGATCTGGAGACTTTTTTGGTCACAACTGGTAAGGGGGAAGAGTCAACTGGCATCCAGTGGATAGAGGTCAAGGATGTTGCTCAACATCCCACAATGCACAGGACAGACCCCCACAAATGAGATTCAGTTCAGTTCAGTCTCCCAGTCTCCCCAGTCCCAGTGCCTTTTCCTTCTTACTCACTCACTCAGTTCAGTTCAGTTGCTCAGTCGTGTCTGATTCTTTGCGACCCCATGAACCACAACACGCCAGGCCTCCCTGTCCATCACCAACTCCTGGAGTCCACCCAAACCCATGTCCATTGAGTCAGTGATGCCATCCAACCATCTCATCTTCTGTCATCCCCTTCTCCTCCTGCCCTCAATCTTTCCCAGCATCAGGGTCTTTTCCAATGAGTCAGCTCTTTGCATCAGGTGGCCAAAGTATTGGAGTTTCAGCTTCAACATCAGTCCTTCCAATGAATATTCAGGCCTGATTTCCTTTAGGATGGACTGGTTGGATCTTCTTGCAGTCCAAGGGACTCTCAAGAGTCTTCTCCAACACCACAGTTCATAAGTATCCATTCTTCGGGGCTCAGCTTTCTTTATAATCTAACTCTCACATCCATACATGACTACTGGCAAAACCATAACTTTGACTAGACGAACATTTGTTGGCAAAGTAGTGTCTCTGTTTTTTAACATGCTGTCTAGGTTGGTCATAACTTTTCTTCCAAAGAGTAAGCGTCTTTTAATTTCATGGCTGCAGTCACCATCTGCAGTGATTTTGGAGCCCTCCAAAATAAAGTCTGCCACTGTTTCCATTGTTGCCCCATCTATTTCCCATGAAGTGATGGGACCAGATGCCATGATCTTAGTTTTCTTCATGTTGAGTTTTAAGCCAGATTTTTCACTCTCCTCTTCACTTTCATCAAGAGGCTCTTTAGTTCTTCTTTACTTTCTGTCACAAGGGTGATGTCATCTGCGTATCTGAGGTTATTGCTATTTTTCCTGGCAATCTTGATTCCAGCTTGTGCTTCATCCAGCCCAGCAGTTCTCATGATGTACTCTGCATATAAGTTAAATAAGCAGGGTGACAATATACAGCCTTGACGTATTCCTTTCCCGATTTGGAACCAGTCTGTTGTTCCATGTCCAGTTCTAACTGTTGCTTCCTGACCTGCATACAGATTTCTCAAGAGGCAGGTCAGGTGGTCTGGTATTCCCATCTCTTTCAGAATTTTCCCCAGTTTATTGTGATCCACACAGTCAAAGGCTTTGGCATAGTCAATAAAGCAGAAGTAGATGTTTTTCTGGGACTCTCTTGCTTTTTTGATGATCCAACAGATGTTGGCAATTTGATCTCTGGTTCCTCTGCCTTTTCTAAAACCAGTTTGAACATCTGGAAGTTCATGGTTCACGTACTGTTGAAGACTGGCTTGGAGAATTTTGAGTATTACTTTGCTAGCATGTGAGATGAGTGCAATTGTGCAGTAGTTTGAACATTCTTTGGCATTGCTTTTCCTTGGGATTGGAATGAAAACTGACCTTTTCCAGTCCTGTGGCCACTGCTGAGTTTTCCAAATTTGCTGGCATATTGAATGCAGCACTTTCATAGCATCATCTTTTAGGATTTGAAATAGCTCAACTGGAATTCCATCACCTCCACTAGCTTTGTTCGTAGTGATGCTTCCTAAGGCCCACTTGACTTCACATTCCAGGATGTCTGGCTCTAGATGAGTGATCACACCATTGTGGTTATCTGGGTCATGAAGATCTTTTTTGTATAATTCTTCTGTATTCTTGCCACCTCTTCTTAATTTCTTCTGCTTCTATTAAGTCCATACCATTTCTGTCCTTTATTGTGCCCATCTTTGCATGTGATGTTTCCTTGGTTCCCAAATGAGACTAATCTCATTAGTTCCTAAATGAGACTAATCTGGCCAAAATTCATTTGTGCCAAGGTTGAGAAACTCTGCCTTAAGGTAAGGTTTGTTACAATGCATATTCCTGGGTTGCAACTCAGAGACATTCTGACTTAGTAGGTCCAAGGTAGGTCCAGAAATTTGCATTTTAGCAAGCTCCCAAGTGATGCTGATGGTTCAAGGATGGAGGTTTGAGAAGCTCTGAACCACAGGACTCTAGAGTCAAAGGAACAAGCATTACGTATGAACATTGACTCTGCGTCATCCATCTTAAAGAAAAACTGTATGACAGAGTATATTTACCTCATTTAATAATTCAGCAAGTATCTTATTATCTCTCCCCTGAGTTATGAGGAAGGTAGTTTGAAGTTTTTTCAGGCTAGTAAAGTATTGTTCACATCAGAGGTAAACCTCAGTTGAAAAAATGAGGACAATTCCCGGTCAGTTGGACTGTTGATGAGAGAGTAGAGTGTGTTGTTTAACCTGATCTCCAACTTGCCTCCAGTTTAAGTAATTTAACAATTGCAGGAGGATTAAGTAGCTGATTAAATTTATCTGAGAAACATTAGGTGTTAGGGATTAGGTGTTCAATGTGCATTTCTGAACACTTTGAATCTTGACAATTGAAAATGGTTTTTAGGAATTTATGTACATTTTTTCCTTTTCCTCAAAAAGTACATTGGTTTTTCCATTGTATTCCCATTTCTGGTTAATATTTGTATGCTGACTCTCTTTTAGAATTCAGGTATTTACCTTAAGAAAGCATGAAGCATTATTATAAGTTTAATCACATTTATATCTTGATGAAACTGTCAGAGAAGGTTTACCTTTGTCCCTGTTTTTCCCTTGCTATCTTTACTGTTAGTTTTGAAAAATTTGGAAATTTCTTATGTAAAAGAGGTGTTGGCATAATTTTTCTGCAAAGAGCCAGATAGTAAATATTTTAGGCTTTGGGGGCCTTATGGTCTCTTTTGCAACAACTCAACTCTGCAGCCTGAGTATGAAAGTGGGCAGAGACAATCCATAAATAAATGAGTGTGGCTGTTGTTGGAGAGGAAAAACTACTATCCTTTGAGGTTCAGTAGTTGGGGGTCTGTGAATTAAACTGACAAAAGATGGACCAGCAGGAGAAAAGACAAAATTTATTCCCGTAGGTATCTGGGAGCTCACAGAACATGTAGCTCAAAGAAGCAGTGAGAATTTAGGCTTTATATATCATCTATTTTTAAAAAAGCTTTATTATATTTTTTATTGAAGTACAGTTGATTTCATAATATTATATAAGTTACAGGTGTATAACATAGTGGTTGACAATTTATAAAGAGTATACTCCATTCATAATTACTATAAAATATTGGTTATATTCTCTGTGCTCTATAGTATATCCTTGTAGCATTTTTATTTTATACATAGCCCTTATATGCCATCTTAAAAGGGGAGCGAGTTAGGATTTCAAGAAAAATAAATGGTGGGAAATGAGTGAGAAATATATGGGAGAAACTATTGGAAGGTAAAGAGAAGGAAATGGCAACCCACTCCAGTGTTCTTGCCTGGAGAATCCCAGGGACAGGGGAGCCTGGTGGGCTGCCGTCTATGGGGTCGCACAGAGTCGGACACGACTGAAGTGACTTAGCAGCAACAGCAGCAGTGGAAGGTAAGGTTTGATTTAGTAAGGTCTGTTTATGTAATTTCTTATCCTGGCACTGACTTCTCATCTCTGGTGATAGGAGTCACTCTTTCCCCCTGGTAAGAGAAGCGTCCCTTATCAGGGATTTGTAACAGTGGAATTCTTTCAGAAGGTCTGCTTTTAGGCAGATGAGGGAAGTGCAGAGAAGCCTCTTCCTGTATATGTTGATTCTCAAATGTCTTCAGCTCACAGTAATTTTGATACTGCAATGGTGTATTCTGGATCCCTTCACCATGTTCCAAAATGCAGTATTTTTTTTTTTTTAACAAAAATAGGTGATGGGCTTGTTTTGGCCTGTTGGCGTTTGCTGACCCATGACATAGAGCTCTTTTCATGTGGGGCAGAGAAAAGTACCATTTACTTTGGCCCATATAAAAACCTAACTATAATATAGGATTGTTCTGGCCCTCAGGCTTTTATCATCTTGGCTATGTCTGGACAAATGGATTTGCTTAATTGAAGCTTAGACTATTCATTTGAACAGGTATAGCAGCTGTTCTCGTAGAAGGCAATGGCACCCCACTCCAGTACTCTTACTTGGAAAATCCCATGGATGGAGGAGCCTGGTGGGCTGCAGTCCATGGGGTCGCTAGGAGTCAGACACGACTGAGTGACTTCACTTTCACTTTTCACTTTCAAGCATTGGAGAAGGAAATGGCAACCCACTCCAGTATTTTTGCCTGGAGAATCCCAGGGACGGGGGAGCCTGTTGGGTTGCCGTCTATGGGGTCGCACAGAGTCGGACACGACTGAAGCGACTTAGCAGCAGCAGCAGCAACTGTTCTATTTGTGAAAACTTTGTGAGCAGTACCACATGTAATTGAAGGTAATACAAAGACATTGATTTTTAAAAAATTCTACAATCTGGCCACTTTCCTGTTCAACTTTAAAAGGAATACGTGAGAATTGCCACTACTTTGGGCTTCCCTGGTGGCTCAGATGGTCAATAATCCTCCTGCAGTGCAGGAGACCCAGATTCAATCTCTAGGTCGAGAAGATCCCCTGGAGAAGGCAACGGCAACCTACTCTAGTATTCTTGCCTGAAGAATTTCATGGACAGAGGAGCCTGGCAGGCTACAGTCCATGGAGTTGCAGAGTCGGACACGACTGGGTGACTTGCACACTTTGCCACTATTTTAAGGTATATGGCCCCTACCATCAGGGGGATGTGCTGTTTTATGGATTAATCATAGGATGGTTTTGGGTTCCTAACTCAGTTGCTACTTGCTGCTCCATCTATTTACAAAGAAAATCCAAATGTTCTTTAAAAAAAAAAAACCTCTGTTGGGTACAGGGCTCACCCAAGGGAGAGGGCTATCACCATGATACCAGGAAACAGTTGAGTGCCAGTGTGGCTAAATGACCATTTACCTGTACCAGAGTAGTTTCCTGTTTTGGAATGGAAAAACTGCCCACCTTCAAGACACATGGAATAGGCATTTTCAAGGGAGAAGATGGATAGATGGATAGAGCTGCTTTGTAATTGGGAACATGCCTTCTTAGAATGTTGTCCATATCGGAGAGAAGGGGGGATTGTCTACTGCATCCTAAGTCACTAAGTCGTGTCTGACTCATTGCGGCCCTATGGACAGTAGCCCACCAGGCTCCTCTGTCCATGGAATTCTCCAGGCAAGAATAATGGAGTGGGTTGCCATTTCCTCCTCCAGGGGATTTTCACAACCCAGGAATTGAGAAGCCCATTGTCCACTATACTGGGACATGATTCAGGCAGAGTTAAAGGTGGAAGACCTGAGATCTGAGCATTTCTGTCTTCCAGCTCTTGTACAATCAGAACTGTGACTTGAGCTTAAAAAGCCATATGATTCATCGGGGCGCTTATCTGTTGTCCCCTCCGCATGATGCATGAACCTGGGAACCCCACCCAAAAGCAATTTGCAGAATTAAAGTTTTTGAAGACTCATAATAAATCATTGCCATTCTTATCAAGAAGCTAAAATTTGATTTGTCAGATAACTGAGTTGTTATTATTTGTGGAATCCAGAAAGCCCCAAAGGATATTAAAACATGTTCCCCAGGCTAATTTTCGTCCATACTGTTAGCTCTGCTTAGGATCATATCTTCAGCCAAAACATCTACACTAGTAAGTCATTTGTTTGGCTTTATGGAAACAGCTATTGTTTTGAAGGATAGTGTAATTCATATACAATCTCCTGAACTTCCGGTGTTTAAAGCTCAGAATTGTGATTGATGTTTAATAGTTATTATAGAACTCAATCAGGGAAAACGAGACCTTGGCATGGTTAAGCCCAACTGAAGCTTTCAAAGCCGTTGCAGGCATAAGAAAGTTGTGCTATAAATTGTAAAAGGGCAGTTGATCATCAGTTGTTCCATTTTTTCCCTTAAGTTAGTTAAATTAATAAAAAGGAAAAAATATGCTAAGTGACTTAACTACAGAGGAAACACAAAGCTGTTGCATTAAGTGATTAAAATGATTCCTTTGATGTAGTACATGCAAGATGTTTGAGAATTTTCCTGACTCTCCTAAATAGCCAAGTCAGCAGGGATTAAAACAAATGAGCTTTCTGTCTTGATTCTGCTGATCAGCTTAATACTTAGTGGCTTTGAAAATTCCAGATAAAGCAGTCAAGTGACCTATCACTAAATCAGTTTGGTCATCTGTGTAAAAATTACATATTGTTTCAGAGCTCACAGTCAAAGTAGGATTGTTTGGTTCTGTTCTTCCCAGTAGCACTATCAAGCTGTTGTATAAAATTCTGGGAAGGAGGGGTGACTTGAGAGTTTAAGTCATGTTGTGTTTTAAGTTTTCAGTGTTCCTCGTAGGTTTTTTTTTTTTCTCTTGCTGGGTTCATTAATGATAGCTTCTCTCTCTCTCTCTCTCTCAAAGTAATAATCTTCATGAACTGTTGTCTTCACAGAAATTAATTGTGATTTTTAAAGTTCTAGTTCTAAGAATTTTAGGGCACAGAATAAACTCCGAAGCAACTAAGATTTGTTGCATGTACATGCTAGTAATAGCAAAGAACAAAATAAAAACAAATAAAAAACTTAATAGCTAAGCCATGCCCACATATACACACCCCCCACCCTGTTCAGCATGGATCACTTTAGCAAGTGATGTTGAGCACTTACTGTGTACTAGGCTCCATGCCATTAATTGAGGAAACTCAATGAAGTCTGTCCTCATTGAATTATCTGTGTCAGCCCAGCAAACTATGGCTTTTGAGCCATGTTCAGCATGCTGCCTGTTTTTGTATGGTCCCCAAGCTAAGAAAGGATTTTACATTTTAAAATGGTTTTTAAAAAGTCAGCCTATTATACAGAGTGAAGTAAGTCATAAGGAGAAACACCAATACTGTATATTAACGCTTATATGTGGAATTTAGAAAGATGGTAACGGCAATCCTATATGCAAAGCAGCAAAAGAGACACAGATGTAAAGAACAGACTTGGACTCTGTGGGAGAAGGTGAGGGTGGGATGATTTGAGAGAATAGCATTCAAACATGTATATTACCATATGTAAAACAGATGACCAATGCAAGTTCAATGCATGAAGCAGGGCACTTAAAGCTGGTGCTCTGGGACAACCCAGAGGGATGGGGTGGGGAGGGATGTGGGTGGGGGGTTCAGGATGGGGGGACATGTGCACCTGTGGCTGATTCATGTCTATGTATGGCAAAACCATCACAATATTGTAAAGTAATTATCCTCCAATTAAAATAATTATTAAAGTCAAAAGAAAAGCATATATCATGTTACATAAAAGTGATGTGAGATTCAAATTTTAGTAGTGTCTGTAAATAAAGTTTTATTGGCACACAGCTATAGCCATTCATTTATGTGGTGTCCATGACTGCTCTCCCAGGTATAATGCAGAGTTGAATAGTTGTGACAGAGACCATACGGCCTGCAAAGCTGAAAATATTTACCATCTGGCCCTTTACAGAAAAAGGTTATTAACCCCTGATCTAGGTAATCCAAAATTATCCTTTCCCAATTCCTTTGTTATCCAACTACTTCTTTCAACTCTCTATTTCACTACACTGTATTAGAAGTACTTTTATCCACATTTTACAGATGAGGAAACTGAGAAACAGAGAGATTCAGATAATTAAGCTACTGCTCATTTTTCATAGTAGCAATTACGGCAAGTTGTCATAGAATGTTCCTCTTCCATCTTTTAATACAAATACAGTGAGACTATGGCTCATCTTATATATTTTTATATTCCTTTAGAACTGAGGAGAGGCCTGAGCCTCAAGGGCATTATCAATAAATATTTGTTGTTTGATTGAAATAGCTTATATTAAAAAAATACACTTTTGGTTCCCATCAAGAGTTAATCCCAGGGATTTAAAACATTGCTGCATTTTCCAGACAGTTTCCTAGGTTCTCAGAAAGTCTCTTTCTTTTTTCTCCTCGTTTTCCATCTCTTTTGGTAAGATCTCTTTATATGGGAATATATGCCTTAATGGGAGCAGCATTGAATGATGTTTTTGGTCATGTGTTAAACTATAACCTTTTATATTTTCTGATACGATTACTGCCATTGATCAGAATAGGTTTATCAACTAAATTACACATTACAAAAATCAGTATTTATTGAGCGTTGGTCACTTGCTATATGCCCAGCACTGTGTTCCATGTGGAGAACACAAGGAGGATTAAATGGAATAGCCCATTAGCTTGATTTGAGTAGTATCAGAATGAAGGTTCTCTCAGCTACAGAAACCTCCCTTTTAATTTGATTTCTCACTTTGATTAATGAACTACTCTTTTAAATACAGATATTTCTCTAGAGTTAATACATTAGATTGCTGTTAGTCACTTGCATTTTATTACAAATTAGAAGCCCAATGACAGCTGCCTTGAGGGAATAACAGTTTTGATGGATGAGATGGGAAAGGAGAGATGACTTTGGAGCATAGAATATTGCTATGAAAGGCCAGTGTTGGATATGATCAGAGAGCAGAAGGTCTGAACACACAAGGCCTGGGTACTGGGATGAATGGATACAGGAAAGAGAAGGGATGGGAAAACAGAACCCAAGATGGTGAATACTAAAGACAACTTTTTCTTTGATCTTTGCTAAGATTAGCATTCATAATGTTTCTTAGGTCCATTTTGTGAGGTGTGCAAATAGTGGCCCTCAGAAGAATCCTTAGAATTTGGGGGGAATGCGAACAGCCTGAATTCTCCTGGCTCATGCTTAGAATCTGGCTTTGCTCAAGAAATCTTCCACTGTGCTCCAAGAATATCATGGGCCCATCTGTGTCTCCATTGATTGCAGGGTTGCTTCAACAGCCTTTCTCTCTTACTATGTTGTGTGGGTCCCTAAAACTTGACCTACGACTAAAAAGAATGACATTATTCCCCCTGGTAATCAAGGTATTTATTTAGTTAAGGATTTAACCTGGCCTGGGTTCCCTTGAAAGACCCTCCAGACAGGTACATAACAGCATTTCTCCAGATCCTTGGAAGACATTGTGTGTCTACTTTCTCTGTATTAACTACAGCCAAAATTTATTCATCATGTACTCTGGACCAAGGCATAAAAATGTGGTTTGTATGAAATGTCATCGTGAATTCTTGCAGATAACCAAATTAAGTATAGGTGCTATTTTTTTCCTCAGGCTATGTCTTATGAAAAGGACACCATGTTAGTATTACACTGAGCTACAGCCAATATAAAACGTGATATATAATGCCTCATATAACTAGGAGTTTATTTTCCTCATGTCTGATATAGTGGACTCCAGATGGCACCAACTCTTCATTCCACCATTTTTAGCATGTAGACTTATTCTTCATGTTTGTTGCCCTGTGATTATAAGATGGCTGCCTTATCTCTGCCATTGCATCAGCATTGTGAAAAGGAAGACGAGATATGGCTAAAGCAGCGGGTCTTACCAAGTGAGCAGTTTTGCCCCTATGGGACATTTGACAATGTCTGAAGACATCTTTGGTTGTCATGACTTGTGAGGCATGTTGCTACTGGCATCTAGTATGTAGAAGCCAAAGATGCTTCTAAACATCCTACAACCCTCAAGACAGCTCACAACAAAAATAATCTGGCCTGAAATGTCAATAGTGCTAAGGTTGAAAAACTCTGGACTGTAGGCAAAGAGCACATGCCAGGTGAGTCTTCATCTTTGAAAACAGATTCCTGGCAGTGCAACAAGGACCTTTAGTTATATGTCGTTGGCAAAAATCTCATCCCGTAGCCACCTTTAACTGCAAAGGAAGCTGGGTGATGCAACTATTTTTTGTTGGGTCCATTGTCAACCCTAAGAAGAAGGAATGTGGATATTGGATAGCTAATAGGCGGTATTTGCTTCAGAAAAGTTAAATAGTTTGCTCAGTGTCACACAGGGAGTGAAGAGCATTTGAGCCTCCTTTATTAAGGAAGGTAGCCAGTTATCATGTGCAGCACTTTCTAGAGGTCCGTGTGAATAAGGGATAGGAATGCATGGACCACAGCCTTGTCTAACTCAATGAAACTATGAGCCATGCCATGTAGGGCTACCCAAGACAGACGGGTCATGGTGAGAGTTCTGAAAAAATATGGTCGACTGGAGAAGGGAATGGCAAACCACTTCAGTATTCTTGCCTTGAGAACACCATGAACAGTATGAAAAGTCAAAAAGATAGGACACTGAAAGATGAACTCCCCAGGTCGGTAGGTGCCCAATATGCTACTGGAGAAGAGTGGAGAAATAATTCCAGAAAGAATGAAGAGACTGAGCCAAAGCAAAAACGGCACCTAGTTGTGCATGTGACTGGTGATGGAAGCAAGGTCTGATGCTGTAAAGAGCAATATTGCATAGAAACCTGGAATGTTAGGTCCATGAATCAAGGCAAATTGGAAGTGGTCAAACAGGAGATGGCAAGAGTGAACATCGACATTTTAGGAATCAGCAAACTAAAATGGACTGGAATGGGTGAATTTAACTCAGATGACCATTATATCTACTACTGTGGGCAAGAATCCCTTAGAAGAAATGGAGTAGCCATCATAGTCAACAAGAGAGTCTGAAATGCAGTACTTGGATGCTATCTCAAAAATGACAGAATGATCTCTGTTCGTTTCCAAGGCAAACCATTCAATATCACACTAATCCAAGTCTATGCCCTAACCAGTAATGCCGAAGAAGCTGATGTTGAACGGTTCTATGAAGACCTACAATACCTTCTAGAACTAACACCCCCAAAAGATGTCCTTTTCATTATAGGGGACTGGAATGCAAAAGTAGGAAGTCAAGAAACACCTGGAGCAACAGGCAAATTTGGCCTTGGAGTACGGAATGAAGCAGGGCAAAGGCTAATAGGGTTTTGCCAAGGGAACACAATGGTCATACCAAACACCCTCTTCCAAAAACACAAGAGAAGACTCTACACATGGACATCACCAGATGGTCAACACCAAAATCAGATTGATTATATTCTTTGCAGCCAAAGATGGAGAAGCTCTATACAGTCAGCAAAAACAAGACCGGGAGCTGACTGTGGCTCAGCTCATGAACTCCTTATTGCCAAATTCAGACTTAAATTGAAGAAAGTAGGGAAAACCACTAGACCATTCAGGTATGACCTAAATCAAATCCCTTATGATTATACAGTGGAAGAGAGAAATAGATTTAAGGTACTAGATCTGATAGAGTGCCTGATGAACTATGGAATGAGGTTCGTGACATTGTAGAAGAGACAGGGAGCAAGACCATCCCCAAGAAAAAGAAATGTAAAAAAGCAAAATGGCTGTCTGAGGAGTACTTATAAATAGCTATGAAAAGAAGAGAAGTGTAAAGCAAAGAAGAAAAGGAAAGATATACCCATTTGAATGCAGAGTTCCAAAGAATAGCAAGGAAAGATGAAAAGTTATGAGCAACCTAGACAGCATATTAAAAAACAGAGACATTACTTTGCCAACAAAGGTCTGTCTAGTCAAAGCTATGGTTTTTCCAGTAGTCGTGTATGGATGTGAGAGTTGGACTGTGAAGAAAGGTGAGAGCCGAAGAATTGATGCTTTTGAACTGTGGTGTTGGAGAAGACTCTTGAGAGTCCCTTGGACTGCAAGGAGATCCAACCAATCCATCCAAAAGGAAATCAGTCCTGAATATTCTTTGGAAGGACTGATGCTGAAGCTGAAACTCCAATACTTTGGCCACCTGATGCGAAGAACTGACTCATTTGAAAGACCCTGATACTGGGAAAGATTGAAGGCAGAAGGGGAATGCGATGGTTGGATGGCATCACCAACTCAATGGGCATGAATTTGAGTAAACTCTGGGAGTTGGTGACGGACAGGGAGGCCTGGTGTGCTGCAGTCCATGGGGTCGCAAAGAGTGGGACACGACTGAGCGACTGAACTGAACTGAATGCATGTACTGGTTATGGAAGACTGGAGTTTTTGATCAGCCACAAATAGCCTGGGAAATGTTTCTTGCAGGATATAACGTGCAGTCTGTTATCCATCTATCCCCCCATTCTCTCAGTATTTGCTGTGGCCCTTTCCTTTCCTTCTTTTCCATATAACCCATGGAGTAATTGATTTCAGGCCTGCCTCACTAATGCTTTGCCATCAAGCTGTTGGTGCCTCGTTTCTTCCATTCTTGAAAAATTACAAAGTGATGTCATCAGTTATTTCCTTTAAAGGGTCTTTCAGAGTTTATTTGGAGAGTGGGTGCCCTTCTAAGTGTGTCAAGTGGAAAGGTATGTAATACAGGGATTTGGAGGCTTATGCAGTCATCAGGAGGACTGGGCAGTGAAGTGTAGAGCCTGCCCATGATCTCTGCTGCCCATACCCTTAGGGGTCTTCTGCAGAGAGTGTGTGGGAGCTGCTGGTCAAGTGTTCTATCTGCTACCTGCAGATGCGCCATGCCTGCCCGGAGCTACTGGCTGTGAGTGAATAACGTGTCTCCTCCTGTCTCCTGTGAATGCTTTTCATTCACAAAGTCTGACCTGGAGCCAGGTCCCATGGGGTCTGGGGAGATGGGGTTTTGAGGCTTCTCAGGGGAGAGTAGCATGGGGTGGGGTGGGAAGATGTGGAAGTGACAACGGCTGACTGGCAGGGATGACTTGAGTTTGAATAGAGGCATAACAACACGGCACAGTCTGGGGGAAGAAGTATTCTTTTCCAATGTTGGCAGTGTTGCTATTAGTATTATTACTTTATCTTTGTGTTCTTAGCAGATGAATAGAGATTTTTTATACCTCTGTTCTGGCTCTCTTCAAATCATGGTATTGCTAAATAATAAAAAAGGATTCAGTGACCTGCATATACAGTGCAGAAGGTAATATATTCTGTGAAGCTCTATAGTGCAGTGGGGGACCCAAAGCGTGAGATTTGAAAAACAATGCATAATTCACCAGCATGCTCTGGAAAGAGCGATGTTCAGAAAACAATTGTGGATGACTCAGCTTGTATATTCCTTTATTTTTTTTGAAGCTATCTGGAGCTCTTTATTTGTTATAGTTATATATATGACTTGTGGTGAGCTGATAAAACACAGTGAGGAATTAAACACAATGAGGGAAATATTAGAAGAGTCTCAGAAGAAGGTAACCTAGAGACATATGCTGTATTGTTCAGTGTTGGGGGAGAGCTGTAACCTCTAGTTATCTGCTGTCTGGGTCACATCAGGCTTTCAGTGTAACTCACAGGGCTTTGAAGACAAAATTTGATCTGTGCTGTATCTGAGTCTGAAATAGCAAAACCCATTATGACTGTGTCCTATGGCACTTGTAAAATCTTCTCTGAGTCTGGAGTTTCAAGACTCAGACATTTAATATTTGAATTATCTCAAGGAAGATAAAGAAAACGTACTATCTTATTCTATTTCTTTCTTGAGTAAGGAAAATTGAAAGGCTTGAAGGAAAAAAAGACTCATTACTAAGAGCAGTGTGCAAAGGGCAATGGTTTTAGCTTTGCTGGAATAAAATCAGTATGTTTGGGATTGCCTGGTGTCTTACATTGGGTCTTCTCGAGGCAGAGTTGGAGATGAGGATTCACATTCAAATGATTTACGATTTATTCAGCAAATGTTCCCAGGAGCAGCCAGCAGGGGAATGAGGGAAGCCAGACTGGGAAGGGTAAGAGATGGACCCAGGTCCCGTTTCAGGGGAAGTCTCAGATAGTCTGATCGTGCAGGGAACTCTGGCATGCAAATTGTACCTTATACTCCATCCTGAACTGAAGCAAAGGAGCTGGACTTTCACATTCCTGCTACAGTCAGTCGTTGGCTGAGGGCTGCTTGGCCACCAGTGGAGTTGGGGGCCCAAGGCAGATAAACGCCCAAGGAAGGAGCTGTTTTGAGTGCACACAAGGTATCCTAGTAGCCCTTGGGTGGGCCTTCAGAGTCTCAGGTGCTTGCCTTTAGAAAGGAAGAAGAACATAGATCCTGGGGAGAGATGTGCTGAAGTGATAAAAGGGATCTGGCCAGAGCCCCGCCACTGTACTTACCCTTTGAGTAAGCTGTTCTTTTGTTTTGGTGAAACCCTGAATTGGGGGGATGGGGGGAGACAGTTTCTTGAGGGCAAGGGTTGGCAAACCTTTTCTTTAAAGTAAAGGGCTAGAGAGTAAATATTTGAGACTTTGTGGACCACAGGGTTTCTCTCCCAACTCTTCAACTCTGCCATTATCGTGTAAAAGCAGCCATGTAAATGAGTCATGCAAATGAGTGGGCGTAGCTCTGTGCCAGTGAAAGTTGATTTATAGAAACAGATGGAGGGGGAGGGAGGCAGAGAGAAGATTTGGCCCAGAGGCCATACTTTGCCCATCCCTGCTGTGGCGGCTCCTTGTATGTACCTGAGATGGCTTTTTCCTTTATCCATTTCCTGTATCCTGCAAAACAGGGAATAAGTGGTATGGCTATCAAAAGGATAGTTATGATGCATCTTCAATTAGTCTAGACCCCCTCCCTCCAATTTTTCTGGCATCCTAGTCATCATTCCCAGCCATCATTGCACAGATAATCTCACTGAAGGGTGACTCATTTTATTGCTGCTAAAAATACTTTGTTCTCTCTTGTCTGTAAAATCAGACATAGACTTCTCAGCATGGCATTCGGGAAACCCTGGGAACAGGCCGAAGTTGATTTTCCTGCGTTGTTTTCTGCCCACCATTTGTGTTTTCTGTCCAGCTCCGGGCAACTACTCACCATCTCTCTGGTGTATGCTTTGTTTTTCATCTCCTTGACTTTGCCCCTGCTGTTTTCTCTCCTGGAATCCTTCCTCTTAGTTCTACATTTTGAAATCCCAGCCATTCTCTGAGACTCAGTTTGATCCCCTTCTCCATTAAGCATCTTCCCCATGAGGAAGTAGTATCTGCTCTGGACTTCAGTAACAATATTGTCTATAAATACAGTTATCTATTTATAGATAATATTGTCTATATCTAAACCTTTATGTTGAATTATATAGTTCTTTGCTACATTCACTGTACTTTTAACATATTGAGGGAAGGGACTTAGATTTTTTTTTTATTTTTTGTCCTTCACAGTTGATTACATATAGTAGATATTCAGTAAATAGAGTTTTCAGATGAAGGTTGCATTCTTACATCTTGTGATTATAATGACTTAAGTGCTGAAATTCTGACATCATTTTTCTTTTTCCTTTTTATAGGCAAGAGCTGTTTTGGCAAAAGTTGGCTATCCTGAGTTTATAATGAATGATACTCATATTAATGAAGACCTCAAGGCAGTAAGTGCTAAATTTACTATATTTCTTTTTTTTTTTTTTTCCTGGCAAGTTGTACTGGCCTCATGCCTTTCTACTAACCCAAGTCTAGGCAATTAAATCTGGTTGTGCCATAAAGCACCAACTTTTGACTCATTCCTTGGCTAGATATGAGCCTCATTATGCCAGACATATCATAAGATTTAGAGCAGATTCACAATAAAGCAAGTGTCAGAAAGAATGTGTACCTGAGTGGATACCGTAAAGGGTTTGGATTTGGTCTACTTTGATCGTAAAGGAAAGAGTTAAGAAAACTGAGTATTTTACAATTAATGTATGTGTTCTAATGGTGAATATATGATGTTTGTTGTTAAATAGTCTTTATGTGCTTCATTCATAGTAAATGACTAGTAATAAATCTTGCCTGTTGTGAGTTAACTTCATTAAACTTTATGAGTGTTTTGGCAAACTAAGTGGATATACATATGATTCTATAATTTATTGTGAATTGGACTGTATATGTATAGTAAGTTTCTGATGGAGAAATAATAATTTTTATTCTAATATTATGGGACATATATTTTCCAGTAGATACATTCGTGGCAGGCCTTTCTAATCATAACCACTGTCATTTGCTTTCCTACAGATAGTTCTGGTAAAGAACTTTTCTTCATCACAAAACCCCCTCTTTTTACCATTCACTAGATTTTCTTGAAAAAGTAGTTTAAAAAAATTAATTAAATAACTATGGTTCTGTAGTGTAGCTCTTTCCTGAGACTGTGGTTTAACAAGCAATCCTAGATTTGTACATGAACATTGGACTTTTATAAGATCATCCAAAAGTGAGTGAAAACTTTAATTTGAAAGTTTCTCTATTTGGCTCCAAGATATGCCCTTCCAAAGTATTGATCTTATTGCTTTAGAGGAAAATAATTGTGCTTCACAGTATCCCAAAGCTCTGACAGCCCATCTTATTACACATTGTTTTGGTCCTGAAAAATCTCACCATGAGTATGATGATGAAAGATACTGACACATTCATGTACATTATCTTTTAAACACCACACTGAACCTGCGAAATAAATGGTATTGATCTGAGTCTTGCAGAAAAGGACATAGAGACTCAAAGTAGTTAAGTGATTTCCTCAGTGCCCTGCCAAGCATCAGAGCCAGGACTGAAATCTGGGTCTAGGAAACTCTGCTTGTAATCAGACAAGGGGTTTTGCAGGGTTCTTGTCAGGCACCCCTGCTGGAGGAACAGAGGAGTGAGTTGAAGAGTGGGTAGGAACTGCTTTCCCAGAGCTGGTTGGGTTGAGATGAGTGAAGGGATGGAGGTCATATTGTTAACTGGGTAAGAGCACAGGCTTTGGAGTGATTCTGGAGCTTCCACTTACTAGTTATTTGAGATACTGCAAGTTTTTAAATTTCAGTTGGCTTCCCTTTGGTAATCTGAAGACTGGAGATAATAATAGTCAAGTCTTAGTATTGTTGAAAAGATTAAGTGAGTTTCAGTTCAGTTGCTCAGTCATGTCCGACTCTTTGCAACCCCATGGACTGCAGCACACCACGCCTCCCTGTCCATCACCAACTCCCAGAGCTTACTCAAACTCATGTCCATTGAGTCGGTGATGCCATCCAACCATCTCATCCTGTGTCGTCCCCTTCTCCTCCTGCCCTCAATCTTTCCCAGCATCAGGGTCTTTTCAAATGAGTCAGTTCTTCGCATCAGGTGGCCAAAGTATTGGAGTTTCAGCTTTAGCATCAGTCCTTCCAATGAACACCCAGGACTGATCTCCTTTAGGATGAACTGGTTTGATCTCCTTGCAGTCCAAGGGACTCTCAAGAGTCTTCTCCAACACCACAGTTCAAAAGCATCAATTCTTCAGCCCTCAGCTTTCTTTATACTCCAACTCTCACATCCATACATGACTACTGGAAAAACCATAGCTTTGACTAGATGGACCTTTGTTGGCAAAGTAATGTCTCTGCTTTCTAATATGCTGTCTAGGTTTGTGATAGCTTTTCTTCCAAGGAGCAAGCATCTTTTAAATGAGATTAAATAAATGTAAAAGCACCTAGCATAATGTCTGGCACATAAGTCATCTCCCTATAAATGATAGCTATAACTTAGCAGCAATGAGAACTGTTGTTGCTAAGAAGAGCATCACCAGGTCACAAAGTACCTCAGCAGGAGAACCTGGAGAATTACATGTGATTGGCAAACATCTCAAGTCAGGACTGCAGAGGAGGGGACTTCCCTGGTGGTCTAGTGGTTAAGAATCCGTCCTCTAATACTGGGGACGTGGATTCGATCTCTGGTTGGGGAACTAAGGTCCCACATGCCATGGAGCAACTAAGCCTGTGCACCATAGCTACTGAGCCTGCACATTGGAACTGCTGAGCCCGTGTGCTCTGTGTGCCACAACTAGAGAGAATCCCGCACTGCTGCCGTGAAAGGTCCTGTGCACTGCAACTAAGACTCAACACAGCCCAAAATACATATTTTTAAAAAATGAATGCAGATGAGAAGATTTGAGAGGCAGTTTGTTGTATTGGTTATGAGCATGGATCCTGGGATCAAAGTGTCTGGAGTTAAATCCCTATTCTTCTGTTTTCTAGCTGTGCGACCTGAGGTAGGTTATACTATCTGTGCCTCAGTTTACTCATCTCAGTTTCCTCATATCAAAATGGAGATAGTAATAATCCTTGCGTTCAGTTCCGTTCAGTGCAGTTCAGTTGCTTAGTCATGTCTGACTCTTTGTGACCCGATGGACTGCAGCACGCCAGGCTTCCCTGTCCATCACCAACTCTGTCCATCATCAGTCCCTGCCTACAGGGCTGCTATGAGGCTCAGATAAGTTAACATACTTAAAGTATATAGAACTGGTCCTGGCACACAGGAAGCACACTAGAAGTGTTAGTTATAGCTTCTTCAATTTTCACTTCCGATAGTAAATTATTTTGGTTTGGAGAAGTCATTACAAATTAACACATATAGTATCCATGTGCCTGAAATTGATTTAAGAGGCTGCACAGATGGAACAGTCTCAAGCCTTAATCCAATAAGATAGCATTCAGGGCTCATTCACAGTGTTTAGTTGATCAAGTTTTGTTGGCAGCCTGCTGCTGTTTAAAGTGAATGCCCCAAATTTAAAAGTTCAATAAATGTAGTACTTTTTGTGAAAAGAGACAAGACGCCAGACAGGATGTAGTGTTAGGTATATTTCCTCGTGTCTCCACAGCCTGAACTGAAGACATTATACACCAAGATTTTAAAGTACTTTTGTGAAGAAATGGCTTTCATCTGACTCATTACTGAGATAAACACAATTATGCCACAGAATTTCTAACAGTTTAAAAAAAGACAGTGAAAAAAATACAAATGCAAGAAGCAAAAAATCCATTTCTGCTCAGAAACTGATAAAGAAAACCTGAAAATAGGTGAAGGATGCTTGGTGTGATAGATAGTAACAGTGTCACCAAGGTTAATAGCAAAAGGACTAAAGTATTGCTGATACACAATGGGACTGTGTTTTCGGTTTTGAGAAATATGTAGATAAGAACTACTATAGGGCCTCTGAGAAATTTCTGTTAATACAAACTCTGAACAGGAAAGGCTGTTGCAAATGAAAAGCAGCTTACTTTATTTGTTGCAAGTAAAGATGTGATTCATCAGGCACAAACACAAAAGGAAAGATAGGGACTGGGGAATGGATTAGATAAAAGGTGAGGAGAAATTGATCATTGGAAATAGAGGAAGCAAGGGAATTCCAGAAAAACATCTACTTCTGTTTCATTGATAAAGCCTTTGATTGTGTGGATCACAACACTTTGTGGAAAATTCTGAAAGATATGGGAATACCAGATCACCTTACCTGCCTCCTGAGAAACCTCTATGTGGGTCAAGAAGCAATAGTTAGAATGTTATATGGAACAACTGATTGGTTAAAAATTGGGAAAGGAGTACAACAAGGCTTTATATTGTTACGCTTCTTATTTAACTTATACACAGAGTACATCATGTGAAATGCCAGGCTAGGTGAATCACAGGCTGGAATCAAAATTGCTGGGAGAAATATCAACAACTTCAGATATGCAGATGATACCACTCTAATGGCAGAGAGTGAAGAGGAACTAAAGAGCCTCTTGATGAGGGTGAAAGAGGAGAGTGAAAAAGCTGGCTTAAAACTCAACATTCAAAAAACTAAGATCATGGCATCTGGTCCCATCACTTCATGGCAAATAGAAGCAAAAAAAGTGAAAGCAGTGACAGATTTCATTTTCTTGGGCTCCAAAATCAGTGTGGTTGGTGACTGCAGCCATGAAATTAAAAGATGCTTGCTCCTTGGAAGGAAAGCTATGACAAACCTAGACAGTGCAAAGGCTTCACTTTGCTGACAAAAGTCTGTCTAGTCAAAGCTATGGTTTTTCCAGTAATTATGTATGGATGTGAGCACTGGACCATAAAGAAGGCTGAGCATCAAAGAATTGATGCCTTTGAATTGTGGTGCTGAAGAAGACTCTTGAAAGTCCCCTGGACTGCAGGGAGATCAAACCAGTCCATCTTAAATGAAATCAACCTTGAATATTCATTGGAAGGATTGATGGCCACCTGATGCAAAGAGCCAACTCACTGGAAAAGACCCTGGTGCTGGGAAAGATTGAAGGCAACAGGAAAAGAAGGCAGCAGAGGATGAGATGGTTAGACAGCATCATGAGCTCAATGGACATGAATTTGAGCAAACTTTGGGAATTAGTGGAAGACAGAGAAGCCTAGCATGCTGTAGTCTGGGGGTTCATAAAGAGTTGTACACAACTGAGTGATTGAGCAACAACAACAACAAGGAGAAAGGCTGAAAACAGAAGTTGGGGTCATGTGAAGAAAAGAGCAAATGGAAAAGAACTCACAGGCAAATGTAAATTAGAAAAAAATGTTTCTTCTGAGCATGAAATGGTAAACTAAGATAGCCAGCAAAGTATTTCTGAACAGCTGTCTTTTTGTAGTTTTTTCAAAGAGCAAGAAGAAAGGCAATGCCCTTTATGTGAACCTCCAGTAGTGTACAGGCTTCCCTGGTGGCTCAGACGCTAAAGAATCTGCCTGCAATGCAGGAGACACAGGTTCAATCCCTGGGTCGGGAAGATCCCCTGCAGAAGATGGCTACTCATCTAGTATTCTTGCCTGGAGAAGTCCATGGACAGAAAAGCCTGGTGGGCTACAGACCATGGGATTGCAAAGAGTCAGACACGACTGAGCGACTAACACACACACACACCAGTAGTGTACAGGAAAGCCTGCTACTCAGCCCAAAAAGAAAGACATCAGTCTATGTTCAGACAAACCTTATAAAGTGTACCTTCACTGCTCCTTAATGGAGAGAGACACAAGAATGAGTTTTTCCCAATTTGGGGGAGATTTCTGTATCAGCCAGGAAAGCCAAACAACACCAGGTATTTCAAAGAGAGGAGATTTAATACAGCAAATAGGTTGGAAGGTGAGGTAAACCAGAGATTAATAACTTTTCCAGGAAGCAGTGATGTTCCTTGTGTCTAGGGATGCAAAAGGGAGGAGGTGGTGGTACCATCCAGAGCAGAGGAGGAACTGCCACTCCAGAATCATTGTTGGAAGAAAGGAGAAAGAGGAACTGCAGAGAACAAGCACAGCACCCTTTCCCCTCCTGCCACTGGCTGATTTCCCTCAGTGCCTCCTATTGGCAGGAAGCCAACTGGCAATGGCGCCTGGGAAACATGGTTTTCAGATTCACAGCCCAGCATTACAGAACCAAGTAAAAGGGCGAGCGTGTATCTGAGAGACAATAGGTAAATAATCGAGCCCATTAGGCACATCACTCACTGTTGTGAAAGCCAGTGGCGAATTACAGTAGGAGCCCAAGTCAGCATCATAGCCGGCATCCATTTACTTAGGAGAATTGAGTGAGTGAAAGTCGCTCAGTTGTGTCCGACTCTTTGCGACCATGTAGACTATACAGTCCATGGAATTCTCCAGGCCAGAAACTGGAGTGGGTAGCCTTTCCCTTCTCCAGGGGATCTTCCCAACCCAGGGATCGAACCCAGGTCTCCCACATTGCAGGTGGATTCTTTACCAGCTGAGCTATCAGACTTAGGAGAATAGGATGTGGGTAATTTTTCAGAGATCAGTGTTTCTGGTGAGTGATACACACATACATTTGATACACAGACATAAATATGTGAATAGAAATGTCTAGGTAATATGTGAACCCACATAATATTCTCTGGGGCAGGTCTTGGTCTACTCTTACCAGTGGAATACTTGTGTGTTTATGTGTGAATATATTTTATGTGTGCATAAATGACAGAGAGTGCTGTTGCCACTATGCAAGAGTGAGGTGATACTTAGGTGGAGTGCTCTAGAAAAACAGGTTGTTGAAACCATTCTGTACTCCTTGGTAAAAACACAAAATGAACCATTGTGGCCAACTGTCTCAAGTGATCTCTGGCCCTCATGACCCTGGAAAGGCAAGAGTGGGCATTGGAGGGAGGTGCACTGGTGCCCACCAGCCTTGTAGCCCATCCCCCATCCCTCCTGCACACCAGCCTCCATCTTCAGTGCTCCGCTGGCTACAGCAGCCCAGGACTCCCCTTTATCCCCAGTAGTGGCAGCAGGCCATCTGGTTTCATCTGGTTCCTGCTTGGTGTGCTAGCTGATGCTCCCTCAGAGTCACCCTTGCATGGCTGCTTGTGGGAATTCTATCTTCCGCAGTGTTCTGTATATGGAGGTTGTTAAACATTGTGAACACCATCCCTGTATGTAGGTGTGTATATATGTATACATACATAACCACTTACAGCAAAGCCATCTAAACACAGCAATCTTGCATATTACTTTGCTATTTAAATAAAGGAAAACATAATTCTAAAATCTGGATGCCATTGAAGCTTTCACAGTTCTTTGCTGCCTAAAATAAAATCTTTCCTAGAGGTGTCTGGATATATTGCTGAGCATGTTTGAATGGGTTAACTTAAAAAGTAGTTTAGAATCTGTACTTCCTGTTGGCTCATGTAGTATCTTGAAAGTGAAAGTAAAGTCGCTAAGTCATGTCTGGACTATGTAGCCTCTAGGCTCCTCCATCCATGGGATTTTCCAGGCAAGAGTACTGGAGTGGGGTGCCATCTCCTTCTCCAAATGGCTTATCAACTTGTATTTACTGATCCTACAGAGAAGCTGAATACATTGCCTTGTTTTGCTGTTATTATGTGTTCCACACCTTTGAGAAGGGTAATAGTTTTATTTTTCTATTTAGTCTGTTGCATTTGGTGCTAGGCATCCAGGATAGGGTGTCCACCAAGAGAAAATCAGATTCCCCTAGATTTTATCTTTTGGACAGCTATTCTTGGAAAATGACATGAGAGCCCCAATAAAAGTTGGGAGATACAATTGATTGAAAGTCATTATCAACTTGACCTAGATTGTCACCAGTAACTGAAAGGACAAGAGACTTTTGAGCCAATTATTGTCACTTTCAAAGTTAAAACATTTTTTGGGAAGATCACAAGTGGTTCTAAAATATTCATGCACATTCATTCTTATTGCTATCTCTACAACAAGCAGAACTTTCCCAATGGTTGCTAGGTTTCATAGTTTTTTCTCCTTCAGGGTCCTATTGAAATGCTTGAAATTATCACATGATGGAAAATTTGAGAAATAGAAAAAAGGAATGAAAAAAACCCTCAATGTTGGTATTCAAACATAATAATACATACTTCTGTTTTAGTGTGTTATTTTGTCCTTCCATTTTTGTATAGCTGTAATTGATGCTTATATATAATTTTGTACACTGACCTTTACAGTTGATAGATTGTTTCGTCCTTGTCTTCCATAGCCTTCATTACCATTATTTTAACAGCTGTCTGATAGTAAGTAAACTGTACCCTGATTTATTTAATCACAGCTTCTCCTCCTCCTTCCCTGTACTCTTTCTGTTGAATCATCAGTTTTCTTATTAGGGCCAGTGAAAATAACATTGAAGCAGGAGCCTAATGATGTGGACTGAATGATATAGCCAGGTTCCCTAATCTCTCCATCTCTGTTTCCCATATGGCCCTTTCCTATCCCCGAACACTCAACCTGTCTTACAGGAGAAGGTAAAAATTGTCCCCTATTACCTGTGATTTCCATTGAATAAATGGCAACCCACTCCAGTATTCTTGCCTGGAGAATCCTGTGGACAGGGGAGCCTGGTGGGCTACTGTCCATAGGGTTGCATAGAGTCGGACACGACTGAAGCAACTTAGCATGCATGCATGCGTTAGAGAAGGAAATGCAACCCACTCCAGTGTTCTTGCCTGGAGAATACCAGGGACGGAGGAGCTTGGTGGGCTGCCGTCTCTGGGGTCACACAGTCGGATATGACTGAAGCGACTTAGCAGCAGCAGCATGACCTGTGATTTCCATTGAATAAATAGAATAGATCAACCAAACCAGGCTAAGAAATAGAAGCTATGCTCAGTTTAATAATAAAAACAATTTAAAATGTATCCTCTGAACATAGGTAAGCTGTTGGCAAATTGTCATTATTTGCCTCCAAGTTTTGTTCTCCATATCATTTCCATGGCTATGGTAGGACCATATTTATTTAAAGTATTTTTAGACTTGGAACTCCTTTTTTTTTTTTTTTTTAAAGAAAATTTTACATTTAATATCTGTAGAACAACCTGAATGTCAAGGTTTTTTTTTTTTCTTTCCCCCAAATGGAACAGGAAAGTACCATTAGCAAACTCTTCTAAAAGTAACAAGTGACCCCATTGATAGTACAAAAAAAAAGTTAGTATTTTTGAAGAAAATTCTGTTGGGAGCATTTTCCAGGACATGCTGTGAACCCAAGAACATATCTGAATTTTCTATCAGTTGCAATCATATTCTAAAAATTCTGACAGAGCTGTGTTGGGAACGAAAGCTAAAAAATGATTAAACAGCAGACACATCTTTTAACTGTGTGATCTGGGAATGTATTAGGATTTGTAGTTAAGGTCATTTATTTGAACAAGGAATTTACTCTGTTTCATCTGAGGCTGAGTATAAACATCTACCTAAAATGCAATTGATTTTTAAGATTCCTCTTTATTATAAAGCATTTCAAACATCAGAAAAGCATATAAAATCATACTTTGAACACCTCAAGCTTTAACATATATCAAACATATTTGCCATATTAGCTGTATACATGCATACATACATTTTAAGTGAATAAAGCAGATACATTGGAAATTCTTCGTGTAATCCTCCTTGACCTAATGTCCTTCTTCCCTGCCTGTCTCCTTCCCCCCAGGCTGTCTCCTTCCCTAGATATCCTCTCTTGAATTCAGTGTTTCTCATTTTCATGCATTTCTTTATGCTTCTGCTACATAAGTATGTGCCCATAAACAACATATAGTATTATTTAATTAGTTTAAAATTTTTAAGTTCTCTAATGCATACAACTAGTCTAATGTTCTCAGCATTGCCTTTGAAATTATTTCATGTTCACACATAGAGACAATTTGTTTAGACTTCTGTGTGGTATTCCTTTAGGTGACTATGAAAGTGAAAGTGAAGTTGCTTACTCGTGTCCAACTCTTTGTGACCCCGTGGACTGTAGCCTACCAGGTTCCACCGTCCATGGGATTTTCCAGGCAAGAGTACTGGAGTGGGTTGCCATTTCCTTCTCCAGAAGATCTTCCCTCCCCAGGGATTGAACCCAGGTCTCCTGCATTATAGGCAGACACTTTACCATCTGAGCCACCAGGGAAGGCTCAGGAGACTATACCTCGGTTTATTTATCAGCCACCACCCCTAAGAGGATTGAGGGAGGGACAATTTGAAGTCTTATCTCTCTGACTTCTTGGCCAGCTGGATTGCCAAAGATGCCAGGATTTGATCCTTTCATTCCTGCCTTTCTCACTCTCTGTGGCTTTAGTTATTTTACTCTTTTCTGTATATATTGGCATGGTCCCCTGGAAGGATTGCTAAGATGAGTAATTAAAGTTAAGCTAAGATGAGTAACAAACGTTACTCTGCAGACAAAATGAATATCCGTGATATGTTAGGGAAAAGAGAAACCTGAGCCAGACATTGGCCAACAAACAGGCTGTTGTCAAGTTTATAACTGTCAAGTTGTATATATTCATTCATATCTGTGATGTGATGCCTCTGGGTCTCATATACCTTCATTTGCTGTATTTCAATTTTTGCTTTTAAGAATATCATGGCTTAAATTTACAAAAATATTACAGCTAATAAAATATGATTACTCTTGATTATTTGCTTCTTCAAATGTGTATTATTCTTATTTTATTTGCTACATTTTAATATATTTAAAACCGAAGTATCAGGGAGCACTACAAACCATTGCTTTTACTGTTACACAGATACTATTTACAATATTTAAGTACTGCTAGTTTTATAGATAGTGCCTATAGAATTAAAACTGTCTGCCATTCTCCTTCCAACAAAAAGGAACTCAAGAATCAATTATGTCTTTTTCCCTATTTTAATCAGCATTGTTGTGAGCTATCAACTTCCTGTTTTTCTATGTGAGCTATATATACTTTGCTTCTGTCATTTCATGAATTTTTTGTGACCAGATCATTTTTGAGTGTTGATAGATAATTTCAGTTAATAATTAAATTATTCTAGTGACTCTTAGGGTAGAAAATCAGCCTGAATCACTTTCATTTTTTTCTCTTCATGAACAAATACTGATTACAATAAATTGGATTTTGCCATTTGGCTAAATCATCATCTATGAACTAAACGAGGTTTCAGCTGACTAAACTGAGTGTTATTAGAAGAACCTATATGACAGATAAATAAAGTACACATTTTTAAAAAAGATTAAGAAGTCATGTAGGCAAAGAAATTTCAAACCTAATATGTTCTGTAAAGGTTAAAGTAGATTTTTCAGTTGTAAAGCAAATGAAATGCATTGTAAAGTAGTGCAGCTTCTCTTATTTTTTTAAAATTGTAATCCAGAATTGACCATATTGATTTTTGAGCTTTTTATTTTAAGAGAAAAATCACTGAGGTGAAATTTCATGGTTTTGTGAATACTGGTTAACCAGTGATGGCTGAGAGATGATGCAAGGAGTGCGGTATCTCTGCTGGCCGCTCTTTTGTGTGCTGAATTCTTTTCTTTTTTTCAGAGCCATCTCTTATCTGCACTTAGAACAGTGATGGTTGTGGTTTGTTTTATTCAGATCAAGTTTTCAGAATCTGACTACTTTGGCAACGTCCT
This sequence comes from Bubalus bubalis, assembly GCF_019923935.1. Classification (NCBI taxonomy): domain Eukaryota; kingdom Metazoa; phylum Chordata; class Mammalia; order Artiodactyla; family Bovidae; genus Bubalus; species Bubalus bubalis. The sequence continues at coordinate 20,780,449 of NC_059181.1, forward strand.
GCAAACCCGCAAGTATTTAGCACAGACTGATTTCTTCTGGCTGAGAAAAGCTGTTCCCAAAACAGAGTGAGTAAAAAAAAAAAGAAATTAAAAGTGAAAGAGATAAATATGTTGATGGATAGTGGAGTCTCTTTAAATCAAACTTTGTAATTCCCCTCAAGTCAGAGTAGCTGGCTTGCCAATTATTTTGGTTTGGCAAAATCTGTGTTACCTTTTAGCAACTCTTATTTCTGATGTTGTATGAATCAGTTGTTCAATCTAGTTATGACTTCCCCACTCTTAGCATCAATACATATCAAAAGAAGGCTAATTAAGATACAAATGTTCAAATCATTTCCCGATTTCGTTGTGAGTGTGTGTGTGAATATATTTATAAAAACAAACAAATTGCTCTAGAATTTCACACTCGGACAGAAATTTTTGAAGATCTTAAAAACAAATATCTAAAAAATAAAGTATGATTACAAATGTAAAAACAATTGTATACAGACACACCTCATTTTATTACACTTGGCTTTATCAAACTTTGCAGACAGTGCATTTTTTACAAATTAAAGTTTTGTGGCAACCCTCTGTTGTCAGATGAAGTTTAGCATTTTGTAATGATAAAGTATTTTTAAATTAAGGTACATATATGTTTAGATATAATGCCATTGCACACTTCATAGACTACAGTATAGTATAAATGTAACTTTTATATGCACTGTGAAACCAAAAAAAATTTTGTGATGTTTGCTTTATTATGGCGACCTATCACTGAACTCACAATCTCCAAGGTATGCCTATGATTATGGAATAACTCTAGGATATTTGTTGAGCTAATGCATATCAACTCCAGTACTTTGGCCACCTCATGCAAAGAGTTGACTCATTAGAAAAGACTCTGATGCTGGGAGGGATTGGGGGCAAGAGGAGAAGGGGACGACAGAGGATGAGATGGCTGGATGGCATCACTGACTCGATGGTCGTGAGTCTGGGTGAACTCCAGGAGTTGGTGATGGACAGGGAGGCCTGGCGTGCTGCGATTCATGGGGTCGCAGAGAGTTGGACACAACTGAGCAACTGAACTGAACTGAACTGAATGCATATCAAAGAACTGAAGCTCTGATTGTTTTCCTTCAGTAGCAGTTGTGATTTATAACGCTCTTCCCAGTACTGGTAGAAACTTTTCCTACAGGTGGGGAGGTTTCACTAGGAACTTTTGGGGTCAGGGCCAGTTGTGATTCTCAATGATCATGATGATGACAGGAACTAAAAATTATGTGTTTATAATGTTCTGGGAAGTGACTTATATATTTTAATTCATATTTATCCTCTAGTCAATTCTGTGAGTTGTTGGTTCTATTTATTATCCCCATTTTATAAAATGAACAAGAGGCTTACAACTGAGAAATTCTTCAGCTCAGGTTTACATTACTTTCCATTCTGCCTGTTGATATTTGTACTCTGTTCCGCTATGACCCAGTTCTCCAAGGTTGTTTTCTCTGTCTTCTCCAGATTGGGTAATTTCTTTTGAGCCATCTTCAAATTTACCAGTTCTTTCTTCTGCATTCTCAAGTTTGCTTTTGACTTATTAACACAGTTTTTGTTTTGATTTTTGTACTTTTCAACTCCAAAAGTTCCATTTGCTTTTTAAAAAAATAATTTCTATTTCTTTGTTAAGATTCTTTGTTGTCATTTGTCATCATATTCTCCATTAATTGTTTGAATACAGTTTATTTTAATTCTTTGAACTAATTTACAATGGCTGCTTTCAAGTCTTTGCTAAATCTAGCATCTGGGCTCACTCAGGGTCAGCTTTTATTGATTGCTTTTTTTCCTTTTGTACACTTTTTCTTCTAGCATTATTTTATGTCATTGTTGAAAATGACCTTTTCGACAATGTATTGTAGCAACTGTGGATTCTGATTTATTTTTCTGAGGCGTTTTAAAAAGTTACTTTCCTGGACTTACTCTATAGAATCTGTCTTGGCTACAGTTTGTGGACATGGATGTCTCTACTCACTTTTTAAATTCTTATTTTTGTTTTTTAGCCTCACTTCATGAATGCTGTCTCTGTGTCTACACGGCTTAGTCCTCTGCCAGTTGATCTGTGTCGGAGTTCGGAGTGCATTCCAAGTCACAAGCCATTCTCAATCACCCTTGCAGTTTACTTTCCACTGGTCTCTCTGGGGTCTCCCCTGTACACATGCCTAATTTCCCACGCAGCCAGGGATGTGTGGAGAGCTTATCTCCACGCTTCTCTGACTCTTTCAGTTACACTATCTCCCTTTTACATTTCTGGCTGCTCTATCACTTTCCCCAATGGGAACTGTAACTTCAGGGGAACAAAGGTGTGGGTTTTCCTCATTTGTTTTCTACCAAGTTTATCACTTCTAGCTGACAGAGCTGCAACTTTCTACCATGACCCCAAGTGAGCTCATCCCCTGTGGCAGCAGAGCTGCTAATTTTCCAGCCAGTCCTATCGTAGTCAAATAAGTTCTCTCTGATCGAACTGGGAGGGATGGGAGGAGTCCTGGGCAAGAAGGCCACAGACTTCTGTTCTACTTCTTCTTAAGTTCTGGCTGTTTTTCAAAATTAAATGTTTTTCAATGTGTTGTTTGCTTTCAGTCAGTCTCCAGGGCCCTAAAATAGTTGCTTGTTGACTATTTTGTCCATTTTTATACCTGATTTTGGTGGAAAGGATTTGTTGACCTTTTCGTGTGTCATAACTGGAAGCCTGACTTCTGTGGCCCAAATTTTTTTTCATGGCCCATGTGTTAACCTTGGCTGATAATTCTGGTCTCCAGATTTTTCGCTGGCTTTTTTATGCTCTCTGGGTCTCTCATTACTCTCTCTTCCAACTCCCACCTCTGTTCTGGCCTCTAGGAAAAACTCTAGGCCCTTGACCATCCCTTGGCTTAAGGCTATGATTACTGCCTCTCCCTCTTAGCCAGGGCTCCCGTCTAGCCCTCCTGCCCTCTGCCCTTCAAATCTTCTTACAGTATCCATCTGCAAAGTAAAAGTATTTAACTTTAAGGAGTAGGCCTGAAGCTGAATTCTTCCCTTTACCTATCCCTGACTCCACTCAGAAGCCCAAAGAAAGGAAGCAGAAGGCTTTGGAACTTCTTTGGAAATGACACATAGCTGATGAGTAGCCAACTGCCCCACTGTCCTTCATTTTCTCTTCTCATCACGGTATCTTTCAGGCCATCTTGCCTGTTTCATTCCAATCTGAACTATTCAACAGAAATGTTAGATTTAGGATTCTTAAACTAGCTTCTCAAATCTCACAGCTTCACATATTAATAGTTTCCAGTATCTCAATGAGCAGCTACATGTAGTAAGTAAAGTGTTCTGCCCCTTCAGGTCTACTTCAGATAAGTTCAAACTCTTGTTTTTGCAACTTATGAAAAATTCAAGCTTCTCACCAGTATTTTTGTGAACTCTCAGGGTCTTCTCAGGGTTTCTTCTATATTTGAGATGCTGCCAAGTTAATTTTTTAAATTTCAAAATGTCATTATTCATTTGGGTGTATAGCAAGGCCTGGCTTGCTAATTTATAAACTCCTAAATGTGCCATTTTTAACATCATCCTAAAATGCCTATGGGCTGTAAGACTCTAATAGCCTTGACTATTTTTAATATTTATGCCTCGGAAAAGTGCTGACTGACTGTGGGCTTAAGCAAACTGTGTGATTTGTGTCTTTTCCTTCTCTGTCAGTGAAAACAAATAACCTCTTTCACAAGAACATTAAATTGGTTAATGTTTCTGGAAAAGTTCTGCTGGAATGAAAATCAGTGCAGTGCTAGTCATTCTTCAGACCATATGTCTTATTTCAGGGAAAACAACATTAAGAAATTTAAGATTCTCTTTGCATGGTACAGTGGTATGATAGACTTTTTTTTTTTAAGAAATTTCGGGTGGGTCCTTTTCAGGCATTGTGGCGAATTTTAGCTTCATGATACCTGGTAACTGTAATTGACATCTTTTTAGGTCTGCAAATTCAGGAGTTAATTGAGTGAGGATGATTCTGGAGTAGCTCCACTACACTGGTTTTCTTTGAACAGCACATCGTGGTTATATTTCCACAAAGCCCTGAAATAAATGTTTTGCTTCTTTGTGGGTATAGGAGATAAACACCCTTTATCTTTCATTCTCATGGAATCCATTTTAGCTGCACTAATGTGCATTAAGAAGTTTCTAACACGATGGGGAATGTCAGCAAGAATGAAATTAATTGGGTGGTCATCCCTGAAGGTACATATTTAGGGGTTGGTTCTCAGAATTGTCACTTCATCAGCTTGCTTAAAAATAGAGGATTTACTTCACTGCTCAGCTTGAGTCAAAAGTAATTTCTTTCCCTTAGGATCCTCTTTCTTTGACAGAAGTGATTTTAAGCCAGCCTCCCTATTAACTCACTCTCATTCTACTGTGACTAGACATGTCTGGTTCTTTTTTTCCTCTAGCTTCTGAAAAATATGTAAAAATACATCAAATGTCTCTACAGATTATGGTCCTGCCCAGAATTACCCACAGCATGGAATGGGACGGATGCAATCTGCAGGATATGAGAAATAAAGCAGTAAATACTCTATGGTTTTCCCATTCCACATTTCCCTAGACTGTCTTTAAGAGTTAATAGGTAAAATGTGAAACTTTAGCTTGACATATATCTATTTTATATTGTTCAAAGAAATCAGAGTATCAGTGTCTTTTCCTTTAGATTTTTGCATTTCATCATCATATTCCTTTCACATATCCCATTGTCCAGTACAATTTCATCTCCATATATTTTTGAAATTTATACGAGACCTTTTTCATACCTCATCTATCAAATCCTTCCCAAACACAGACTGCAGGAACATGGTAAAGACATAAGAAAAAGAATTTAAAGCACTTGAATGACACCCTTTGTTTATTTAAGTAGATGTATACATAGCAATGGGCTTCCCTGGTGGCTCAGTGGTAAAGATTCCACCTGCACTGCAGAAGATGCATGAGATGTGGGTTCAATCCCTGGGTGGGGAAGATCCCCTGGAGGAGGGCATGGCAACCCACTCTGGTGTTCTTGCTTGGAGAATCCCATGGATAGAGGAGCCTGGCAAGCTATAGTCCATAGGGTCACAAAGAGTTGGACACGACTAAAGCAACTGAGCATGCATGCATGCATACATAGCAATACAATGATTTAAATAGATTTTAATGAATTTTTGCTCAGCATATACCACTTAGGCAATAGTCTTAGTCCAAGAGGAACTTAAAATCTTGTTGGGAGGTAAGTTGTGCAAACTCATATGCCTTCAGGGCCCAATCAGTTGACACATGTTGACCTAGACATGGGAAGGAGTGACGGAGACCATGGAGAACTAGTGATTGATTGCATGCCTCATTTGAAGGAATTCTGGTTCGGTACTTCTAAAACCTCTGTGTTGGGCAAATAAAACATTTTTTTTTTTCTGGAGAAATTCAACCCATTGGCTAGGACTTTATCCGTGGACAGGCAGCTTTTCAGTGTTTCAGTTACCTTTTGCTGTGTAATGAATCACCCCCAAAATTAGAGGATTAAAGCAGCAATAATTATTCATTTTTCTCTGGCGTGGCTCTGGTGGTCACTGGGCCCAGCTGGGTGCTTCTTGCTCATGGTGTTGCCTGCAGTTGCTGTCAGACAGTGGCAGGGGCTGGAGTCACATGGGAGGCTTCCTCTCCTAGTCTAGAATGATTGATGCTGGCTGTGGTCTGGAAGGCCTGCTGTGGCCTCTCCATGTGTACTGGGTTTCTTTGTGGTATGCTGATTGAACAAGAAATTTTGAAGAGCAAGTTTCCCGAAAAAGAAGGAATGAGGGTGCACATGTGTTTACCAGGGGGAGCTTGTATCACCTTTAATTGCCTAGGATTGGAAGTCATGTATTATTTTTAAAAAATTAATTAATTTATTTTAATTGGAGGTTAGTTACCTTATAATACTGCAGGGTTTTTTTTTTTTTTGCCATACATTGACATGAATCAGCCATGGGTGTACATGTGTTCCCCATCCTGACCCTCCCTCCCACCTCCCTCCCCATCCCATCCCTCAGGGTCATCCCAATGCACCATCTTTGAGCACTCTGTCTCATGCATTGCACCTGGACTGGCGATCTATTTCACATATGATAATATACATGTTTCAATGCTATTCTCTCAAATCATCCCACCCTCACCTTCTCCCGCAGAGTCCAAAAGTCTGTTCTTTACATCTGTGTCTCTTTTGCTGTCTCACATATAGGATCATCGTTACCATCTTTCTAAATTCCATATATATGCGTTAATATACTGTACTGGTGTTTTTCTTTCTGACTTACTTCACTCTGTATAATAGGCTCCAGTTTCATCCACCTCATCAGAACTGATTCAAATACATTCTTTTTAATGGCTGAGTAATATTCCATTGTATATATGTACCACAGCTTTCTTATCCATTCATCTGCCAATGGACATTTAGGTTGCTTCCATGTCCTGGATATTGTAAACAGTGCTGTGATGAACATCAGGGTACACGTGTCTCTTTCAATTCTGGTTTCCCAGCAGTGGGATTGCTGCGTCATATGGCAGTTCTGTTTCTAGTTTTTTAAGGAATGTCCACACTGTTCTCCATAGTGGCTGTACTAGTTTGCATTCCCACCAACAATGTAAGGGGGTTCCCTTTTCTCCATACCCTTTTCAGCATTTATTGTGTGTAGACTTTTTGATAGCAGCCATTCTGACTGGTGTGAGATGGTACCTCATTGTGGTTTTGATTTGCATTTTTCTGATAATGAGTGATGTTGAGCATCTTTTCATGTGTTTGTTAGCCATCTGTATGTCATCTTTGGAGAAATGTCTGTTTAGTTCTTGGGCCCATTTTGTGGTTGGGTCATTTATTTTTCTGGAATTGAGCTGCAGGAGCTGCTTGTATATTTTTGAGATTAATTCTTTGTCAGTTGCTTAATTTGCTATTATTTTCTCCCATTCTGAAGGCTATCTTTTCACCTTGCTTATAGTTTCCTTCATTGTGCAAAAGCTTTTAAGTTTAATTAGGTCCCATTTGTTTATTTTTGCTTTTATTTCCATTATTCTTGGAGGTGGGTCATAGAGGATCCTGCTGTGATTTATGTCAGAGAGTGTTTTGCCTATGTTCTCCTCTAGGAGTTTTATAGTTTTTGGTCTTACGTTTAGATCTTTAATCATTTTGAGTTTATTTTTGTGTATGGTGTTAGAAAGTATTCTAGTTTCCTTCTTTTACAAGTGGTTGACCAGTTTTCCCATCACCACTTGTTAAAGAGATTGTCTTTAATCCATTGTATATTCTTGCCTCCTTTGTCAGAGATAGGTGTCCATAGGTGCGTGGATTTATCTCTGGGCTTTCTATTTTGTTCCATTGATCTATATTTCTGTCTTTGTGCCAGTACCATACTGTTTTGATGACTGTAGCTTTGTGGTATAGTCTGAAGTCAGGCAGGTTGATTCTTCCAGTTCCATTCTTCTTTCTCAAGATTGCTTTGACTATTCGAGGTTTTTTGTATTTCCATACAAATTGTGAAATTATTTGTTCTAGCTCTGTGAAAAATACCCTTGGTAGCTTGATAGGGATTGCATTGAATCTATAGATTGCTTTGGGTAGTATACTCATTTTCACTATATCGATTCTTCCAATCCATGAATATGGTATATTTCTCCATCTATTTGTGTCATCTTTGATTTCTTTCATCAGTGTTTTATAGTTTTCTATATATAGGTCTTCTGTTTCTTTAGGTAGATTTATTCCTAAATATTTTATTTTCATTGCAATGGTGAATGGAATTGTTTCCTTAATGTCTCTTTCTGTTTTCTCATTGTTAGTGTAAAGGAATGCAAGGGATTTCTGTGTGTTAATTTTATATCCTGTCACTTTATTATATTCATCGATTAGCTCTAGTAATATTCTGGTGGTATATTTAGGGTTTTCTATGTAAAGGATCATGTCATCTGCAAACAGTGAGAGATTTACTTCTTCTTTTCCAATCTAGATTCCTTTTATTTATTTTTCTTCTCTGATTGCTGGAAGTCATGTGGTATTATTTCTCCTGCATTTTATGCTTTAGAATTGAGTCACCAAGGCTAGCGTATAATCAAGAGGAGAAAACTTGAGTCCACTTCTTAATGAAAAGAATATAAAAAAATTACAAACAGGTATTAAAACCAAGACAGGTCACATTATGTTGGAGAATAGTACAACTAAATATATGATATATTCAGATATAATTAGGGAGATACACAAAATATCTAAAGACTGACTTGGTGTGGGTACTATCCCAGGAGAAGAAATAATAGCATCCACAACTGGTAGGCTCTGTTAGTATAGCTGCTTAATATCTCCAAGGCTCCAAATACATCCTAGAGTCAGGGAGCCCTGGGAAATCAGGAAAGGTTCGATCATGCATCTCATATAAGATGTTTTAGTAATTCTTACTGAAGGAAATGGCACCCCACTCCAGTACTTTTGCCTGGAAAATCCCATGGACAGAGGAGCCTGGTAGGCTGCAGTCTATGGGATCGCTAGAGTCGGACACGACTGAGCGACTTCACTTTCACTTTTCACTTTCATGCATTGGAGAAGGAAATGGCAACCCACTCTAGTGTTCTTGCCTGGAGAGTCCCAGGGATGGAGGAGCCTGGTGGGCTGCTGTCTCTGGGGTCGCACAGAGTCGTACAGGACTGAAGCGACTTAGCAGCAGCACTGAAGCTTCAGAGGCCCCATCAGGCTCCATCTGGTTGTTTGATTTCTTTGTTTTGTCTGCCTTTGTCCCCTAGAAGTTAGAAACATTGTTTCTGCATGGCTCTTACCCTAATGTTTTGAAAGTTTATTATTTGCTAAAGGGAGGGGAGTTGGGAGGAATGGGTAGCGTAGAGATGAGTTCTAGGAATACATTTCATCTTTGGTACATGCTGTGGTTCAGCTCAATGTGATTTAGAAGCCAAGTTGAGAGGCACTTGGATTCTTCCCTCTTGAGTCAAGGAGCAGACATAAAAATGCTGGATTCTTTGTGTAGTAGTTTCCCATTGCTGCTATAATGAATTATCACAACCTTATCAGCAATTCAGAGCAACACAAACGTGGGCCCTCACAGTTCTGTAGGTCAGAAATGTGGGATTGCTTGGCTGGTTTCTCAGCTCCAGTTTTCATAAGGCTGGAATCAGGATGTCAGCTGGCTTGGCTCTTAGTGGGAGCCCCTGGGGAGAACCCTCTTCCTGTCTCATTCAAGCATTGGCAGATCCAGTTCTTGTGGTTGTAGAACTGAGGTTCTTACTTCTTTGCTGGTTGTCAGCTGGGGGCCACTCTTAGCTCCTATATGACTCTGTCTGCTCTTTGCTGTGGCCCCTGCCTCTCACAGCCAGCCACAGCATGTCAAATCCACCTTGCCCTTGGAATTTCTCTGGCTTTTTGTTCTGCAACATCTCTTCTTACTTTCTTTCCTATTGCATCTCTAGGGTTCAAGCCAGAGAATGTTCCTCATTTTTAAGGATGTGTGTGATTAGATTAGGCTAGCCTGGGATTAGTTCAGTTCAGTTCAGTCACTCAGTTGTGTCCGACTCTTTGCGACCCCATGAATTGCAGCACACCAGGCCTCCCTGTCCATCATCAACTCTGGAGTTCACCCAAACTCATATGCATCGAGTCAGTGATGCCATCCAGCCATCTCATCCTCTGTCATCCCCTTCTCCTCCTGCCCCCAATCCCTCTCAGCATCAGGGTCTTTTCCAATGAGTCAACTTTTCGCATGAGGTGGCCAAAGTACTGGAGTTTCAGCTTCAGCATCAGTCCTTCCAGTGAACACCCAGGACTGATCTCCTTTAGGATGGACTGGTTGGATCTCCTTGCAGTCTAAGGGACTCGCAAGAGTCTTCTCCAGCACCACAGTTCAAAAGCATCAATTCTTTGGCACTCAGCTTTCTTCACAGTCCAACTCTCACATCCATTCATGACCACTGGAAAAACCATAGCCTTGACTAGACGGACCTTTGTTGGCAAAATAATATCTCTGCTTTTTAATATGCTATCTAGGTTGGTCATAACTTTCCTTCCAAGGAGTAAGCATCTTTTAATTTCATGGCTACAGTCACTGTCTGCAGTGATTTTGGAGCCCCCGAAAATAAAGTCTGACACTGTTTCCACTGTTTCCCCATCTATTTGCCATGAAGTGATGGGACCGGATGCCATGATCTTAGTTTTCTGAATGTTGAGCTTTAAGCCAACTTTTTCACTTTCCTTTTTCGCTTTCATCAAGAGGCTTTTAAGTTCCTCTTCACTTTCTGCCATAAGGATGGTGTCATCTGCATATCTGAGATTATTCATATTTTTCTCAGCAATCTTGATTCCAGCTTGTGCTTCTTCCAGCCCAGTGTTTCTCATGATGTACTCTGCATATAAGTTAAATAAGCAGGGTGACAATATACAGCCTTGACATACTCCTTTTCCTATTTGGAACCAGTCTGTTGTTCCATATCCAGTTCTAACTGTTGCTTCCTGACCTGCATACAGATTTCTCAAGAGGCAGGTCAGGTGGTCTGGTATTCCCATCTCTTTCAGAATTTTCCACAGTTTATTGTGATCCACACAGTCAAAGGCTTTGGCATAGTTAATAAAGCAGAAACAGATGTTTTTCTGGAACTCTCTTGCTTTTTCGATGATCCAGCAGATGTTGGCAGTTTGATCTCTGGTTCCTCTGCCTTTTCTAAAACCAGCTTGAACATCTGGAAGTTCACGGTTCACATATTGCTGAAGCCTGGCTTGGAGAATTTTGAGCATTACTTTACTAGCATGTGAGATGAGTGCAATTGTGTGATAGTTTGAGCATTCATTGGCATTGCCTTTCTTTGGGATTGGAATGAAAACCGACCTTTTCCATTCCTGTGGCCACTGCTGAGTTTTCCAAATTTGCTGGCATATTGAGTGCAGCACTTTCACAGCATCATCTTTCAGGATTTGAAATAGCTCAACTGGAATTCCATCACCTCTACTAGCTTTGTTTGTAGTGATGCTTCCTAAGGCCCACTTGACTTCACATTCCAGGATGTCAGGCTCTAGGTGTGTGATCACAGCATCGTGATTATCTGGGTTGTGAAGATCTTTCTTGTACAGCTCTTCTGTGTATTCTTGCCACCTCTTCTTAATATCTTCTGCTTCTGTTAGGTCCATACCATTTCTGTCCTTTATCGAGCTCATCTTTGGATGAAATGTTCCCTTGGTATCTCTAATTTTCTTGAATAGATCTCTAGTCTTTCCCATTCTGTTGTTTTCCTCTATTTCTTTGCATTGTTCGCTGAGGAAGGCTTTCTCCTTGCTATTCTTTGGAACTCTGCAAAGATCTCTAGTCTTTTGAACTCTGCAAGAGATCTCTAGTCTTTCCCATTCTGTTGTTTTCCTCTATTTCTTTGCATTGATCACTGAGGAAGGCTTTCTCCTTGCTATTCTTTGGAACTCTGCATTAAAATGGGAATATCTTTCCCTTTCTCCTTTGCTTTTCACTTTTCTTCTTTTCACAGCTATTTGTAAGGCCTTCTCAGACAGCCATTTTGCTTTTTGCATTTCTTTCCCATGGGAATGGTCCTGGGATAGTCTAGGATAATTGCCCTGTTTTAAGCTCCTTGACCTTAATTACACCTGCAGAGTCCTCTTTGCCATGCAATGTAGCATATCCACAAGATCCAGAGATGAAGGAACGGACATCTTTGGGAGGATGCTTAATTATATTTAACCACAAGTAGTGACATTAGGTCAGTAAATGTGCTTTCTTAAGCCAGCCAGTAAATTTGTGTCAAACATTAGGATTTATTGAAACACGAATCCTAAATTTGAAGGCAAATAATATATATATTTTATGTAAATGAATATAGGTTTCAGCTTGGATAAGAGGCACTCTTTCTTGATTTCCAGTGTTGTCTCCAGTATAATCCTGAAGAAAACTGGTTTAAAGGCAGACAGACTAGACCTTGTGCAAGTATATAGTATTTGTCAATCTCATTGTCCTTCCCTGTGAGATAGGTTTTCCCCCATAGAAACTACAGAAATTAAAAAAAAAAAAAAAGAAACTACAGGAATTATTAACCTGTGGCTAGAAAGTGCATAGGGCATAATAAGTGCTCAGTGAGTGTTAGCTGCTGCTGCTGCTGCTTCTGCTACTAATGATAATAACAAGATGACCGTCATGGGCTTTTTATAAGAGGAGAAGGTATGGGTGGACCAAGTAGAATGAGCACTTGCATTTCCTGCCAGTTTCATGTTAGTCTGACATAAATTATTAGTCTGATGGAATTACTTTTTTAGACATAAACTGGTAAAATGATTGTTCTGAAAAGGGATTTATATGTTTATTTTGAGTACTTTAGCTTAAGACAAAGGCTTGGTTTTAATCATAAAGGGCAGTGCATGAAACTCACAGGCATAAAGTCAGGGGTCAGCAAACTATGGCTTGAGGGCTAAATCTTGCCTGCTGCATGGTTTTGTACAGCCCAGAAGCTAAGAATGATGTTTAGAGGTAAATGTTCATAGTCAGTTTGATGGTAGGAAGCACTAACTTTGAACCTCAAAGCGTAATGTTCTCCTGCCACTGAAGAATTTTGTTCCTCTCATTAATAGGCCCATATTACCAAAAATTATACTCAATTATTATATTTTGACTTTCATCAATAAAACTTGATAGAAAATTTTCTCTCACTCTAGAAGAAGCTACATAATATCCTTGATTTTGCCTCTAGGTCCAGGAAATGCCTAAATGTTTACGATCTGTTTACAGAGAAAATTTGCTGAGTCCGATCTGAGTAACCTCCTGTGCATTTAAAATGCAGTGTAGACTCTTCATCGCTGGAAAGCACTCCCAAGAGCGCTTAGTGGAGTACCTTAGTGTTATAGAGACACTGAACCAGGAAGATAGGCGACTTGTGCACCACAACCTGGCTAACTGGTGACAGAACCTGGATGAGCCATTAGAACCTTTGGTGCTTAAATCAGTAAATGTTCTATGGGAGCCAGCAGACCTTCTGGGTAGCATGGTTTTGCTTTATTATCTCTCTTTACACGGATTTCTATGTTGTCACCTGTCTTAAGCCTTTAATGGCCAAGTCAACCTACAAAACTCAGCTGTCCCGTGGCCCCATTGAACAGGGCCTGCTAAACATCAGTGTGTTGCTCTGTTTCCATCTGTGGGTGGATCCCTGTAGATTTGAGAATTTTTCATTAAAGTTGTTTCAGAAGCCCTGGTACCCCTTTCCATTTTCAGTAATGGTGAATAACCAGATATGTTCGGTTTAGGATGAGATTGTTCATAGAGCAGAGCAATAGCCCTTAACTGAGGTGATAATTTCCCCACATGTCCCACTTCCCCATTGTTCCCTGGTTATTTGCTAATAAATTGTGCCAGCTTGTATTTGTTTCACTGCACTCCTGCCTGGATAATGGTGATCACGTGGTGGTGTTTGTTTCTCTTTCTACAGGTGGTTTACAAATCCAACGACTGTGAATGCCTTCTACAGTGCATCCACCAACCAGATCCGTGAGTGCTGGCTCCTTGTCTCCTTAATGTGCTCCAAAATGGGCAGAACTGTGATTTAAGAGTAGGACATTCTTTATTTCCCCCTAGAAGTGACCAGGCATGTTGGTGAAGAAAGTTTGTTTCCCTGCCTCTATGTCCAGCTTTCCTCATTTTCTTTACCTTTTAAGTTTTTTTTCGAAAGCTTTATATAACCAAGTGTTAGTTGCTCAGTCGTGTCCAACTCTTTGTGACGCAATGGACTATAGCCCACCAGGCTCCTCTGTCCATGGAATCCTCCAGGCAAGAATACTGGAATGAGTTGCCATGCCCTCCTCCAGGGGATCTTCCCGACCTAAGGATCCAACCCAGGTCTCCAGCATTGCAGGCAGGTTCTTTACCATCTTAGCCACCAGGGAAGCCCAAGCTTTATATAACCAATAAGTTAAAAAAAGGAAAACAACTACAATATATAAAACTGCAGTGATATTGGCCATGAAAAAGGAACAAGCTTCTACTTTTCTGTCATGATGGTCTTACTGATGTTTGTTTTCTTTCTAGGATTGATGGGAAAAACAAGTAGGTAACTGGGCAGATTTTAGAAGTTGTTAAGAAAAGCTTTGAAATGCTCTAAATAATCCTCGGATGTAAAGTCTTGAGTTTCTTTTATTTACATGTACTAGTACATGGGCTTCCCAGGTATCCCAGTAGTAAAGAATCCACCTGCCAATGTAGATATGGGTTTGATCCCTGGGGTGGGAATATCCCCTGGAGAAGGAAATGGCAACCCACTCTAGTATTCTTGTCTGGGAAATCCTATGGAAAGAGGAGCCTAGCAGGCTACAGTACATGGGGTCCCAAAGAGTCAGACACAACTGAGCGACTCAACAACAGCAACAAATTAGATACATAATTATAAATACCATGATGAATTAAAAACATTATTAAGGATCGTATTGCCACAAATAAAAAAATCTGACAGCACCAAGTGTTGATGACAGAGATGCATAGTGCTAGTGGAAATGTAAATTGGTTCACCCACCTTGCTGCACAATTGGGCAACACCTGGAAAAGCCAGAGATGGATGCATATGTCCTTGAATGTCATTAAGCTCTTGACATGTGCCCGAATGCTGTCCCTCAAAGTGTGGTCCAGTGATTATCAGCAACAAAGCCCAAGGGGGAACTTGTTAGAAATGCAAATTCGGCCCCACTTTAGACCTATTGTTCATAAACCCTGGATATCGGGCCCATAAATCTGTTTTATTAAGCCCTCCAGGTGAGGCTAACATACCTGGGGAAGCAGTGCCCTAGAGAAGTCTCACATGGGGAGGCTCACATGAGAATGCTCATAGCAGTGTTCTTTATGATAGCAGCTAAAGGGGAATAACTTTCCTGGCGCACCAAAAGAAAATGAATGAAATGTGTCGTGTTCACACAAGGGCATGCCGTGCAGCAGTGCATAATGAGTGACCAGAGTGACGTGGATGAAGTTCACAAGTAATAGGCTGTGTGTGTGTGTGAAAAAACAACTTGGGAGAGTACATGGAGGAAGACATCATAAAAAAGAGTTGAAAAGCACGCAGAACAGTTCTATATATTGTCCACAGGTCCGTCCATGTGTAGTAAAAGTATGAAGACACTGACAGAAAATGACAGACGCCGAGTGCACGGTGGCAGTGAGCTGTTGTGGGAGGGCAGGCTATTCCCGCTGATGCCCTTGCTGGTTTTTCACCCCCCTTGCACCTCTTCTGGTCTCCACATGCCCTCGCTTGTATGGTGTGTACGTTTAATCCTGTGATTTTAAGTGCACATCTAATCCCATGGTTTTAAGCCTGTCTCTTTGCTGTTTGGTGAATGCAGGTGATGGAATTTATGAGGACTTGCTACCCTTGGCCAGCCCCTATTGTTTCCCCCCCAGATCCCTCTAATACCCTCTTCACTTGCCTTCCTGCTTCTGAACTCATCCCCCTTTGATCTAGTCTAAATATAACATTGTAGCCATTTTAATGCTTTTTACAGTTGTCTCATGTCCCTTCTTTGCTCAAAACCCATTATTAGCATCCCACCTCACACAGAATACAAGCCATATTACTTGAAGTGGGGCCTCTTACTGAGGCCTGTTATCATGCTGCCTTTGTCCCCGCTCTGTTTCAGTCACACTGGCCTCCATCCTGTTCCTGGACCACGAAATAATCTTCCTTTCAGGCATTTGTACTCGGGATTCTCTTTGCCTTGGAAAATCTCCCCAAGTGATCTGCATGGTTTGTGCAGATCAAATCTTCCTTCAAATCCTTGCTTGAATGCCACCTTCTCATTGAGGCCTCCTGGCCACCCACTTATGGCAGGTCCTCTGGCATCCTGACAGGACTCCCTGACTAGAGAGAATAGCCCACTCCCAGCAAGCACACCTTTTTAGCGTCGCCCTCATGTGGCCACTTTGAGGAACGACAGTGTCTACAGAACTGGAACTGGTATGGGATAGTACTTAACAGTATGTTAGCTGGCGGTGTATTATTATTATGAAAACACCATTGCTTTCTTCCCCCGCCCCCAGCTTTATTACAGTATAATTGACAAATAAAAATTGCATATATTTAAAATATACAACATTGTGCTTTGTTATAGCTCTGAGTTGAGAGCTAAGCTGCATGTGTTACATGGGTACTTACATTTTAGATAATAATTATAGCTACTATTTATAATAATATGGGTTTTGTTTATATAATATGAATTATATCATTTGGAATAACTTATTGGGCGATAGAAAATTCTTTGAATTATCTATTTTTAAAGAAAATGTTTTACTAGGTACATGGAAAAGAATATATGTAACATGCTAGAACACAGAAAGTTATAAAGTATACAAGAAAACATACAATAAAATAAATAATGTTTATGAACCCACCACACATCCAAGAACCAGAACATTCCTGATGTCACTGCATCTATGTTCCTCTCCATCCCTTTCTTATTCCCCACCATTGCACTGTTCTGATTTTTGTGTTTATCATTTCTCTTTTTAAAGAAATTTGAAGCCATTTACATATCCCTAAGCAATATATTATTTATTTTCAGTTATTTTTAGCATAATCTTAAGCAATGTGATTTTCTTTCAGCATTTTTTTAAGATTCATCCAGGTAGCATGTGGCAGTACGACTTTCATTTTCACTGCTGTGTAACATTCCATTGTGTGACTGTACCCTAGATTACTTATCTGTTCTACAGAGCTATGAGTTTCCCTTTTCCTAGGTTTTCACTGTTCTAAACAGTGTTGCTTTGAATATTCTCATGAAAGTGAAAGTGAAGTCGCTCATTCATATCCGACTCTTTGTGACCCCATAGACACCAGGCTCCTCCGTCCATGGGATTTTCTAGGCAAGAGTACTGCAGTGGGTTGCCTTTTACTTCTCCAGGGAACTTCCCGACCCAGGGATTCAACCCAGGTCTCCTGCATTGTAGACCATCTTTACCATCTAAGCCACCAGGGAAGTCTCCCTGGTGGAGAGAATATTCTCATACATGTCCCCTGAAACAAGTGTTTTAGGTATATACTATGATTGAGTGGAATTACTTTGTAAATACTCAACTTAGGTAACACCCAATGTTTCCACAGTCAGTGTTCCAAAGTACAGAGTGTCTTCACCAGTTCTCATTTTCATCACTTCTTGGCATCGGTAGACAGAATTTTCACCATTCTAGTGAATGTAATAGATCAGTTCTTATGCCAGAAAAAGCATTGAGATAGATTGCTCACCAATATTTCCACATTCACTTTCCAATGTCAGTGAATGCTTACTGCTCTTTGGGGGATTTAAGTATGCCTAATAATATTTTTGCCTCCAGGATTCATCCCTGTTCAACATTTTTTTTTTTCTGGGAAGAGCTGATCTTATCAGAGGTTTACTGAAGAAGCAGCCATTTCAGGGTAACCAAGTGGTTTCACGAAGCTCAGGAGCAGAGGGGGTTTGGAATGGACAATTTGAAGCAGTATTTTAATTAAGAGATTCAAGCTGTTTCTATTTTCCTAATGACCAGTGCTTGCTCTCATTGTAAATTACATTCTCAGGCACGATGACAAGGAGTCCTATGGGTAACTTTTTTTCTCTCTTCTTTTTCTTATTTTCTGGACTACAAATTAAGACAGGTGGAGTTCCTTCTTATACATTTCCCCACTGGGTTTCCTGGGACGCACCCCCCCCCAACCCCCAACTGCCTTCTTTTTGCTCCACTGAAGGAGTGGAAAATTGAAGTGATTTTCTAAAATGAACGTCTTTATTGATTAGGGGCCGATTCTGACAGCATGTGGCCATCTGTTTAATTGGGTTTCACATCTAGTTGTAGCTATACTTAGTAACGTGATTTATGAGAATTTCACTCAGTTCCCATTATCATTTTCTGATTTATGCCATTTAAGTCAACTTCTGAATGCAGTAGAGACTTGAGTAGAAAATAGAAAACCTGTAGGGTTTTGGTTGATCTGTTTGTTTGTTTTTACAAATCCATACCTGTATGTGAAATCCTATGACTTGTGGTCATCTTTCAATGTTAGATTTTTGCAGGGTGTTTATAGCTTCTTATTTTTCTACCCTTGTCAAGCTAGGTAGCAGTGTCTTCAGACACAGAGTGTAGTGTGAAATAATAATGACTTAAGTCTGCTGTATGGGAAGTTATACTCAGGAGCTGTTGCATAATTTAACTATATTTGAACTGATAAGGTGGTTAAACAGGAAGACAAGGAGCTGAGGTTGTTAGTGCCTAAACTTGTGCTTCCCTAACTCTGTGATAAATGTAGGGCTGGTCTTCCTGATTTTAGTAGGGAGACCAGACTTTGATGGGAGACTTTGTATGCCACTGATTCAGTTGCATGACCTTGGTCAAGGTGTTTCTCCTTCCCGAGCCCTCTTGTCCTCATCTGCCATATGTTGAGGTTAGAGTTTTTGATAGGATTTAACAAGATCAATTTGAAAAGTGCCAGCATATAATCAGGGTCATGATTTTGCATATCAAAAACCGCCATGCCCACTAGTAATGCCTGGGATAGCCAGCCGGTCACAGGATACACAGCATAATATGAAGCTTGGGGGAAGGGATATTTTGAACTTTTGTCCTCAGAAGATTTTATACATTAAAAAAATATTTTGGTAAACTTCCCTGGTGGTCCAGTGGTTAAGACTCTGAGCTTCTACTGCAGGAGGCTCAGGTTCGATCCCTGGTTAGGGAACTAAGATCCCACATGCCACATGGAGTGACCAAATAAATGTTCATAGCAGCTTTATTCATAATAGCAAAAATCCAGAAAGAACCTAATTTCCATCAACAGAAGAGTAGGTGAATGAACTGTGGTATATTCATACAACTGAATATTGCACAGCAATTAAAAAGAACAAACTGCTCCATTCTACAGTATGTGAAAATGCCGCTAACTTATAATGCCCAGTGAAACAATGCGTGGTTCCATTTATATGAAGTTCAGGAATAGGGAAATGAATTTGTGGTCGAAGTGACAGGATTAAAATAATGATGCCCTTTGTTTGGGGGGATATTGACTGAGATGGGGGCACGGAAACATCATCTTGATCTAGGAAGTGTTTGCACAGGTGATACTTCGGTAAAACCTCACTGTGTTCTATTATAATTTTTTTATATACCATAAAATTTTGCCTTTACTTTATGTATATAATACCTCAACATAAATAGTAATACCTCCGTTCTCCCTTTAAAATGTTTAGAATAGCATAGACCATACATAGACATATGGGCTGATGACAGGTGACCTCAGATCAAGCTGCCAGAAGTGTAGATGAGGGATCACAAACATTTTCTGTAAAGGGCCAGATAGTAAATACTTTTGGCTTTGGAAGCCATATGATTTCTGTTGCAAATTCTCAACTTTGCTGTTGCAGCCACGGACAATTCATAAACAGATGAGCATGGCTGCGCTCCAGCGCAACTCTTTAGAGGGCTGCAGTTTGCCAGTCAGAGTGGAGAGCACTGGGAGAGGACGGGATCCAGGGAACCTTGTAGCGTGTTGCTGCCCCAGCTTCCAAAGTATAATACTTCAGGTCCAGTCAGGCAGTGGTCCAGTGCCATGGTGGGGAGCCACTTACATTTGGTTCTCATCTCCACTGATACGGACTGGTGTTTAGCAGAAGATTCATGTATTCAGTATCAAAGTGTATCTGCGTAGTGCCTCATTTCAATATTACTTTTTTATCTTAATAGGTCTCAAATCATATTAAGCATTTATTTTAAGCAAATAAAACCTTGGTTTGAAAATAAGCAAGGCCTAAGGGCTAAAACCAATGATTTTATTATCTTATACACAAGGGATTTAGTTGCGTCAGTTTAATCACAGATACTCTGCTAAAGAAGATAAGCCTTTGTCCGGAGGCTGGGCTTAAGTTGGCATCAAACTATAGAATTAATCCCGAAATCAAACATAGACTTGTTTTGCTGTTAAGGAAATAACTGTGTTTCAGACTGGTAGAATTTCTCATGCTTTGCTGACTGCCTGAAACCATAAAGTGGAAGCCAAGTTAGCAAATACTCACCTGCGGCCTCTACTGGACTTTAATGAAATTAAATCCCTGAATCCACTTGATGGTGTATTTGAGGAGAATTTGAAAATAATCTGCCGTAGTTTGGGAGCTCGAAGAAAGGAAACTCAAGTGGCCACCTGATCCAGACTTCTTATTATTTAGAAGAGATCCTGACAGAGCAATTCTTAGTAATTTTTCTACTGATTCATGTCATATTTATAGTGCCCCCCTCCCCAATGATTCTTACTTTCTGGTAGTCACACTCCTGTGTAGTCTATCCAACACCAGATGAGGCTGACCTTCGTAACTAATAGGATACTGTAGAAATGGCAGAGTGTGACTTCTGAGGCTAGGTCGTAACAGACATATGACTTCTGCCTTGTTCTCTTGGATTGATAACCCGGGGGGAAGCCAGCAACCATGTCATGAGGGCCCTCAGGAAGCTGGTGGAGAGGTCCACGTGTAAATGACCCAGGGCCTCCTGCCCGTGACCAGCACCCTGTGCACTGGCCATCTTGGAAGCTGGTCCTGTAGTCCAGCCAAGCCTTCAGGTGATGGCGGCCCACACTGGTATCCTGACAGCAACCTCATGAGAGACCCCGAGACAGACCATCCAAGTAAGCTGTGTCTGAATTCCTGACTGAGAGAAACTGTGAGACAGTAAATGTTTATTGTTTTGAGCCACTATTTGGGGGGAATGCTTTGTTAGATAGCAAAAGATAAGTAATACAGACATTACAACTCCCCAGGTACTGAGTTCAGTGCTAAGTCTATATAATATTGTATGGTGTAGTGGTTAAGAGTGTGGGCTTTGATTCTGAATCCTGACTTGGCCACTGATAACTCGCAACCTTGAACAGGTTGCTTAACATCTTTAGGCATCAGTTTAATGATCTATAAAATGGAGATAATAGTAGTGACTATCCTGTAGGGTTGTGAAGATTAAAGGTGGTAATATATATAAAATGCTTGGAAGAGAAACTGGTTTGTAGTAGGTAATCAATAAATCTTAGCTGTTAAAGAGTTCTTGCTTTTGAGGCGTCGGGAGAGAGAGACTTGTGATCAGTCATTTATAAGAGATCATAGTGTGCAACCGAAGGGTGCGCAGTGCATCCTGGTAGCCTCAGAGCAGTGGTAATTACCTAGGGGAGTGAAGGTTGGCTTCACAGTGAAAAAGGCATTTGAGTGGGCTTTGAAAGGAAAAGAAATCTGTAGGCAAAGACGGTAGGTTGGGACATGCAGAAGTACTGGCTGGTACAAAGACAACACACGCAGAGGATGGTGAGGTGGTCACAGTTGCTGGGGGACAGACTGCATGTGTTAGATGCGAGGAGGAAGGCATGATGGGAGATGAAATGTAGAAGTAAATGAGGACCTTATAAGCCACATTGAGGAGCAAGCCATAGGGAACTGGTATAGTTTTCTTTCTGGAGAAGAAAATGGCACCCCACTCCAGTATTCTTGCCTGGAGAATTCCACAGAGAGGAGCCTGGCGGGCTACAGTCCATGGAGTTGCAGAGTCAGATGCAACTGAAGTGACTTAGCACAGCACAGCACATCTTTTTTTTTTTTTTTTGGGGGGGGGGAGGTGAGAAACTTCAGTCTCAGTTCCTTGGTTTTAGTCTCAAAGATCATGGCTTGAAGAGGGAAAAGACTGAGGCTGCTGAGGCCACTGAGGCCAACTAGGGGTTGGGAAAGTGGTTCAAGGGAAGATTGGGGAGGGTGCAAACCTAGGCGGTGGCGGTGGAGAGAAGAATTAGGGAGTGGGTAAGTTAAATCCCAAGATTGTTCTCAGATAACGGGGTAATGATAATACAGGTAGTTTCACAACTTTTCCACTGATGCTTTGAAGGACTCCCATAAAATGGGCAGTATAATTGTTCTTTGCAGCTGCTCTTCACTGAGAACCACTAATGTGCCAAGCATTGTGCTGGATACTTTGAAAAGAAAGTCAAAGTGAAGTCGCTCAGTCATGTCCGACTCTTTGCGATCCCATGGACTGTAGTCTACCAGGCTTCTCTGTCCATGGGATTTTCCAGGCAAGAGTACTGGAGTGGGGTGCCATTTCCTTCTCCAGGGGATCTTCCTGACCCAGGGATCGAACCCAGGTCTCCTGCATTGTAGGCAGATGCTTTACCCTCTGAGCCACCAGGGAAGCCTGCTGGATACTTTACCATGTGTCATCTCTAGTCTTCACGGAAGGTCTCTAAGCTTGGCATTGTGGGCCATTTTACAGAAGAAGAAACTGAAGCTCAGGGAGGCCAAATCACATGTGAAAGAGCACACAGCTAGCACAGCTGGGAGTATAGTGCAGCTGCTCTCATTACAGACTTAATCTTCACCCTACACTGCTCCATGCTGGGTAAGAAATGTGAGAATTACATGAAATGGTAGCTGTGAACACACTCAGACAAAGTTGCAAGCATGATATAATTGTATATTAGAGTAATCACGCTATTCTGCCCTTCCCCATGTGGTGGGGGGTTGTTTCTGTTTGATATGGAAGCAAGATATTGTTGGATGTGGGGACAGCCAGGAGGTGAGGATTGGAAGATCAGGTGGCTGTGCTAATATCGTGTCTTCAAGGGTGGGGCCTGGAGCAGCCACTGATGTGTGCCGTCTGTGAGAGTGAGCTGTTTGGTTATGCCCTTGATCTTCCAACCATTGGATTCTGGTAGAGTGGGGGAGGGGGGGTTATGGGTTATATGTTTTGCTCTATTTCCCCAAAATGTTTTTCTTCACAAAATTTACTGTGAAATTCAAAAACTTTTAAGTGCATTGACGTGAAGTCATGAACAAACTGCAAATAGTTTGCAAAATGGTGTACATGATGCACTTAGCAAGGTCATGGGACACTGCTATGACTATTTTAAGACATTCTTGTCCTGGTCTAGTCCAAGACTCTGGAGGTCCTAATACAGCCTCCTGTCTTGGGGCCTGACCAAGGAGGCAGCTGAGAATGACATTCTGGGCAGTGCCACTGGGGGACAAGTTACCTTTACATGGGGAGCCCTGTAGTCTCACGGCATCCCTGGAAATGGTGAGTACCAGGACCCATGCCCAGAGGAACATGTTTACCACCTGCTGTGCACTTCTGAACATGCACGCATGGGGCAGGACACATGCTATTTCCAGACAGAAGACTGGCAGCTTCGCTGCAGGGCCACCAGCAGAAAACACAGAACAGTTTTAAAGGTCAGTAGGGCTTCCCTTGTGGCTCAGCTGGTAAAGAATCCACCAGCAACACAGGAGATCTGGGTTCGATCCCTGGGTTGGGAAGATCCCCTGGAGAAGGGAAAGGCTACCCACTCCAGTATTCTGTCCTGGAGAATTCCATGAACTGTATAGTCCATGGGGTCTCAAAGAGTCGGACACAACTGAGCAACTCTCACTTTCTGATTCAAGAGGCAGGCTGTGAGTGGAACATGCTCTAGGAGTGACATGGATATGAGCCAGAGTGTGGAAAGCCTCAGAAAGCTGGAAAAGAGCCATGGTGAGAGGAAACAGGCGTCAGAAATCTCACTCATCTGTCATGATGGTCACAATATCACTTGTCCTCCCATGAAGAAAAATTAGTTGTTTTTAACCCTTATTACAAAAGTATTTTATCTTTATTGTGCCAAATCTCGAAAAATTTAGATAAGCTAGA
Source organism: Bubalus bubalis (assembly GCF_019923935.1). Classification (NCBI taxonomy): domain Eukaryota; kingdom Metazoa; phylum Chordata; class Mammalia; order Artiodactyla; family Bovidae; genus Bubalus; species Bubalus bubalis. Next base: position 20,804,142 of record NC_059181.1, read on the forward strand.
AATATTTTTAAAGTGGATCATAATTTAAAAATAGCTACATTTAATACCTTTGTTGAATCTCAATATGTTTATCTACCATATTTAAAAATTGAAATTAAACATGAGCTCATCCAATTACACTGTTTTTTTTTCCCCACTGAAATTTGCAACAAATATTTTTTAAAATCTATTACGAATTCTTCTCAGTCACCATGCTTAGTATTCCACCAAATAAAAGCTCCTTAATTTCTCTAATTTTCTACCTATAGACATTTAGGCTGTTCTACTATTGCAAACAACAACAACAGCAAAAACTACTGAGATGCATTTTGTGGCTAAGTCTTTGTCAAATACGAGTATACTTTAGGGTAAATTCCCAGACGTGGAGAAACTGTGGAGTCAAATGGTATGCTCAATTTATGAAGTTTTAAAATACATGTTATCCTGCTTCTTTTGAGAAGAGTGGTACCAATTTATATCTTCACTAACAGTAGATGAGATGGTTTTCTTTTACTGAGTTAGGCATTGCGAAGATACTGCTGGAGGAGATGAATAAAGAGACTCAGTGTTTTTTTGTTTGTTTTGCCTAATTGATAAGGGGAAGATGTTAGTCACACCCAGGTATGGCTCAGTGACACCACACAGGCATTTGTTGAGGCATCTACTGTTCTCCCAGGCCTGGACTGAACATCACTACCCATACTGTCAGTTTTGAATACTTAGGATAGCAGTTGCGTGTGTGGAATAACCTGGTGGAACATGAGTAGAATCCGAGATACTGAGCTGCACTGTGGGAGGAAATCTGTGTTTTCTCTGCCAGATGTTGAACTCGAGCAGTGGTTCTCAAAGCGTGGCCCCTGAATCAGCAGCATCAGCATCATTTGTAATAAATGGACCTTACCTGGTCCCATCCCTGACCTCCCAAATAAGAAACTCTGGCGATAGGCCCAGCAATATATGTTTTAAGAAGATTTTAACTATCAAACCTCTGCTGCATGCTGAAGTTTGAGAACTGCTGAGCTATAAAAATGGAGCAAATGCAAAAGAAGTCAGACTTGGGTGGGCAAAGGTAAGGAGGCTAACTTGTCCTGGCTTGCCTGGGACTGTCCCAGTTTCATCACTGAAAGCTCCACATCCTAGGACCCCCTTCAAGCCTGGGCCAACAGGGATGGTTGGTCACCCTGGTAAATAAGAAGAGGATCTGTTTATTGCAGCCTGGAGGTAATTATGGCACAAAAAGAATAGAAAGGCCAGAAGAGAAGGTTTCAAGATGGAGGGCAGATTTTGGAAGCTGCTTTCTGCTTGTCAGTTCTAGGCTGATGGATATGGTGGCAGGAGGTTACCTGCGGGAAGCCAGCAGATGGCCAAGGCATCTTGCTGAATCCCTTGACATGAGTCACAGCTGTTAGAACTTGATATTTTCTGAAAAGGGGATGGTTGGCATTCACCAAACTACTGCAAAATGCCAAATTGAAAAAAAAATCCACTATTAATCTTAGCAGTGATGACAATGAAATCCCTTTACAGCAAAAAATATAACCAAAAGTGCTTTGTAATTGCAGCAATTTCCATGTTCCTACTGATGGCCCCCTAGCTTCTAGAAGAATGGTATCCGGCTTATCTGATTATGAGAACTAATCCTGAATAAGATGTAACAGTCATTCTCTCTTAGAGTGAGAATTCATCCTGGATTTTCCAAAGCAGTTGCAATTAAAACTATTTTTGTCCTTTTGTAAAATCATAATTTATAAGCCATGTAAAGTTTCAGTTTTGAAAGAATAGTCTGTGAAATTATAATACAAATATCTAATCATATGTTACAAGTACTGCATTGAGGAGCAATAAAGAGAGGAGAATGAGACAAGAGGGCTGATTTATGTACATCAGTTAAGTTAAATATAAGCAGCTCCTTATTTTTCCTAAACTGAGATTTCTGTACTTGTTTGCATATTAGAATCACCCGGGGAGCTTTTATAAGCTTAGTAGGCATCAGCATATTGACGTTTAGGGCTCCATCCCAGACATTGTGACCTGATATGTCTGGGGCAGACATGGGTTTATTTTATAAAGCCTCCCCAAAGGATTCTAATGTACAGTTGGGATGGGAATCCTTATTCTGATCTAAGTCAGGGGGTCGCAATTAGGATGCACCAAAATAACTGGGGACCTGTTGAAAACTCTGACCCCCACTGATCTTACAAATCTTTTACCCATTAGCCTATACATGTGTATAGGTAACCCCTTTCCACAACACACGTATGTATCTACTCCCCTGTATCCAATATTTCTCCACTGAGTTTAAAGAATATTTCAATTAAACATACACTTTAGAGAGATTTGGTATCAATTCACCTTCCTCTTTAGATTTTACAAAATGGAATTTTTTTTCTAGTTACATCCTTTTCCCTTTCCCTGGGTTGTAGTTTCTTTGAGGACATTTGTAGGTTTTGGCTTTATTCACTTAGTTTGATGATCCCTAGTTTTATCTATGTTCCTGAAAGTTGAATGGATTTATTCTTTTGTGTGTGTGTGTATTTTCCAGTTGCGCTGTGGTAAAGAATCTGCCTGCTAATGCAGGAGGTGCAAGAGACATGGGTTTCATCTCTGAATCAGAAAGATCCCCTGGAGGAGGAAATGGCACCCCACCTCAGTTTTCTTGCCTGGGAAATCCCATGGACAGAGAAGCCTAGTGGGCTATAGTCCAGGGGGTCATAAAGAGTCATTTGCTTGCACACATACTGAAAATTGGAGGCCTCCCATCTTGTTAAATCTGACCAAACATGGAAACAATAGGAAATGATGTGCCAGTCTGACTATAGTCATTTTTAAAATAGTCACCATTTGTAAATGTATTAAAAAACTTCACACCTAAAAATAACCAAACTTTGGAAGATAATGCTTTTAAAATACTTGCCACACGATAACCTTTCTGAGCCGTACACTTACAGATATCAGATATGGAACTTAAAATTAATGTGGCAATTACATGAAAACATACAAAGAATGTAGGGAAAAGAGATTAAGTTTGTTCAATATTGTTAGGACCAAAGAACTCTGATCTATATCAGTATTTTGTCTGATTTTCTGTTTGTAGCCTATGCTCTAACCACAAAAGGGAAAATATCCTACTTTTATTCTTTGGTGGTAGGGAGGGCTAAGAGGACATAGGGGTGATGGAATTGGCATGGAGCTGGGCAGGTCTTTTTATCTTGTCAATATTTGCTTTCTGATTGAGAGTTTATTGGAAAAAATATGCAAACCTCAAAACTATACTAGTTTGCCTATGAATATAAGGGAGTAGAACCAACAGAGTCCCTAATCTAGAAGGTAACCAAAAACCAGAGTTTGAACAATGGAACATATCCCCATTCTGGTGCTGAATATGCAAACTTCAAGAGGTAGCATATCGATAGTATTAATAATATTGTGTAATGTTTTAGACTTTGGCTAACCCCCACTTATAGGTAATGTTTAATCCCCATCACCCTTTAGAGTTTCACAAAGTGCAGATTCCATTTACTCAACAAATATTTATTGAGTGCTTACCACATGCCAGGCATCGTTCCAGCTCTGAAGATATTGCAGTGAAAGAATGGTAAAAGTAAATAAAAGTCCTTTTGTTACGGAGCTTGCATTCCAATTGGGGAAAGACAGACAATACTTTATAGACAATAAGTAACATGTGGATACCATAGATGGTGGTATTATGATGAGATATAAACCAATTGAGGGGGATAGGATAATACTTGGCTCCTTTAAAAAAGCACTAGGGAAAGCCTTAATGAGAAAGTGACATTTGAGTAAATATCCAAAGCTAGTTTTAAACACAGTAGTGGGAAGTTCTGGGTTGGGGGGAGAGAAAAAAGAGAAATTACTAATTTTTATTTTGATCTCTCTGCATAATAGATTGGCCAAAAAAGTCCATTTGGGTTTTTGCCTAAAGCTCAATAGTTTGAATTTGCTATGCCTGAGGACATATGTTTGTTTTCTAGGGTCTAGGCTTTAGGATAACGGGCTAGTTTTTTCTCTATATTTACCTATAATAAAAAAAAAAACCTAATTAATATGATTTTACACTAATAAAATGAATACTAGAACCCAGAGACATTGAGGCATTTGCCTTTTTCTGGAAAGATGTAGCTACAGTTAGGATATAACTATGACTTTAAGTGCCAACTAGTTGAACCTGACCCAGTGAATGTGATCAGTTCTTTCACAGTTGTGTCCTAAGCAAAAGTACTCTATGCCTTTTACCGTTACCGTTTTGCTTAGACTGCAACCAGATTAGTCAGTATTCATCAGTAGAGTTATGAAAAACTGCAGTGAAAATGGAAGGCTGACCAAGTAGAAAGCCTGAAGCAGACCTTATGATTTTCCTACCTGTAGATTTCAGAAAGAGAATTTTTTGCTACCAAATAATGAGGTTATTATAGCATGTGTGTTTATGCATAGCTGTGTCCGACTCT